>NW_027140357.1:3351766-3656472 GCF_036365525.1 Heterodontus francisci | reverse complement strand
GTCTTTGTGACTTGGTATAAGTGTATGTCTTTGTGACTTGGTGTCAGTGTATGTCTTTGTTACTGGGTGTCATTGTGTGTCTGTGTTACCTGGTGTCAGTGTATGTCTTGGTTATTTGGTGTCAGTGTGTTTCTGCGATACTGGGTATCAGTGTAGGTCTTGGTGACTTGGTATCAGTGTATGTCTTTGTTACTTGGTGTCAGTGTATGTCTGTGTTACTTGGTGTAAGTGTGTGTCTGTGTTACTGGGTATCAGTGTATGTCTTTGTTTCTTGGTGTCAGTGTATGTCTGTGTTACTTGGTGCTAGTGTGTGTCTGTGTTGCAGGGTATCAGTGTATGTCTTTGTGACTTCGTGTCACTGTATGTCTTTGTTACTGGGTGTCAGTGTGTGTCTTTGTGACGTCGTGTCAGTGTATGTCTTTGTTACTTGGTGTAAGTGTGTGTCTGTGTTACTGGGTATCAGTGCATGTCTTTGTTACTTGGTGTCAGTGTATGTCACAAAACTTGGTGTAAGTGTATGTCTTGTTACTTGGTGTAATTGTCTGTCTTTGTTACTTGGTGTCAGTGTATGTCTGTGTTACTTGGTGTAAGTGTCTGTCTTTGTTACTTGTTGTAAGTGTATGCCTTTGTTACTTGGTGTCAGTGTCTGTCTTTGTTACTTGGTGTCAGTGTATGTCTGTGTTACTTGGTGCATGTGTATGCCTTTGTTACTTGGGGTCAGTGTATGTCTTTGTTACTTGGTGTAAGTGTGTGTCATTGTTACTGGGTATCAGTGTATGTCTTTGTGTCTTGGTGTCAGTGTATGTCTGTGTTACTTGGTGTAAGTGTGTGTCTGTGTTACCGGGTGTCAGTGGATGTCTGTCTTACTTGGTGTAAGTGTGTGTCTGTGCTACTGGGTATCAGTGTATGTCTTTGTGACTTGGTGTCAGTGTATGTCTTTGTTACTGGGTGTCAGTGTGTGTCTTTGTGACTTGGTGTCAGTGTATGTCTTTGTTACTTGCTGTAAGTGTATATCTGTCTTACGTGGTGTCAGTGTGTGTCTGTGTTACTGGGTATCAGTGTATTTCTTTGTGACTTGGTGTCAGTGTGTGTCTTTGTGACTTGGTGTCAGACTATGCCTTTGTTACTGGGTGTCAGTGATTGTCTTTGTGACTTGGTGAAATTGTATGTCTGTCTTACTTGGTGAAAGTGTGTGTCTGTGTTACTGGGTATCAGTGTATGTCTTTGTTGCTTGGTGTCAGTGTATGTCAAAATACCTGGTGTCAGTGTATGTCTTTTTTACATGGTGTAACTGTGTGTCTTTGTTACTTGGTGTAAGTGTGTGTCTTTGTTACTTGGTGTCAGTGTATGTCTTTGTTACTTGGTGTCAGTGTATGTCTGTGTTACTTGGTGTAAGTGTATGCCTTTGTTACTTGGTGTCAGTGTATGTCTTTGCTACTTCGTGTCATTGTGTGTCTGTGTTACTGGGTATCAGTGTATGTATTTGCGACTTGGTGTCAGTGTATGTCTTTGTTACTTGGTGTAAGTGTATGTCTTTGTTACTTGGTGTCAGTGCATGTCTGTGTTACTTGGTGTAAGTGTGTGCCTGTGTTACTGGGTATAAGTGTATGTCTTTGTTACTTGGTGTCAGTGTATGTCTGTGTTACTTGGTGTAAGCGTGTGTCTGTGTTACTGGGTGTCAGTGTGAGTCTGTGTTACTTGCTGTAAGTGTGTGTCTTTGTTACTTGGTGTCAGTGTATGTCTGTGTTACTGGGTGTCAGTGTATGTCTTTGTTAAGGGTCTTTGTGTATGTCGTTGTTAATTGGTGTCAGTGTATGTCTTTGTTACTTGGTGTCAGTGTATGTCTGTGTTACTGGGTGTCAGTGTATGTCTTTGTTACTGGGTCTCAGTGTATGTATTTGTTAATTGGTGTAAGTGTGTGTCTGTGTTACTGGGTGTCAGTGTATGTCTTTGTTAATTGGTGGAAGTGTGTGTCTGTGCTACTTGGTATCAGTGTATGTCTGTGTTACTTGGTGTAAGTGTGTGTCTGTGTTACCGGGTGTCAGTGTATGTCTGTCTTACTTGGTGTAAGTGTGTGTCTGTGCTACTGGGTATCAGTGTATGTCTTTGTGACTTGGTGTCAGTGTATGTCTTTGTTACTGGGTGTCAGTGCGTGTCTTTGTGACTTGGTGTCAGTGTATGTCTATGTTACTTGCTGTAAGTGTATATCTGTCTTACTTGGTGTAAGTGTGTGTCTGTGTTACTGGGTATCAGTGTATGTCTTTGTGACTTGGTGTCAGTGTATGTCTTTGTTACTGGGTGTCAGTGTGTGTCTTTGTGACTTGGTGTCAGAGTATGCCTTTGTTACTGGGTGTCAGTGATTGTCTTTGTGACTTGGTGTAATTGTATGTCTGTCTTACTTGGTGAAAGTGTGTGTCTGTGTTACTGGGTATCAGTGTATGCCTTTGTTGCTTGGTGTCAGTGTATGTCAAAATACCTGGTGTCAGTGTATGTCTTTTTTACTTGGTGTAAGTGTGTGTCTTTGTTACTTGGTGTAAGTGTGTGTCTTTGTTACTTGGTGTCAGTGTATGTCTTTGTTACTTGGTGTCAGTGTATGTCTGTGTTACTTGGTGTAAGTGTATGCCTTTGTTACTTGGTGTCAGTGTATGTCTTTGTTACTTCGTGTCATTGTGTGTCTGTGTTACTGGGTATCAGTGTATGTCTTTGCGACTTGGTGTCAGTGTATGTCTTTGTTACTTGGTGTAAGTGTATGTCTTTGTTACTTGGTGTCAGTGCATGTCTGTGTTACTTGGTGTAAGTGTGTGCCTGTGTTACTGGGTATCAGTGCATGTCTTTGTTACTTGGTGTCAGTGTATGACTGTGTTACTTGGTGTAAGCGTGTGTCTGTGTTACTGGGTGTCAGTGTGAGTCTGTGTTACTTGGTGTAAGTGTGTGTCTTTGTTACTTGGTGTCAGTGTATGTCTGTGTTACTGGGTGTCAGTGTATGTCTTTGTTAAGGGTCTTTGTGTATGTCGTTGTTAATTGGTGTCAGTGTATGTCTTTGTTACTTAGTGTCAGTGTATGTCTGTGTTACTGGGTGTCAGTGTATGTCTTTGTTACTGGGTCTCAGTGTATGTATTTGTTAATTGTTGTAAGTGTGTGTCTGTGTTACTGGGTGTCAGTGTATGTATTTGTTAATTGGTGGAAGTGTGTGTCTGTGTTACTGGGTATCAGTGTATGTCTTTGTTACTGGGTCTCAGTGTATGTCTTCGTTAATTGGTGTAAGTGTTTGTCTGTGTTACTGGGTATCAGTGAATGTCTTTGTTACTTGGTGTCAGTGTATGTCTTTGTTACTTGGTGCAAGTGTATGTCTTTGTTACTTTGTGTCAGTGTATGTCTTTGTTACTTGGTTTAAGTGTGTGTCTGTGTTACTGGGTGTCAGTGTGTGTCTGTGTTACTTGGTGTAAGTGTTTGTCTTTGTTAATTGGTGTCCGTGTGTGTCTGTGTTACTGTGTGTCAGTGTATGTCTTTGTAACTGGGTTTCAGTGTATTCTTTGTTACTTGGTGTAGGTGTGTGTGGGTGTTACTGAGTATCAGTGTCTGTCTTTGTTACTTGGTGTAAGTGTGTGTCTGTGTTACTGGGTGTCAGTGTATGTCTTTGTTACTTGGTGTCAGTGTATGTCTGTCTTACTTGGTGTACGTGTGTGTCTGTGTAACTGGTGATCAGTGTATGTCTTTGTGACTTGGTGTCAGTGTATTTCTTTGTTACTTGTTGTCAGTGTGTGTCTTTGGGACTTGGTGTCAGTGTATGTCAAAATACTTGGTGTAAGTGTATGTCTTTGTTACTTGGTGTAAGTGTATGTCTTTGTTACTTGGTTTCAGTGTTTGTCTTTGTAACTTGGTGTCAGTGTATATCTGTGTTACTTGGTCTAAGTGTGTGCCTGTGTTACTGGGTATCAGTGTGTGTCTTTGTTACTTGGTGTCAGTGTATGTCTATGTTACTTAGTGTAAGTGTGTGTCTTTATTACTGGGTGTCAGTGTGAGTCTGTGTTACTTGGTGTAAGTGTGTGTCTGTGTTACTGGGTATCAGTGCCTGTCTTTGTTACTTGGTGTAAGTGTGTGTCTGTGTTACTGGGTATCAGTGGATGTCTTTGTTACTTGTTGTCAGTGTGTGTCTGTGTTACTTGGTGTATTTGTGTGTCTGTGTTACTGGGTATCAATGTATGTCTTTGTTACTTGTTGTCAGTGTATGACTGTGTTACTTGGTGTAAGTGTGTGTCTGTGTTACTGGGTGTCAGTGTGAGTCTGTGTTACTTGGTGTAAGTGTGTGTCTTTGTTACTTGGTGTCCGTGCGTGTCTGTGTTACTGGGTTTCAGTGTATGTCTTTGTTACTGGGTCTCAGTGTATGTCAAAATACTTGGTGTAAGTGTATGTCTTTGTTACTTTGTGTAAGTGTATGCCTTTGTTACTTGGTGTCAGTGTGTGTCTGTGTTACTGGGTATCATTGTATGTCCTTGTGACTTGGTAACAATGTATCTCTTTGTGACTAGGTGTCAGTGTATGTCTTTGTTACTGGGTGTCAGTGTCTGTCTTTGTTACTTGGTGTAAGTGTGTGTCTGTGTTACTGGGCATCTGTGTCTGTCTTTGTTACTTGGTGTAAGTGTGTGTCTGTGTTACTGGGTATCAGTGTATGTCTTTGTTAATTGGTGTCAGTGTATGTCTGTGTTACTTGGTGTATTTGTGTGTCAGTGTTACTGGGTGTCAGTGTGAGTCTGTGTTACTTGGTGTAAGTGTTGTCTTTGTTACTTGGTGTCCGTGTGTGTCTGTGTTACTGGGTTTCAGTGTATGTCTTTGTTACTGGGTGTCAGTGTGTGTCTGTGTTACTTGGTGTAAGTGTCTGTCTGTATTACTGGGTATCAGTGTATGTCTTTGTTACTTGGTGTCAGTGTATGTCAAAATACTTGGTGTAAGTGTATATCTTTGTTACTTGGTGTAATTGTCTGTCTCTGTTACTTGGTGTCAGTGTATGTATGTGTGACTTGGTGTAAGTGTGTGTCTTTGTTACTTTGTGTAATTGTATGTCTTTGTTACTTGGTGTCAGTGGATGTCTTTGTTAGTTGGTGTCTGTGTGTGTCTGTGTTACTGGGCATCAGTGTATGTCTTTGTGACTTGGTATCAGTGTATGTCTTTGTGACTTGGTGTCAGTGCATGTCTTTTTTACTGGGTGTCAGTGTGTGTCTGTGTTACTGGTGTCCGTGTGTGTCTGTGTTACTGGGTGTCAGTGTATGTCTTTGTTACTGGGTGTCAGTGTATGTCTTTGTTACTTGGTGTCAGTGTGTGTCTGTGTTACTGTGTATCAGTGTCTGTCTTTGTTACTTGGTGTAAGTGTGTGTCTGTGTTACTGGGTATCATTGTATGTCTTTGTGACTTGGTGTCAGTATATGTCTTTGTTACTGGGTGTCAGTGTGTGTCTTTGTGACTTGGTGTCAGTGTATGTCTTTGTTACTTGGTGTAAGTGAGTGTCTGTGTTACTGGGTACCAGTGTATGTCTTTGTTACTTGGTGTCAGTGTATGTCAAAATACTTGGTGTAAGTGTATGTCTTTGTTACTTGGTGTAATTGTCTGTCTTTGTGACTTGGTGTAAGTGTATGTCTTTGTTACTTGGTGTCAGTGTATGTCTTTGTTACTTGGTGTCAGTGTATGTCTGTGTTACTTGGTGTATGTGTGAGTCTGTATTACTGGGTGTCAGTGTGTGTCTGTGTTACTTGGTGTAAGTGTATGTCTTTGTTAGTGGGTGTCAGTGGATGTCTTTCTTACTTGGTGTAAGTGTGTGTCTGTGTTACTGGGTGTCAGTGTATGCCTTAGTTACTTGGTGTAAGTGTGTGTCTGTGCTACCGGGTGTCAGTGTATGTCTTTGTTACTGTGTATCAGTGTTTCTCTGTGTTGCTGGGTGTCAGTGTGTGTTTGTTTGTGTTACTGGGTGTCAGTGTGTGTCTGTGACGCGAGGTGTCAGTATTTAGTTTAGTTCAGAGATGCAGCTCTAAAACAGGCCCTACGGCCCACCGTGTCTGTGCCGACCATCAACAACCCATTTATACTAATCCTACACTAATCCCGTATTCCTATGACATCCCCACCGGTCCCTATATTTTTCCCTGCCACCTACCTATACTAGGGTCAATTTATAATGGCCCATTAACCTATCAACCTGCAAGTCTTTGGCATGTGGGAGGAAACCGGAGCACCAGGAGGAAACCCACGCAGTCACAGGGAGAACTTGCAATCTCCGCCAAGGCAGAACCCAGATTCGAACCCGGGTCCCTGGAGCTGTGAGGCTGCGGTGCTACCCAGTGCGCCAATGTGCCCACCCCCCCGCCCCAGTGTGTGCCTGTGTTACTGGGTATCAGTGTATGTCTTTGTTACTTGGTGTCAGTGTATGTCTGTGTTACTTGGTGTATGTGTGTGTCTGTGTTACTGGGTGTCAGTGTGTGTCTGTGTTACTTGGTGTAAGTGTGTGTCATTGTTAGTGGGTGCCAGTGGATGTCTTAGTTACTTGGTGTAAGTGTGTGTCTGTGTTACTGGGTGTCAGTGTATGTCTGTGTTACTTGGTGTAAGTGTGTGTCTGTGTTACTGGTATCAGTGTATGTCTTTGTGACTTGGTGTCAGTGTATGCCTTCGTTACTGATTGTCAGTGTGTGTCTTTGTGACTTGGTGTCAGTGTGTGTCTTTGTTACTTGGTGTAAGTGTGTGTCTTTGTTACTGGGTATCAGTGTATGTCTTTGTTACTTGGTGTCAGTGTATCTCAAAATACTTGGTGTAAGTGTATGTCTTTGTTACTTGGTGTAAGTGTATGTCTTTGTTACTTGGTGTCAGTGTATGTCTTTGTTACTTGGTGTCTGTGTGTGTCTGTGTTACTGGGCATCAGTGTATGTCTTTGTGACTTGGTGTCAGTGCATGTCTTTTTTACTGGGTGTCAGTGTGTGTCTGTGTTACGTGGTGTCCGTGTGTGTCTGTGTTACTGGGTGTCAGTGTCTGTCTTTGTTACTGGGTGTCAGTGTATGTCTTTGTTACTTGGTGGAACTGTGTGTCTGTGTTACTGTGTATCAGTGTCTGTCTTTGTTACTTGGTGTCAGTGTATGTCTGTGTTACTTTGTGTCATTGTGTTTGATTGTGTTACTGGGTGTCAGTGTGTGTCTGTGTTACTTGGTGTAAGTGTGTGTCTGTGTTACTGGGTATCAGTGTATGTCTTTGTTACTTGGTGTAATTGTCTGTCTTTGTTACTTGGTGTCAGTGTATGTATGTGTTACTTGGTGTAAGTGTGTGTCTTTGTTACTTGGTGTAAGTGTATGTCTTTGTTACTTTGTGTCAGTGTATATCTTTGTTAGTTGGTGTCTGTGTGTCTGTGTTACTGGGCATCAGTGTATGTCTTTGTGACTTGGTATCAGTGTATGTCTTTGTGACTTGGTGTCAGTGCATGTCTTTTTTACTGGGTGTCAGTGTGAGTCTGTGTTACTTGGTGTCCGTGTGTGTCTGTGTTACTGGGTGTCAGTGTATGTCTTTGTTACTGGGTGTCAGTGTATGTCTTTGTTACTTGGTGTAAGTGTGTGTCTGTGTTACTGTGTATCAGTGTCTTTCTTTGTTACTTGGTGTAAGTGTGTGTCTGTGTTACTGGGTATCAGTGTATGTCTTTGTGACTTGGTGTCAGTGTATGTCTTTGTTACTGGGTGTCAGTGTGTGTCTTTGTGACTTGGTGTCAGTGTATGTCTTTGTTACTTGGTGTAAGTGTGTGTCTGTGTTACTGGGTACCAGTGTATGTCTTTGTTACTTGGTGTCAGTGTATGTCAAAATACTTGGTGTAAGTGTATGTCTTTGTTACTTGGTGTAATTGTCTGTCTTTGTTACTTGTTGTAAATGTATGTCTTTGTTACTTGGTGTCAGTGTATGTCTGTGTTACTTGGTGTATGTGTGTGTCTGTGTTACTGGGTGTCAGTGTGTGTCTGTGTTACTTGGTGTAAGTGTATGTCTTTGTTAGTGGGTGTCAGTGGATGTCTTTGTTACTTGGTGTAAGTGTGTGTCTGTGTTACTGGGTGTCAGTGTATGTCTTAGTTACTTGGTGTAAGTGTGTGTCTGTGTTACTGGGTGTCAGTGTATGTCTGTGTTACTTGGTGTAAGTGTGTGTCTGTGTTACTGGGTATCAGTGCATGTCTTTGTTACTTGGTGTCAGTGTATGTCTGTGTTACTTGGTGTAATTGTGTGTCTGTGTTACTGGGTATCAGTGTATGTCTTTGTGACTTGGTGTCAGTGTATGTCTTCGTTACTGGGTGTCAGTGTGTGTCTTTGTTACTTGGTGTCAGTGTATGTCTTTGTTACTTGGTGTAATGTGTGTCTGTGTTACTGGGTATCAGTGTATGTCTTTGTTACTTGGTGTCAGCGTATCTCAAAATACTTGGTGTAAGTGTATGTCTTTGTTACTTGGTGTAATTGTCTGTCTTTGTTACTTGGTGTCAGTGTATGTCTGTGGTACTTGGTGTAAGTGTGTGTCTTTGTTACTGTGCATCAGTGTATGTCTTTGTGACTTGGTATCAGTGTATGTCTTTGTTACTTGGTGTCAGTGGATGTCAAAATAATTGGTGTAAGTGTATGTCTTTGATACTTGGTGTAATTGTCTGTCTTTGTTACTTGGTGTCATTGTATGTATGTGTTACTTGGTGTAAGTGTGTGTCTTTGTTACTTGGTGTAAGTGTATGTCTTTGTTACTTGGTGTCAGTGTATGTCTTTGTTAGTTGGTGTCTGTGTGTGTCTGTGTTACTTGGTGTAAGTGTGTGTCTGTGTTACTGGGTATCAGTGTATGTCTTTGTTACTTGGTGCCAGTGTATGTCAAAATACTTGGTGTAAGTGTGTGTCTTTGTTACTTGGTGTAATTGTCTGTCTTTGTTACTTGGTGTCAGTGTATGTATGTGTTACTTGGTGTAAGTTTGTGTCTTTGTTACTTGGTGTAAGTGTATGTCTTTGTTACTTGGTGTCAGTGTATGTCTTTGTTAGTTGGTGTCTGTGTGTGTCTGTGTTACTGGGCATCAGTGTATGTCTTTGTGACTTGGTATCAGTGTATGTCTTTGTGACTTGTTGTCAGTGCATGTCTTTTTTACTGTTTGTCAGTGTGAGTCTGTGTTACTTGGTGTCCGTGTGTGTCTGTGGTACTGGGTGTCAGTGTATGTCTTTGTTACTGGCTGTCAGTGTATGTCTTTGTTAATTGGTGTAAGTGTGTGTCTGTGTTACTGGGTATCACTGTCTGTCTTTGTGACTTGGTGTCAGTATATGTCTTTGTTCCTGGGTGTCAGTGTGTGTCTTTGTGAATTGGTGTCAGTGTATGTCTTTGTTACTTGGTGTAAGTGTGTGTCTGTGTTACTGGATACCAGTGTATGTCTTTGTTACTTGGTGTCAGTGTATGTCAAAATACTTGGTGTAACTGTAAGTCTTTGTTACTTGGTGTAATTGTCTGTCTTTGTTACTTGTTGAAAGTGTATGTCTTTGTTACTTCGTGTCAGTGTATGTCTGTGTTACTTGGTGTATGTGTGTGTCTGTGTTACTGGTTGTCAGTGTGTGTCTGTGTTACTTGGTGTAAGTGTATGTCTTTGTTAGTGGGTGTCAGTGGATGTCTTTGTTACTTGGTGCCAGTGTATGTCTGTGTTACTTGGTGTAAGTGTATGTCTGTGTTACTTGGTGTAAGTGTGTGTCCGTGTTACTGGGTATCAGTGTATGTCTTTGTGACTTGGTGTCAGTGTATGTCTTCGTTATTGGGTGTCAGTGTGTGTCTTTGTGACTTGGTGTCAGTGTATGTCTGTGTTACTTGGTGTATGTGTGTGTCTGTGTTACTGGGTGTCAGTGTGCGTCTGTGTTACATGGTGTAAGTGTATGTCTTTGTTAGTGGGTGTCAGTGGATGTCTTTGTTACTTGGCCTAAGTGTGTGTCTGTGTTACTGGGTGTCAGTGTATGTCTTAGTTACTTGGTGTAAGTGTGTGTCTGTGTTACTGGGTATCAGTGCATGTCTTTGTTACTTGGTGTCAGTGTATGTCTTTGTTACTTGGTGTAAGTGTGTGTCTGTGTTACTGGGTATCAGTGTATGTCTTTGTGACTTGGTGTCAGTGTATGTCTTCGTTACTGGGTGTCAGTGTGTGTCTTTGTGACTTGGTGTCAGTGTATGTCTTTGTTACTTGGTGTAATGTGTGTCTGTGTTACTGGGTATCAGTGTATGTCTTTGTTACTTGGTGTCAGTGTATCTCAAAATACTTGGTGTAAGCGTATGTCTTTCTAACTTGGTGTAATTGTCTGTCTTTGTTACTTGGTGTCAGTGTATGTCTGTGTAACTTGGTGTAAGTGTATGTCTTTGTTACTGTGCATCAGTGTATGTCTTTTTGACTTGGTGTCAGTGTATGTCTTTGTTACTGTGTATCTGTGTTTCTCTGTGTTACTGGGTGTCAGTGTGTGTCTGTGACACTAGGTGTCAGTATTTAGTTTAGTTTCGAGATACAGCAGTTAAACAGGCCCTTCGGCCCACCGAGTCTGTGCCGACCATCAGCAACCCATTTATACTAATCCTACACTAAACCCGTATTCCTATCACATCCCCACTGGTCCCTATATATTTCGCTTACACCTACCTGTACTAGGGGCAACATATAATGGCCAATTAACCTGTCAACCTGCAAGTCTTTGGCATGTGGGAGGAAACCGGAGCACCCGGAGGAAAGCCGCGCAGACACAGGGAGAACTTGCAAACTCCGCACAGGCATTACCCAGAATCGAACACGGGTCCCGGGAGCTGTGAGGCTGCGGTGCTAACCACTGCGCCAATGTGCCCCCCGCCCCCAGTGTGTGCCTGTGTTACTGGGTATCAGTGTATGCCTTTGTTACTTGGTGTCAGTGGATGCCAAAATACTTGGTGTAAGTGTATGTCTTTGTTACTTGGTGTAATTGTCTGTCTTTGTTACTTGGTGTCAGTGTATGCCTGTGTTACTTGGTGTAAGTGTGTTCTTTGTTACTTGGTGTAAGTGTATGTCTTTGTTACTTGGTGTCAGTGCATGTCTTTGTTACTGCGTATCAGTGTTTCTCTGTGTTACTGGGTGTCAGTGTGTGTTTGTTTGTGTTACTGGGTGTCAGTGTGTGTCTGTGACACTAGGTGTCAGTATTTAGTTTAGTTTAGAGATACAGCACTTAAACAGGCCCTTCGGCCCACCGAATCTGAGCCGACCATCAGCAACCCATTTATACTAATCCTACACTAATCCCGTATTCCTATCACATACCCACCGGTCCCTATATATTTCCCTGCCACCGACCTATACTAGGGGCAATTTATAATGGCCCATTAACCTATCAACCTGCAAGTCTTTGGCATGTGGGAGGAAACCGGAGCACCCGGAGGAAACCCACGGAGACACAGGGAGAACTTGCAAACTCCGCACAGGCAGTACCAAGAATCGAACCCGGGTCCCTGGAGCTGGGAGGCTGCGGTGCTAACCACAGCGCCAATGTTCCCCCACCACCTCCCAGTGTGTGCCTGTGTTACTGGGTATCAGTGTATGTCTTTGTGACTTGGTGTCAGTGCATGTCTTTTTTACTGGGTGTCAGTGTGAGTCTGTGTTACTTGGTGTCCGTGTGTGTCTGTGTTACTGGGTGTCAGTGTATGTCTTTGTTACTGGGTGTCAGTGTATGTCTTTGTTACTTGGTGTAAGTGTGTGTCTGTGTTACTGTGTATCAGTGTCTGTCTTTGTTACTTGGTGTAAGTGTGTGTCTGTGTTACTGGGTATCAGTGTATGTCTTTGTGACTTGGTGTCAGTGTATGTCTTTGTTACTGGGTGTCAGTGTGTGTCTTTGTGACTTGGTGTCAGTGTATGTCTTTGTTACTTGGTGTAAGTGTGTGTCTGTGTTACTGGGTACCAGTGTATGTCTTTGTTACTTGGTGTCAGTGTATGTCAAAATACTTGGTGTAAGTGTATGTCTTTGTTACTTGGTGTAATTGTCTGTCTTTGTTACTTGTTGTAAATGTATGTCTTTGTTACTTGGTGTCAGTGTATGTCTGTGTTACTTGGTGTATGTGTGTGTCTGTGTTACTGGGTGTCAGTGTGTGTCTGTGTTACTTGGTGTAAGTGTATGTCTTTGTTAGTGGAAGTCAGTGGATGTCTTTGTTACTTGGTGTAAGTGTGTGTCTGTGTTACTGGGTGTCAGTGTATGTCTTAGTTACTTGGTGTCAGTGTGTGTCTGTGTTACTGGGTGTCAGTGTATGTCTGTGTTACTTGGTGTAAGTGTGTGTCTGTGTTACTGGGTATCAGTGCATGTCTTTGTTACTTGGTGTCAGTGTATGTCTGTGTTACTTGGTGTAATTGTGTGTCTGTGTTACTGGGTATCAGTGTATGTCTTTGTGACTTGGTGTCAGTGTATGTCTTCGTTACTGGGTGTCAGTGTGTGTCTTTGTTACTTGGTGTCAGTGTATGTCTTTGTTACTTGGTGTAATGTGTGTCTGTGTTACTGGGTATCAGTGTATGTCTTTGTTACTTGGTGTCAGCGTATCTCAAAATACTTGGTGTAAGTGTATGTCTTTGTTACTTGGTGTAATTGTCTGTCTTTGTTACTTGGTGTCAGTGTATGTCTGTGTTACTTGGTGTAAGTGTGTGTCTTTGTTACTGTGCATCAGTGTATGTCTTTGTGACTTGGTATCAGTGTATGTCTTTGTTACTTGGTGTCAGTGGATGTCAAAATAATTGGTGTAAGTGTATGTCTTTGATACTTGGTGTAATTGTCTGTCTTTGTTACTTGGTGTCATTGTATGTATGTGTTACTTGGTGTAAGTGTGTGTCTTTGTTACTTGGTGTAAGTGTATGTCTTTGTTACTTGGTGTCAGTGTATGTCTTTGTTAGTTGGTGTCTGTGTGTGTCTGTGTTACTTGGTCTAAGTGTGTGTCTGTGTTACTGGGTATCAGTGTATGTCTTTGTTACTTGGTGCCAGTGTATGTCAAAATACTTGGTGTAAGTGTGTGTCTTTGTTACTTGGTGTAATTGTCTGTCTTTGTTACTTGGTGTCAGTGTATGTATGTGTTACTTGGTGTAAGTTTGTGTCTTTGTTACTTGGTGTAAGTGTATGTCTTTGTTACTTGGTGTCAGTGTATGTCTTTGTTAGTTGGTGTCTGTGTGTGTCTGTGTTACTGGGCATCAGTGTATGTCTTTGTGACTTGGTATCAGTGTATGTCTTTGTGACTTGTTGTCAGTGCATGTCTTTTTTACTGTTTGTCAGTGTGAGTCTGTGTTACTTGGTGTCCGTGAGTGTCTGTGGTACTGGGTGTCAGTGTATGTCTTTGTTACTGGCTGTCAGTGTATGTCTTTGTTAATTGGTGTAAGTGTGTGTCTGTGTTACTGGGTATCACTGTCTGTCTTTGTGACTTGGTGTCAGTATATGTCTTTGTTCCTGGGTGTCAGTGTGTGTCTTTGTGAATTGGTGTCAGTGTATGTCTTTGTTACTTGGTGTAAGTGTGTGTCTGTGTTACTGGGTACCAGTGTATGTCTTTGTTACTTGGTGTCAGTGTATGTCAAAATACTTGGTGTAACTGTATGTCTTTGTTACTTGGTGTAATTGTCTGTCTTTGTTACTTGTTGAAAGTGTATGTCTTTGTTACTTCGTGTCAGTGTATGTCTGTGTTACTTGGTGTATGTGTGTGTCTGTGTTACTGGTTGTCAGTGTGTGTCTGTGTTACTTGGTGTAAGTGTATGTCTTTGTTAGTGGGTGTCAGTGGATGTCTTTGTTACTTGGTGCCAGTGTATGTCTGTGTTACTTGGTGTAAGTGTATGTCTGTGTTACTTGGTGTAAGTGTGTGTCCGTGTTACTGGGTATCAGTGTATGTCTTTGTGACTTGGTGTCAGTGTATGTCTTCGTTACTGGGTGTCAGTGTGTGTCTTTGTGACTTGGTGTCAGTGTATGTCTGTGTTAAATGGTGTATGTGTGTGTCTGTGTTACTGGGTGTCAGTGTGCGTCTGTGTTACATGGTGTAAGTGTATGTCTTTGTTAGTGGGTGTCAGTGGATGTCTTTGTTACTTGGCGTAAGTGTGTGTCTGTGTTACTGGGTGTCAGTGTATGTCTTAGTTACTTGGTGTAAGTGTGTGTCTGTGTTACTGGGTATCAGTGCATGTCTTTGTTACTTGGTGTCAGTGTATGTCTTTGTTACTTGGTGTAAGTGTGTGTCTGTGTTACTGGGTATCAGTGTATGTCTTTGTGACTTGGTGTCAGTGTATGTCTTCGTTACTGGGTGTCAGTGTGTGTCTTTGTGACTTGGTGTCAGTGTATGTCTTTGTTACTTGGTGTAATGTGTGTCTGTGTTACTGGGTATCAGTGTATGTCTTTGTTACTTGGTGTCAGTGTATCTCAAAATACTTGGTGTAAGTGTATGTCTTTCTAACTTGGTGTAATTGTCTGTCTTTGTTACTTGGTGTCAGTGTATGTCTGTGTAACTTGGTGTAAGTGTATGTCTTTGTTACTGTGAATCAGTGTATGTCTTTTTGACTTGGTGTCACTGTATGTCTTTGTTACTGTGTATCTGTGTTTCTCTGTGTTACTGGGTGTCAGTGTGTGTCTGTGACACTAGGTGTCAGTATTTAGTTTAGTTTCGAGATACAGCAGTTAAACAGGCCCTTCGGCCCACCGAGTCTGTGCCGACCATCAACAACCCATTTATACTAATCCTACACTAAACCCGTATTCCTATCACATCCCCACTGGTCCCTATATATTTCGCTTACACCTACCTGTACTAGGGGCAACATATAATGGCCAATTAACCTGTCAACCTGCAAGTCTTTGGCATGTGGGAGGAAACCGGAGCACCCGGAGGAAAGCCGCGCAGACACAGGGAGAACTTGCAAACTCCGCACAGGCATTACCCAGAATCGAACACGTGTCCCGGGAGCTGTGAGGCTGCGGTGCTAACCACTGCGCCAATGTGCCCCCCGCCCCCAGTGTGTGCCTGTGTTACTGGGTATCAGTGTATGTCTTTGTTACTTGGTGTCAGTGGATGCCAAAATACTTGGTGTAAGTGTATGTCTTTGTTACTTGGTGTAATTGTCTGTCTTTGTTACTTGGTGTCAGTGTATGCCTGTGTTACTTGGTGTAAGTGTGTTCTTTGTTACTTGGTGTAAGTGTATGTCTTTGTTACTGTGTATCAGTTTTTCTCTGTGTTACTGGGTGTCAGTGTGTGTTTGTTTGTGTTACTGGGTGTCAGTGTGTGTCTGTGACACTAGGTGTCAGTATTTAGTTTAGTTTAGAGATACAGCACTTAAACAGGCCCTTCGGCCCACCGAATCTGAGCCGACCATCAGCAACCCATTTATACTAATCCTACACTAATCCCGTATTCCTATCACATACCCACCGGTCACTATATATTTCCCTGCCACCGACCTATACTAGGGGCAATTTATAATGGCCCATTAACCTATCAACCTGCAAGTCTTTGGCATGTGGGAGGAAACCGGAGCACCCGGAGGAAACCCACGCAGACACAGGGAGAACTTGCAAACTCCGCACAGGCAGTACCAAGAATCGAACCCGGGTCCCTGGAGCTGGGAGGCTGCGGTGCTAACCACAGCGCCAATGTTCCCCGGCACCTCCCAGTGTGTGCCTGTGTTACTGGGTATCAGTGTATGTCTTTGTTACTTGGTGTCAGTGTGTTTGTTTGTGTTACTGGGTGTCAGTGTGTGTCTGTGTTACTTGGTGTAAGTGTGTGTCTGTGTTACTGGGTATCAGTGAATGTCTTTGTTACTTGGTGTCAGTGTATGACAAAATACTTGGTGTAAGTGTATGTCTTTGTTACTTGGTGTAATTGTCTGTCTTTGTTACTTGGTGTCAGTGTATGTATGTGTTACTTCGTGTAAGTGTGTGTCTTTGTTACTTGGTGTAAGTGTATGTCTTTGTTACTTGGTATCAGAGTATGTCTTTGTGACTTGGTGTCAGTGTATGTCTTTTTTACTGGGTGTCAGTGTGTGTCTGTGTTACTTGGTGTCCGTGTGTGTTTGTGTTACTGGGTGTCAGTGTATGTCTTTGTTACTGGGTGTCAGTGTATGTCTTTGTTACTTGGTGTAAGTGTGTGTCTGTGTTACTGGGTATCGGTGTCTGTCTTTGTTACTTGGTGTAAGTGTGTGTCTGTGTTACTGGGTATCAGTGTATGTCTTTGAGACTTGGTGTCAGTATATGTCTTTGTTACTGGGTGTCAGTGTGTGTCTTTGTGACTTGGTGTCAGTGTATGTCTTTGTTACTTGGTGCAAGTGTGTGTCTGTGTTAAAGGGTATCAGTGTGTGTCTTTGTTACTTGGTGTCAGTGTCTGTCAAAATAATTGGTGTAAGTGTATGTCTTCGTTACTTGGTGTAATTGTCTGTCTTTGTTACTTGGTGTAAGTGTATGTCTTTGTTACTTAGTGTCAGTGTATGTCTTTGTTACTTGGTGTCAGTGTATGTCTGTGTTACTTGGTGTATGTGTGTGTCTGTGTTACTGGGTGTCAGCATGTGTCTGTGTTACTTGGTTTAAGTGTACGTCTTTGTTAGTGGGTGTCAGTGGATGTCTTTGTTACTTGGTGTAAGTGTGTGTCTGTGTTACTGGGTGTCAGTGTGTGTTTGTTTGTGTTACTGGGGGTCAGTGTGTGTCTGTGTTACTTGGTGTAAGTGTGTGTCTGTGTTACTGGTTATCAGTGTATGTCTTTGTTACTTGGTGTCAGTGCATGTATGTGTTACTTGGTGTCAGTGTGTGTCTGTGTTACTTGGTGTAAGTGTACGTCTTTGTTAGTGGGTGTCAGTGGATGTCTTAGTTACTTGGTGTAAGTGTGTGTCTGTGTTACTGGGTATCAGTGCATGTCTTTGTTACTTGATGTCAGTGTATGTCTGTGTTACTTGGTGTAAGTGTGTGTCTGTGTTACTGGCTATCAGTGTATGTCTTTGTGACTTGGTGTCAGTGTAAGTCTTCGTTACTGGGTGTCAGTGTGTGTCTTTGTGACTTGGTGTCAGTGTGTGTCTGTGTTACTTAGTGTAAGTGTGCGTCTGTGTTACTGGGTATCAGTGTATGTCTTTGTTACTTGGTGTCAGTGTATCTCAAAATACTTGGTGTAAGTGTATGTCTTTGTTACTGGGTGTCAGTGTGTGTCTGTGTTACTTGGTGTCAGTGTATGTCTTTGTTACTGTGTATCAGTGTTTCTCTGTGTTACTGGGTGTCAGTGTGTGTTTGTTTGTGTTACTGGGTGTCAGTGTATGTCTGTGACACTAGGTGTCAGTATTTAGTTTAGTTCAGAGATACAGCACTTAAACAGGACCTTCGGCCCACCGAGTCTGTGCCGACCATCAACAACCCATTTATACTAATCCTACACTAATCCCGTATTCCTATCACATCCCCACCGGTCCCTGTATATTTCCCTACCACCTACCTATACTAGGGGCGATTTATAATGGCCCATTAACCTGTCAACCTACAAGTCTTTGGCATGTGGGAGGAAACTGGAGCACCCGGAGGAAACCCACGCAGACACAGGGAGAACTTGCAAACTCCGCACAGGCAGTACCCAGAATCGAACCCGGGTCCCTGGAGTTGTGAGGCTGCGGTGCTAACCACTGCGCCTATGTCCCCCCACCACCTCCCAGTGTGTGCCTGTGATACTGGGTATCAGTGTATGTCTTTGTTACTTGGTGTCAGTGTATGTCTGTGTTACTTGGTGTCAGTGTGTTTGTTTGTGTTACTGGGTGTCAGTGTGTGTCTGTGTTACTTGGTGTAAGTGTGTGTCTGTGTTACTGGGTATCAGTGTATGTCTTAGTTACTTGGTGTCAGTGTATGTCAAAATACTTGGTGTAAGTGTATGTCTTTGTTACTTGGTGTAAATGTCTGTCTTTGTTACTTGGTGTCAGTGTATGTATGTGTTACTTCGTGTAAGTGTGTGTCTTTGTTACTTGGTGTAAGTGTATGTCTTTGTTACTTGGTGTCAGTGTATGTCTTTGTTAGTTGGTGTCTGTGTGTGTCTGTGTTACTGGGCATCAGTGTATGTCTTTGTGAATTGGTATCAGTTTATGTCTTTTTTACTGGGTGTCAGTGTGTGTCTGTGTTACTTGGTGACCGTTTGTGTCTGTGTTAGTGGGTGTCAGTGTCTGTCTTTGTTACTGTGTGTCAGTGTATGTCTTTGTTACTTGGTGTAACTGTGTGTCTGTGTTACTGTGTATCAGTGTCTGTCTTTGTTACTTGGTGTCAGTGTGTGTCTGTGTTACTTGGTGTAAGTGTGTGTCTGCGTTACTGGGTATCAGTGCATGTCTTTGTTACTTGGTGTCAGTGTCTGTCAAATACTTGGTGTAAGTGTATGTCTCTGTTACTTGGTGTAATTGTCTGTCTTTGTCACTTGGTGTCAGGTTATGTCTGTGTTACTTGGTGTAAGTGTGTGTCTTTGTTACTTGGTGTATGTGTATGTCTTTGTGACTTGGTATCAGTGCATGTCTTTGTGATTTGGTGTCAGTGTCTGTCTTTTTTACTGGGTGTCAGTGTGTGTCTGTGTTACTTGGTGTCAGTGTATGTCTTTGTTACTGTGTATCAGTGTTTCTCTGTGTTACTGGGTGTCAGTGTGTGTTTGTTTGTGTTACTGGGTGTCAGTGTGTGTTTGTGACACTAGGTGTCAGTATTTAGTTTACTTTAGAGATAAGGCACTTAAACAGGCCCTTCGGCCCACCGAGTCTGTGCCGACCATCAACAACCCATTTATACTAATCCTACACTAATCCCGTATTCCTATCACATCCCCACCGGTCCCTGTATATTTCCCTACCACCTACCTATACTAGGGGCGATTTATAATGGCCCATTAACCTGTCAACCTACAAGTCTTTGGCATGTGGGAGGAAACTGGAGCACCCGGAGGAAACCCACGCAGACACAGGGAGAACTTGCAAACTCCGCACAGGCAGTACCCAGAATCGAACCCGGGTCCCTGGAGTTGTGAGGCTGCGGTGCTAACCACTGCGCCTATGTCCCCCCACCACCTCCCAGTGTGTGCCTGTGATACTGGGTATCAGTGTATGTCTTTGTTACTTGGTGTCAGTGTACGTCTGTGTTACTTGGTGTCAGTGTGTTTGTTTGTGTTACTGGGTGTCAGTGTGTGTCTGTGTTACTTGGTGTAAGTGTGTGTCTGTGTTACTGGGTATCAGTGTATGTCTTTGTTACTTGGTGTCAGTGTATGTCAAAATACTTGGTGTAAGTGTATGTCTTTGTTACTTGGTGTAAATGTCTGTCTTTGTTACTTGGTGTCAGTGTATGTATGTGTTACTTGGTGTAAGTGTGTGTCTTTGTTACTTGGTGTAAGTGTATGTCTTTGTTACTTGGTGTCAGTGTATGTCTTTGTTAGTTGGTGTCTGTGTGTGTCTGTGTTACTGGGCATCAGTGTATGTCTTTGTGAATTGGTATCAGTGTATGTCTTTTTTACAGGGTGTCAGTGTGTGTCTGTGTTACTTGGTGACCGTGTGTGTCTGTGTTAGTGGGTGTCAGTGTCTGTCTTTGTTACTGGGTGTCAGTGTATGTCTTTGTTACTTGGTGTAACTGTGTGTCTGTGTTACTGTGTATCAGTGTCTGTCTTTGTTACTTGGTGTCAGTGTGTGTCTGTGTTACTTGGTGTAAGTGTGTGTCTGTGTTACTGGGTATCAGTGCATGTCTTTGTTACTTGGTGTCATGTGTCTGTCAAATACTTGGTGTAAGTGTATGTCTCTGTTACTTGGTGTAATTGTCTGTCTTTGTCACTTGGTGTCAGGTTATGTCTGTGTTACTTGGTGTAAGTGTGTGTCTTTGTTACTTGGTGTATGTGAATGTCTTTGTGACTTGGTATCAGTGCATGTCTTTGTGACTTGGTGTCAGTGTCTGTCTTTTTTACTGGGTGTCAGTGTGTGTCTGTGTTACTTGGTGTCAGTGTATGTCTTTGTTACTGTGTATCAGTGTTTCTCTGTGTTACTGGGTGTCAGTGTGTGTTTGTTTGTGTTACTGGGTGTCAGTGTGTGTCTGTGACACTAGGTGTCAGTATTTAGTTTACTTTAGAGATACAGCACTTAAACAGGCCCTTCGGCCCACCGAGTCTGTGCCGACCATCAACAACCCATTTATACTAATCCTACACTAATCCCGTATGCCTATCACATCCCCACCGGTCCCTATATATTTCCCTACCATCTGCCTATACTAGGGGCGATTTATAATGGCCCATTAACCTATCAACCTGCAAGTCTTTGGCATGTGGGAGGAAACTGGATCACCCGGAGGAAACCCACGCAGACACAGGGAGAACTTGCAAACTCCGCACAGGCAGTACCCAGAATCGAAACCGGGTCCCTGGAGCTGTGAGGCTGCGGTGCTAATCACTGCGCCAATGTCCCCCCACCACCTCCCAGTGTGTGCCTGTGTTACTGGGCATCAGTGTATGTCTTTGTTACTTGGTGTCAGTGTATGTCAAAATACTTGGTGTAAGTGTATGTCTTTGTTACTTGGTGTAATTGTCTGTCTTTGTTACTTGGTGTCAGTGTATGTATGTGTTACTTGGTGTAAGTGTGTGTCTTTGTTACTTGGTGTAAGTGTATGTCTTTGTTAGTTGGTGTCTGTGTGTGTCTGTGTTACTGGGCATCAGTGTATGTCTTTGTGACTTGGTATCAGTGTATGTCTTTGTGACTTGGTGTCAGTGCATGTCTTTTTTACTGGGTGTCAGTGTGAGTCTGTGTTACTTGGTTTCCGTGTGTGTCTGTGTTACTGGGTGTCAGTGCATGTCTTTGTTACTGGGTGTCAGTGTATGTCTTTGTTACTTGGTGTAAGTGTGTGTCTGTGTTACTGTGTATCAGTGTCTGTCTTTGTTACTTGGTGTAAGTGTGTGTCTGTGTTACTGGGTATCAGTGTATTTCTGTGTGACTTGGTGTCAGTATATGTCTTTGTTACTGGGTGTCAGTGTGTGTCTTTGTGACTTGGTGTCAGTGTATGTCTTTGTTACTTGGTGTAAGTGTGTGTCTGTGTTACTGGGTACCAGTGTATGTCTTTGTTACTTGGTGTCAGTGTTTGTCAAAATACTTGGTGTAAGTGTATTTCTTTGTTACTTGGTGTAATTGTCTGTCTTTGTTACTTGTTGTAAGTGTATGTCTTTGTTACTTGGTGTCAGTGTATGTCTGTGTTACTTGGTGTATGTGTGTGTCTGTGTTACTGGGTGTCAGTGTGTGTCTGTGTTACTTGGTGTAAGTGTATGTCTTTGTTACTTGGTGTAATTGACTGTCTTTGTTACTTGGTGTCAGTGTATGTCTGTGTTACTTGGTGTAAGTTTGTGTCTTTGTTACTGGGCATCAGTGTATGTCTTTGTGACTTGGCATCAGTGAATGTCTTTGTGACTTGGTGTCAGTGTATGTCTTTTTTACTGGGTGTCAGTGTGTGTCTGTGTTACTTGGTGTCAGTATTTAGTTTAGTTTAGAGATACAGCACTTAAACAGGCCCTTCGGCCCACCGAGTCTGTGCCGGCCAGCAACAACCCATTTATACTAATCCGACACTAATCCCGTATTCCTATCACATCCCCACCGGTCCCTATATATTTCCCTACCACCTACCTATACTAGGGGCAATTTATAATAGCCCATTAACCTATCAAACTGCAAGTCTTTGGCATGTGGGAGGAAACCGGAGCACCCGGAGGAAACCCACGCAGACAAAGGGAGAACTTGCAAACTCCGCACAGGCAGTACCCAAAATCGAACCCGGGTCCCTGGAACTGTGAGGCTGCGGTGCTAACCACTGCGCCAATTTCCCCCCACCACCTCCCAGTGTGTGCCTGTGTTACTGGGTATCAGTGTATGTCTTTGTTACTTGGTGTCTTTGTATGTCTGTGTTACTGGGTGTCAGTGTGTTTGTTTGTGTTACTGGGTGTCAGTGTGTGTCTGTGTTACTTGGTGTAAGTGTACGTCTTTGTTAGTGGGTTTCAGTGGATGTCTTTGTTACTTGGTGTAAGTGTGTGTCTGTGTTACTGGGTGTCAGTGTGTGTTTGTTTGTGTTACTGGGTGTCAGTGTGTGTCTGTGTTACTTGGTGTAAGTGTGTGTCTGTGTTACTGGTTATCATTGTATGTCTTTGTTACTTGGTGTCAATGTATGTCAAAATACTTGGTGTAAGTGTATGTCTTTGTTACTTGGTGTAATTGTCTGTCTTTGTTACTTGGTGTCAGTGTATGTATGTGTTACTTGGTGTCAGTGTGTGTCTGTGTTACTTGGTGTAAGTGTATGTCTTTGTTAGTGGGTGTCAGTGGATGTCTTAGTTACTTGGTGTAAGTGTGTGTCTGTATCACTGGGTATCAGTGCATGTCTTTGTTACTTGATGTCAGTGTATGTCTGTGTTACTTGGTGTAAGTGTGTGACTGTGTTACTGGGTATCAGTGTATGTCTTTGTGACTTGGTGTCAGTGTAAGTCTTCGTTACTGGGTGTCAGTGTGTGTCTTTGTGACTTGATGTCAGTGTGTGTCTGTGTTACTTGGTGTAAGTGTGTGTCTGTGTTACTGGGTATCAGTGTATGTCTTTGTTACTTGGTGTCAGTGTATCTCAAAATACTTGGTGGAAGTGTATGTCTTTGTTACTTTGTGTAATTGACTGCCTTTGTTACTTGGTGTCAGTTTATGTCTGTGTTACTTGGTGTAAGTTTGTGTCTTTGTCACTGGGCATCAGTGTATGTCTTTGTGACTTGGTGTCAGTGTATGTCTTTTTTACTGGGTGCCAGTGTGTGTCTGTGTTACTTGGTGTCCGTGTATGTCTTTGATACTGTGTATCGGTGTTTCTCTGTGTTACTGGGTGTCAGTGTGTGTTTGCTTGTGTTACTGGGTGTCAGTGTGTGTCTGTGTTACTGGTTATCAGTGTATGTCTTTGTTACTTGGTGTCAGTGTATGTCAAAATACGTGGTGTAAGTGTATGTCTTTGTTACTTGGTGTCAGTGTATGTCTTTGTTAGTTGGTGTCTGTGTGTGTCTGTGTTACTGGGCATCAGTGTATGTCTTTGTGACTTGGTATCAGTGTATGACTTTGTGACTTGGTGTCAGTGTATGTCTTTTTTACTGGGTGTCAGTGTGTGTCTGTGTTACAGGGTGTCAGTGTATGTCTTTCTTACTGGGTGTCAGTGTATTTCTTTGTTACTTGGTGTAAGTGTGTGTCTGTGTTACTGGGTATCAGTGTATGTCTTTGTGACTTGGTGTCAGTATATGTCTTTGTTACTGGGTGTCAGTGTGTGTCTGTGTTACTGGGTGTCAGTGTATGTCTGTCTTACTTGGTGTAAGTGTGTGTCTGTGTTACTGGGTATCAGTGCATGTCTTTGTTACTTGGTGTCAGTGTATGTCTGTGTTACTTGGTGTAAGTGTGTGCCTGTGTTACTGGGTATCAGTGTATGTCTTTGTTACTTGGTGTCAGTGTATCTCAAAATACTTGGTGCAAGTGTATGTCTTTGTTACTTGGTGTAATTGTCTGTCTTTGTTACTGTGCATCAGTGTATGTCTTTGTGACTTGGTATCAGTGTATGTCTTTGTGACTTGGTGTCAGTGCATGTCTTTTTTACTGGGTGTCAGTGTGAGTCTGTGTTACTTGGTGTCCGTGTGTGTCTGTGTTACTGTGTGTCAGTGTATGTCTTTGATACTGGGTGTCAGTGTATGTCTTTGTTACTTGGTATAAGTGTGTTTCTGTGTTACTGTATATCAGTGTCTGTCTTTGTTACTTGGTGTAAGTGTGTGTCTATGTTACTGGTATCAGTGTATGTCTTTGTGACTTGGTGTCAGTATATGTCTTTGTTACTGGGTGTCAGTGTGTGTCTTTGTGACTTGGTGTCAGTGTATGTCTTTGTTACTTGGTGTAAGTGTGCGTCTGTGTTACTGGGTACAAGTGTATGTCTTTGTTACTTGGTGTCAGTGTATGTCAAAATACTTGTTGTAAGTGTATGTCTTTGTTACTTGGTGTCAGTGTATGTCTGTGTTACTTGGTGTATGTGTGTGTCTGTGTTACTGGGTGTCAGTGTGTGTCTGTGTTACTTGGTCTACGTGTATTTCCTTGTTAGTGGGTGTCAGTGGATGTCTTTGTTACTTGGTGTAAGTGTGTGTCTGTGTTACCGGGTGTCAGTGTATGTCTTAGTTACTTGGTGTAAGTGTGTGTCTGTGTTACTGGGTATCGGTGTCTGTCTTTGTTACTTGGTGTAAGTGTGTGTCTGTGTTACTGGGTATCAGTGTATGTCTTTGAGACTTGGTGTCAGTATATGTCTTTGTTACTGGGTGTCAGTGTGTGTCTTTGTGACTTGGTGTCAGTGTATGTCTTTGTTACTTGGTGCAAGTGTGTGTCTGTGTTAAAGGGTATCAGTGTGTGTCTTTGTTACTTGGTGTCAGTGTCTGTCAAAATAATTGGTGTAAGTGTATGTCTTCGTTACTTGGTGTAATTGTCTGTCTTTGTTACTTGGTGTAAGTGTATGTCTTTGTTACTTAGTGTCAGTGTATGTCTTTGTTACTTGGTGTCAGTGTATGTCTGTGTTACTTGGTGTATGTGTGTGTCTGTGTTACTGGGTGTCAGCATGTATCTGTGTTACTTGGTTTAAGTGTACGTCTTTGTTAGTGGGTGTCAGTGGATGTCTTTGTTACTTGGTGTAAGTGTGTGTCTGTGTTACTGGGTGTCAGTGTGTGTTTGTTTGTGTTACTGGGGGTCAGTGTGTGTCTGTGTTACTTGGTGTAAGTGTGTGTCTGTGTTACTGGTTATCAGTGTATGTCTTTGTTACTTGGTGTCAGTGCATGTATGTGTTACTTGGTGTCAGTGTGTGTCTGTGTTACTTGGTGTAAGTGTACGTCTTTGTTAGTGGGTGTCAGTGGATGTCTTAGTTACTTGGTGTAAGTGTGTGTCTGTGTTACTGGGTATCAGTGCATGTCTTTGTTACTTGATGTCAGTGTATGTCTGTGTTACTTGGTGTAAGTGTGTGTCTGTGTTACTGGCTATCAGTGTATGTCTTTGTGACTTGGTGTCAGTGTAAGTCTTCGTTACTGGGTGTCAGTGTGTGTCTTTGTGACTTGGTGTCAGTGTGTGTCTGTGTTACTTAGTGTAAGTGTGCGTCTGTGTTACTGGGTATCAGTGTATGTCTTTGTTACTTGGTGTCAGTGTATCTCAAAATACTTGGTGTAAGTGTATGTCTTTGTTACTGGGTGTCAGTGTGTGTCTGTGTTACTTGGTGTCAGTGTATGTCTTTGTTACTGTGTATCAGTGTTTCTCTGTGTTACTGGGTGTCAGTGTGTGTTTGTTTGTGTTACTGGGTGTCAGTGTGTGTCTGTGACACTAGGTGTCAGTATTTAGTTTAGTTCAGAGATACAGCACTTAAACAGGACCTTCGGCCCACCGAGTCTGTGCCGACCATCAACAACCCATTTATACTAATCCTACACTAATCCCGTATTCCTATCACATCCCCACCGGTCCCTGTATATTTCCCTACCACCTACCTATACTAGGGGCGATTTATAATGGCCCATTAACCTGTCAACCTACAAGTCTTTGGCATGTGGGAGGAAACTGGAGCACCCGGAGGAAACCCACGCAGACACAGGGAGAACTTGCAAACTCCGCACAGGCAGTACCCAGAATCGAACCCGGGTCCCTGGAGTTGTGAGGCTGCGGTGCTAACCACTGCGCCTATGTCCCCCCACCACCTCCCAGTGTGTGCCTGTGATACTGGGTATCAGTGTATGTCTTTGTTACTTGGTGTCAGTGTATGTCTGTGTTACTTGGTGTCAGTGTGTTTGTTTGTGTTACTGGGTGTCAGTGTGTGTCTGTGTTACTTGGTGTAAGTGTGTGTCTGTGTTACTGGGTATCAGTGTATGTCTTTGTTACTTGGTGTCAGTGTATGTCAAAATACTTGGTGTAAGTGTATGTCTTTGTTACTTGGTGTAAATGTCTGTCTTTGTTACTTGGTGTCAGTGTATGTCTTTGTTACTGTGTATCAGTGTTTCTCTGTGTTACTGGGTGTCAGTGTGTGTTTGTTTGTGTTACTGGGTGTCAGTGTGTGTCTGTGACACTAGGTGTCAGTATTTAGTTTAGTTCAGAGATACTGCACTTAAACAGGACCTTCGGCCCACCGAGTCTGTGCCGACCATCAACAACCCATTTATACTAATCCTACACTAATCCCGTATTCCTATCACATCCCCACCGGTCCCTGTATATTTCCCTACCACCTACCTATACTAGGGGCGATTTATAATGGCCCATTAACCTGTCAACCTACAAGTCTTTGGCATGTGGGAGGAAACTGGAGCACCCGGAGGAAACCCACGCAGACACAGGGAGAACTTGCAAACTCCGCACAGGCAGTACCCAGAATCGAACCCGGGTCCCTGGAGTTGTGAGGCTGCGGTGCTAACCACTGCGCCTATGTCCCCCCACCACCTCCCAGTGTGTGCCTGTGATACTGGGTATCAGTGTATGTCTTTGTTACTTGGTGTCAGTGTATGTCTGTGTTACTTGGGGTCAGTGTGTTTGTTTGTGTTACTGGGTGTCAGTGTGTGTCTGTGTTACTTGGTGTAAGTGTGTGTCTGTGTTACTGGGTATCAGTGTATGTCTTTGTTACTTGGTGTCAGTGTCTGTCAAATACTTGGTGTAAGTGTATGTCTCTGTTACTTGGTGTAATTGTCTGTCTTTGTTACTTGGTGTCAGGTTATGTCTGTGTTACTTGGTGTAAGTGTGTGTCTTTGTTACTTGGTGTATGTGTATGTCTTTGTGACTTGGTATCAGTGCATGTCTTTGTGACTTGGTGTCAGTGTCTGTCTTTTTTACTGGGTGTCAGTGTGTGTCTGTGTTACTTGGTGTCAGTGTATGTCTTTGTTACTGTGTATCAGTGTTTCTCTGTGTTACTGGGTGTCAGTGTGTGTTTGTTTGTGTTACTGGGTGTCAGTGTGTGTCTGTGACACTAGGTGTCAGTATTTAGTTTACTTTAGAGATACAGCACTTAAACAGGCCCTTCGGCCCACCGAGTCTGTGCCGACCATCAACAACCCATTTATACTAATCCTACACTAATCCCGTATTCCTATCACATCCCCACCGGTCCCTGTATATTTCCCTACCACCTACCTATACTAGGGGCGATTTATAATGGCCCATTAACCTGTCAACCTACAAGTCTTTGGCATGTGGGAGGAAACTGGAGCACCCGGAGGAAACCCACGCAGACACAGGGAGAACTTGCAAACTCCGCACAGGCAGTACCCAGAATCGAACCCGGGTCCCTGGAGTTGTGAGGCTGCGGTGCTAACCACTGCGCCTATGTCCCCCCACCACCTCCCAGTGTGTGCCTGTGATACTGGGTATCAGTGTATGTCTTTGTTACTTGGTGTCAGTGTATGTCTGTGTTACTTGGTGTCAGTGTGTTTGTTTGTGTTACTGGGTGTCAGTGTGTGTCTGTGTTACTTGGTGTAAGTGTGTGTCTGTGTTACTGGGTATCAGTGTATGTCTTTGTTACTTGGTGTCAGTGTATGTCAAAATACTTGGTGTAAGTGTATGTCTTTGTTACTTGGTGTAAATGTCTGTCTTTGTTACTTGGTGTCAGTGTATGTATGTGTTACTTGGTGTAAGTGTGTGTCTTTGTTACTTGGTGTAAGTGTATGTCTTTGTTACTTGGTGTCAGTGTATGTCTTTGTTAGTTGGTGTCTGTGTGTGTCTGTGTTACTGGGCATCAGTGTATGTCTTTGTGAATTGGTATCAGTGTATGTCTTTTTTACAGGGTGTCAGTGTGTGTCTGTGTTACTTGGTGACCGTGTGTGTCTGTGTTAGTGGGTGTCAGTGTCTGTCTTTGTTACTGGGTGTCAGTGTATGTCTTTGTTACTTGGTGTAACTGTGTGTCTGTGTTACTGTGTATCAGTGTCTGTCTTTGTTACTTGGTGTCAGTGTTTGTCTGTGTTACTTGGTGTAAGTGTGTGTCTGTGTTACTGGGTATCAGTGCATGTCTTTGTTACTTGGTGTCATGTGTCTGTCAAATACTTGGTGTAAGTGTATGTCTCTGTTACTTGGTGTAATTGTCTGTCTTTGTCACTTGGTGTCAGGTTATGTCTGTGTTACTTGGTGTAAGTGTGTGTCTTTGTTACTGTGTATCAGTGTTTCTCTGTGTTACTGGGTGTCAGTGTGTGTTTGTTTGTGTTACTGGGTGTCAGTGTGTGTCTGTGACACTAGGTGTCAGTATTTAGTGTACTTTAGAGATACAGCACTTAAACAGGCCCTTCGGCCCACCGAGTCTGTGCCGACCATCAACAACCCATTTATACTAATCCTACACTAATCCCGTATGCCTATCACATCCCCACCGGTCCCTATATATTTCCCTACCATCTGCCTATACTAGGGGCGATTTATAATGGCCCATTAACCTATCAACCTGCAAGTCTTTGGCATGTGGGAGGAAACTGGATCACCCGGAGGAAACCCACGCAGACACAGGGAGAACTTGCAAACTCCGCACAGGCAGTACCCAGAATCGAAACCGGGTCCCTGGAGCTGTGAGGCTGCGGTGCTAATCACTGCGCCAATGTCCCCCCACCACCTCCCAGTGTGTGCCTGTGTTACTGGGCATCAGTGTATGTCTTTGTTACTTGGTGTCAGTGTATGTCAAAATACTTGGTGTAAGTGTATGTCTTTGTTACTTGGTGTAATTGTCTGTCTTTGTTACTTGGTGTCAGTGTATGTATGTGTTACTTGGTGTAAGTGTGTGTCTTTGTTACTTGGTGTAAGTGTATGTCTTTGTTAGTTGGTGTCTGTGTGTGTCTGTGTTACTGGGCATCAGTGTATGTCTTTGTGACTTGGTATCAGTGTATGTCTTTGTGACTTGGTGTCAGTGCATGTCTTTTTTACTGGGTGTCAGTGTGAGTCTGTGTTACTTGGTTTCCGTGTGTGTCTGTGTTACTGGGTGTCAGTGCATGTCTTTGTTACTGGGTGTCAGTGTATGTCTTTGTTACTTGGTGTAAGTGTGTGTCTGTGTTACTGTGTATCAGTGTCTGTCTTTGTTACTTGGTGTAAGTGTGTGTCTGTGTTACTGGGTATCAGTGTATTTCTGTGTGACTTGGTGTCAGTATATGTCTTTGTTACTGGGTGTCAGTGTGTGTCTTTGTGACTTGGTGTCAGTGTATGTCTTTGTTACTTGGTGTAAGTGTGTGTCTGTGTTACTGGGTACCAGTGTATGTCTTTGTTACTTGGTGTCAGTGTTTGTCAAAATACTTGGTGTAAGTGTATTTCTTTGTTACTTGGTGTAATTGTCTGTCTTTGTTACTTGTTGTAAGTGTATGTCTTTGTTACTTGGTGTCAGTGTATGTCTGTGTTACTTGGTGTATGTGTGTGTCTGTGTTACTGGGTGTCAGTGTGTGTCTGTGTTACTTGGTGTAAGTGTATGTCTTTGTTACTTGGTGTAATTGACTGTCTTTGTTACTTGGTGTCAGTGTATGTCTGTGTTACTTGGTGTAAGTTTGTGTCTTTGTTACTGGGCATCAGTGTATGTCTTTGTGACTTGGCATCAGTGAATGTCTTTGTGACTTGGTGTCAGTGTATGTCTTTTTTACTGGGTGTCAGTGTGTGTCTGTGTTACTTGGTGTCAGTATTTAGTTTAGTTTAGAGATACAGCACTTAAACAGGCCCTTCGGCCCACCGAGTCTGTGCCGACCAGCAACAACCCATTTATACTAATCCGACACTAATCCCGTATTCCTATCACATCCCCACCGGTCCCTATATATTTCCCTACCACCTACCTATACTAGGGGCAATTTATAATAGCCCATTAACCTATCAAACTGCAAGTCTTTGGCATGTGGGAGGAAACCGGAGCACCCGGAGGAAACCCACGCAGACAAAGGGAGAACTTGCAAACTCCGCACAGGCAGTACCCAAAATCGAACCCGGGTCCCTGGAACTGTGAGGCTGCGGTGCTAACCACTGCGCCAATTTCCCCCCACCACCTCCCAGTGTGTGCCTGTGTTACTGGGTATCAGTGTATGTCTTTGTTACTTGGTGTCTTTGTATGTCTGTGTTACTGGGTGTCAGTGTGTTTGTTTGTGTTACTGGGTGTCAGTGTGTGTCTGTGTTACTTGGTGTAAGTGTACGTCTTTGTTAGTGGGTTTCAGTGGATGTCTTTGTTACTTGGTGTAAGTGTGTGTCTGTGTTACTGGGTGTCAGTGTGTGTTTGTTTGTGTTACTGGGTGTCAGTGTGTGTCTGTGTTACTTGGTGTAAGTGTGTGTCTGTGTTACTGGTTATCATTGTATGTCTTTGTTACTTGGTGTCAGTGTATGTCAAAATACTTGGTGTAAGTGTATGTCTTTGTTACTTGGTGTAATTGTCTGTCTTTGTTACTTGGTGTCAGTGTATGTATGTGTTACTTGGTGTCAGTGTGTGTCTGTGTTACTTGGTGTAAGTGTATGTCTTTGTTAGTGGGTGTCAGTGGATGTCTTAGTTACTTGGTGTAAGTGTGTGTCTGTATCACTGGGTATCAGTGCATGTCTTTGTTACTTGATGTCAGTGTATGTCTGTGTTACTTGGTGTAAGTGTGTGACTGTGTTACTGGGTATCAGTGTATGTCTTTGTGACTTGGTGTCAGTGTAAGTCTTCGTTACTGGGTGTCAGTGTGTGTCTTTGTGACTTGATGTCAGTGTGTGTCTGTGTTACTTGGTGTAAGTGTGTGTCTGTGTTACTGGGTATCAGTGTATGTCTTTGTTACTTGGTGTCAGTGTATCTCAAAATACTTGGTGGAAGTGTATGTCTTTGTTACTTTGTGTAATTGACTGCCTTTGTTACTTGGTGTCAGTTTATGTCTGTGTTACTTGGTGTAAGTTTGTGTCTTTGTCACTGGGCATCAGTGTATGTCTTTGTGACTTGGCATCAGTGTATGTCTTTGTGACTTGGTGTCAGTGTATGTCTTTTTTACTGGGTGCCAGTGTGTGTCTGTGTTACTTGGTGTCCGTGTATGTCTTTGATACTGTGTATCGGTGTTTCTCTGTGTTACTGGGTGTCAGTGTGTGTTTGTTTGTGTTACTGGGTGTCAGTGTGTGTCTGTGTTAATTGGTGTAAGTGTGTGTCTGTGTTACTGGTTATCAGTGTATGTCTTTGTTACTTGGTGTCAGTGTATGTCAAAATACGTGGTGTAAGTGTATGTCTTTGTTACTTGGTGTCAGTGTATGTCTTTGTTAGTTGGTGTCTGTGTGTGTCTGTGTTACTGGGCATCAGTGTATGTCTTTGTGACTTGGTATCAGTGTATGACTTTGTGACTTGGTGTCAGTGTATGTCTTTTTTACTGGGTGTCAGTGTGTGTCTGTGTTACAGGGTGTCAGTGTATGTCTTTCTTACTGGGTGTCAGTGTATTTCTTTGTTACTTGGTGTAAGTGTGTGTCTGTGTTACTGGGTATCAGTGTATGTCTTTGTGACTTGGTGTCAGTATATGTCTTTGTTACTGGGTGTCAGTGTGTGTCTGTGTTACTGGGTGTCAGTGTATGTCTGTCTTACTTGGTGTAAGTGTGTGTCTGTGTTACTGGGTATCAGTGCATGTCTTTGTTACTTGGTGTCAGTGTATGTCTGTGTTACTTGGTGTAAGTGTGTGCCTGTGTTACTGGGTATCAGTGTATGTCTTTGTTACTTGGTGTCAGTGTATCTCAAAATACTTGGTGCAAGTGTATGTCTTTGTTACTTGGTGTAATTGTCTGTCTTTGTTACTGTGCATCAGTGTATGTCTTTGTGACTTGGTATCAGTGTATGTCTTTGTGACTTGGTGTCAGTGCATGTCTTTTTTACTGGGTGTCAGTGTGAGTCTGTGTTACTTGGTGTCCGTGTGTGTCTGTGTTACTGTGTGTCAGTGTATGTCTTTGTTACTGGGTGTCAGTGTATGTCTTTGTTACTTGGTATAAGTGTGTGTCTGTGTTACTGTATATCAGTGTCTGTCTTTGTTACTTGGTGTAAGTGTGTGTCTATGTTACTGGTATCAGTGTATGTCTTTGTGACTTGGTGTCAGTATATGTCTTTGTTACTGGGTGTCAGTGTGTGTCTTTGTGACTTGGTGTCAGTGTATGTCTTTGTTACTTGGTGTAAGTGTGCGTCTGTGTTACTGGGTACAAGTGTATGTCTTTGTTACTTGGTGTCAGTGTATGTCAAAATACTTGTTGTAAGTGTATGTCTTTGTTACTTGGTGTCAGTGTATGTCTGTGTTACTTGGTGTATGTGTGTGTCTGTGTTACTGGGTGTCAGTGTGTGTCTGTGTTACTTGGTCTACGTGTATTTCCTTGTTAGTGGGTGTCAGTGGATGTCTTTGTTACTTGGTGTAAGTGTGTGTCTGTGTTACCGGGTGTCAGTGTATGTCTTAGTTACTTGGTGTAAGTGTGTGTGTGTGTTACTGGGTGTCAGTGTATGTCTGTGTTACTTGGTGCAAGTGTTTGAATGTGTTACTGGGTATCAGTGTATGTCTTTGTGACTTGGTGTCAGTGTATGTCTTCGTTACTGGGTGTCAGGGTGTTTCTTTGTGACTTGGTGTCAGTGTATGTCAAAATAATTGGTGTAAGTGTATGTCTTTGTTACTTGGTGTAAATGTCTGTCTTTGTTACTTGGAGTAAGTGTATGTCTTTGTTACTTGGTGTCAGTGTATGTCTTTGTTACTTGGTGTCAGTGTATGTCTGTGTTACTTGGTGTAAGTGTACGTCTTTGTTAGTGGGCGTCAGTGGATGTCTTTGTTACTTGGTGTAAGTGTGTGTCTGTGTTACTGGGTGTCAGTGTGTGTTTGTTTGTGTTACTGGGTGTCAGTGTGTGTCTGTGTTACTTGGTGTAAATGTGTGTCTGTGTTACTGGTTATCAGTGTATGTCTTTGTTACTTGGTGTCAGTGTATGTCAAAATACTTGGTGTAAGTGTATGTCTTTGTTATTTGGTGTAATTGTCTGTCTTTTGTTACTTGGTGTCAATGTATGTATGTGTTACTTGGTGTCAGTGTGTGTCTGTGTTACTTGGTGTAAGTGTATGTCTTTGTTAGTGGGTGTCAGTTGATTTCTTAGTTACTTGGTGTAAGTGTGTGTCTGTGTTACTGGGTGTAAGTGTATGTCTTTGTTAGTGGGTGTCAGTGCATGTCTTTGTTACTTGATGTCAGTGTATGTCTGTGTTACTTGGTGTAAGTGTGTGTCTGTGTTACTGGGTATCAGTGTATGTCTTTGTGACTTGGTGTCAGTGTAAGTCTTCGTTACTGGGTGTCAGTGTGTGTCTTTGTGACTTGGTGTCAGTGTGTGTCTGTGTTACTTGGTGTAAGTGTGTGTCTGAGTTACTGGGTATCAGTGTATGTCTTTGTTACTTGGTGTCAGTGTATCTCAAAATACTTGGTGTAAGTGTATGTCTTTGTTACTTGGTGTAATTGACTGTCTTTGTTACTTGGTGTCAGTGTATGTCTGTGTTACTTGGTGTAAGTTTGTGTCTTTGTTACTGGGCATCAGTGTATGTCTTTGTGACTTGGCATCAGTGTATGTCTTTGTGACTTGGTGTCAGTGTATGTCTTTGTGACTTGGTATCAGTGTATGTCTCTGTGACTTGGTGTCAGTGTATGTCTTTTTTACTGGGTGTCAGTGTGTGTCTGTGTTACTTGGTGTCAGTGTATGTCTTTGATACTGTGTATCAGTGTTTCTCTGTTTTACTGGGTGTCAGTGTGTGTCTGTGTTACTTGGTGTAAGTGTGTGTCTGTGTTACTGGTTATCAGTGTATGTCTTTGTTACTTGGTGTCAGTGTATGTCAAAATACTTGGAGTAAGTGTATGTCTTTGTTACTTGGTGTAATTGTCTGTCTTTGTTACTTGGTGTCAGTGTATGTATGTGTTACTTGGTGTAAGTGTATGTCTTTGTTACTTGGTGTCAGTGTATGTCTTTGTTAGTTGGTGTCTGTGTGTGTCTGTGTTACTTGGTGTCAGTGTATGTCTTTGTGACTTGGTATCAGTGTATGTCTCTGTGACTTGCTGTCAGTGTATGTCTTTTTTACTGGGTGTCAGTGTGTGTCTCTGATACTTGGTGTCAGTGTATGTCTTTGTTAGTTGGTGTCAGTGTATGTATGTGTTACTTGGTGTCAGTGTATGTCTTTGGTGCTTGGTATCAGTGTATGTCTCTGTGACTTGGTGTCAGTGTATGTCTTTTTTACTGGGTGTCAGTGTGTGTCTGTGTTTCTTGGTGTCCGTGTGTGTATGTGTTACTGGGTGTCAGTGTACGTCTTTGTTACTTGGTGTAAGTGTGTGTCTGTGTTACTGGGTATCAGTGTCTGTCTTTGTTACTTGGTCTAAGTGTGTGTCTGTATTACTGGGTATCAGTGTATGTCTTTGTGACTTGGTGTCAGTATATGTCTTTGTTAATGGGTGTCAGTGTGTGTCTTTGTGACTTGGTGTCAGTGTATGTCTTTGTTACTTGGTGTCAGAGTATGTAAAAATATTTGGTGTAAGTGTATGTCTTTGTTACTTGGTGTAATTGTCTGTTTTGTTACTTGGTGTAAGTGTATGTCTTTGTTACTTGGTGTCAGTGTATGTCTTTGTTACTTGGTTTCAGTGTATGTCTGTGTTACTTGGTGTATGTGTGTGTCTGTGTTACTGGGTGTCAGTGTATGTCTTTGTTAGTGGGTGACAGTGGATGTCTTTGTTACTTTGTGTAAGTGAGTGTCTGTGTTACTGGGTGTCAGTGTATGCCTTAGTTACTTGGAGTAAGTGTGTGTCTGTGTTACTGGGTAACAGTGCATGTCTTTGTTACTTGATGTCAGTGTATGTCTGTGTTAGTTGGTGTAAGTTTGTGTCTGTGTTACTGGGTATCAGTGTATGTCTTTGTGACTTGGTGTCAGTGTATGTCTTCGTTACAGGGTGTCAGTGTGTGTCTTTGTGACTTGGTGTCAGTGTGTGTCTGTGTTACTTGGTGTAAGTGTGTGTCTGTGTTACTGGGTATCAGTGTATGTCTTTGTTACTTGGTGTCATTGTATCTAAAAATACTTGGTGTAAGTGTATGTCTTTGCTACTTGGTGTAATTGACTGTCTTTGTTACTTGGTGTCAGTGTATGTCTGTGTTACTTGGTGTAGGTTTGTGTCTTTGTTACTGGGCATCAGTGTATGTCTTTGTTACTTGGTGTCATTGTATCTAAAAATACTTGGTGTAAGTGTATGTCTTTGCTACTTGGTGTAATTGACTGTCTTTGTGACTTGGTATCTGTGCATGTCTTTGTGACTTGGTGTCAGTGCATGTCTTTTTTACTGCGTGTCAGTGTGTGTCTGTGTTACTTGGTGTCAGTGTATGTCTGTGACACTAGGTGTCAGTATATAGTTTAGTTTAGAGAAACAGCACTTAAACAGGCCCTTCGGCCCACCGAGTCTGTGCTGACAATCAACAACCCATTTATACTAATCCGACACTAATCCCGTATTCCTATCACATCCCCTCCGGTCCCTATATATTTCCCTACCACCTAACTATACTATGGGCAATTTATAATGTCCCATTAACCTATCAACCTGCAAGTCTTTGGCATGTGGGAGGAAAACGGAGCACCCGGAGGAAACCCACGCAGACAATGGGAGAACTTGCAAACTCCGCACAGGCAGTACCCAGAATCGAATCCGGGTCCCTGGAACTGTGAGGCTGCGGTGCTAACCACTGCGCCAATGTCCCCCCACCACCTCCCAGTGTGTGCCTGTGTTACTGGGTATCAGTGTATGTCTTTGTTACTTGGTGTCTTTGTATGTCTGTGTTACTGGGTGTCAGTGTGTTTGTTTGTGTTACTGGGTGTCAGTGTGTGTCTGTGTTACTTGGTGTAAGTGTGTGTCTGTGTTACTGGGTATCAGTGTATGTCTTTGTTACTTGGTGTCTCTGTATGTCAAAATACTTGGTGTAAGTGTATGTCTTTGTTACTATGTGTAATTGTCTGTCTTTGTTACTTGGTGTCAGTGTATGTATGTGTTACTTGGTGTAAGTGTGTGTCTTTGTTACTTGGTGTAAGTGTATGTCTTTGTTACTTGGTGTCAGTGTATGTCTTTGTTAGTTGGTGTCTGTGTGTGTCTGTGTTACTGGGCATCAGTTTATGTCTTTGTGACTTGGTATCAGTGTATGTCTTTGTGACTTGGTGTCAGTGTATCTCTTTTTTACTGGGTGTCAGTGTGTGTCTGTGTTATTTGGTGTCCGTGTGTGTCTGTGTTACTGGGTGTCAGTGTATGTCTTTGTTACTGGGTGTCAGTGTATGTCTTTGTTACTTGGTGTAAGTGTGTGTCTGTGTTACTGGGTATCAGTGTATGTCAAAATACTTGGTGTAAGTGTATGTCTTTGTTACTTGGTGTAATTGTCTGTCTTTGTTAATTGCTGTCAGTGTATGTCTTTGTTACTTGGTGTCAGTGTATGTCTGTGTTACTTGGTGTATGTGTGTGTCTGTGCTACTGGGTGTCAGTGTGTGTCTGTGTTACTTGGTGTAAGTGTATGTCTTTGTTAGTGGGTGTCAGTGGATGTCTTTGTTACTTGGTGTAAGTGTGCGTCTGTGTTACTGGGTGTCAGTGTATGTCTTAGTTACTTGGTGTAAGTGTGTGTCTGTGTTACTGGGTGTCAGTGTATGTCTGTGTTACTTGGTGTAAGTGTGTGTCTTTGTTACTTGGTGTAAGTGAATGTCTTTGTTACTTGGTGTCAGTGTATGTCTTTGTTACTTGGTGTCAGTGTGTGTCTGTGTTACTGGGCATCAGTGTATGTCTTTGTGACTTGGTATCAGTGTATGTCTTTGTGACTTGGTGTCAGTGTATGTCTATTTTACTGGGTGTAAGTGTGTGTCTGCGTTACTGGGTATCAGTGTGTGTCTTTGTTACTTGGTGTAAGTGTATGTCTTTGTTACTTGGTGTCAGTGTATGTCTTTGTTACTTGGTGTCAGTGTGTGTCTGTGTTACTGGGTGTAAGTGTGTGTCTGCGTTACTGGGTATCAGTGTATGTCTTTGTTACTTGATGTCAGTGTATGTCAAAATACCTGGTGTAAGTGTATGTCTTTGTTACTTGGTGTAGTTGTCTGTCTTTGTTACTTTGTGTCAGTGTGTGTCTGTGTTACTTGTTGTCAGTGTATGTCTTTGTTACTGTGTCTCAGTGTTTCTCTGTGTTACTGGGTGTCAGTGTGTGTTTGTTTGTGGTACTGGGTGTCAGTGTGTGTCTGTGACACTAGGTGTCAGTATTTAGTTTAGTTTAGAGATAGAGCACTTAAACAGGCCCTTCGGCCCACCGAGTCTGTGCCTACCATCAACCACCCATTTATACTAATCCTACACTAATCCCGTATTCCTATCACATCCCCACCGGTCCCTATATATTTCCCTACCACCTACCTATACTAGGGGCAATTTATAATGGCCCATTAACCTATCAACCTGCAAATCTTTGGCATGTGGGCGGAAACCGGAGCACCCGGAGGAAAGCCACGCAGACACAGGGAGAACTTGCAAACTCCGCACAGGCAGTACCCAGAATCGAACCCAGGTCCCTGGAGCTGTGAGGCTGCGGTGCTAACCACTGCGCCAATGTCTCCCCACCACCTCCCAGTGTGTGCCTGTGTTCCTTGGTGTCAGTGTATGTCTTTGTTACTTGGTGTCAGTGTGTTTGTTTGTGTTACTGGGTGTCAGTGTGTGTCTGTGTTACTTGGTGTCAGTGTGTGTCTTTGTTACTTGGTGTAATTGTGTGTCTGTGTTACTGGGTATCAGTGTATGTCTTTGTGACTTGGTGTCAGTGTATGTCTTAGTTACAGGGTATCAGAGCATGTCTTTGTTACTTGGTGTCAGTGTATGTCTGTGTTGCTTGGTGTAAGTGTGTGTCTGTGCTACTGGGTATCAGTGTATGTCTTTGTGAATTGGTGTCAGAGTATGTCTTCGTTACTGGGTGTCAGTGTGTGTCTGTGTTACTTGGTGTCAGTGTGTGTCTTTGTTACTGGGTGTCAGTGTGTGTCTTTGTGACTTGTTGTCAGTGTATGTCTTTGTCACTTGGTGTCAATGTATGTCTTTGTTACCTGGTGTCAGTGTATGTCTGTGTTACTTGATGTAAGTGTGTGTCTGCGTTACTGGGTATCAGTGTGTGTCTTTGTTACTAGGTGTAAGTGTATGTCTTTGTTAGTGGGTGTCAGTGGATGTCTTTGTTACTTGGTGTAAGTGTGTGTCTGTGTTACTGGGTGTCAGTGTATGTCTTAGTTACTTGGTGTAAGTGTGTGTCTGTGTTACTGGGTATCAGAGCATGTCTTTGTTACTTGGTGTCAGTGTATGTCTGTGTTGCTTGGTGTAAGTGTGTGTCTGTGTTACTTGGTGTCAGTGTGTGTCTTTGTTACTGGGTGTCAGTGTGTGTCTTTGTGACTTGGTGTCAGTGTAAGTCTTTGTTACCTGGTGTCAGTGTGTGTCTGTGTTACTTGGTGTCAGTGTATGTCTTTGTTACTGTGTCTCAGTGTTTCTCTGTGTTACTGGGTGTCAGTGTGTGTTTGTTTGTGTTACTGGGTGTCAGTGTGTGTCTGTGACACTAGGTGTCAGTATTTAGTTTAGTTTAGAGAGACAGCACCTTAACAGCCCCTTCGGCCCGCCGAGTCTGTGCCGACCATCAACAACCCATTTATACTCATCCTACACTAATCCCGTATTCCTATCACATCCCCACCGGTCCCTCTGTATTTCGCTACCACCTACCTGTACTAGGGGCAACATATAATGGCCAATTAACCTATCAACCTGCAAGTCTTTGGCATGTGGGAGGAAACCGGAGCACCCGGAGGAAAGCCACGCAGACACAGGGAGAACTTGCAAACTCCGCACAGGCAGTCCGCAGAATCGAACCCGGGTCCCTGGAGCTGTGAGGCTGCGGTGCTAACCACTGCGCCAATGTGCCCCCCGCCCCCAGTGTGTGCCTGTGTTACTGGGTATCAGTGTATGTCTTTGTTACTTGGTGACAGTGGATGTCAAAATACTTGGTGTAAGTGTATGTCTTTGTTACTTGGTGTAATTGTCTGTCTTTGTTACTTGGTGTCAGTGTATGTCTGTGTTACTTGGTGTAAGTGTGTGTCTTTTTTACTTGGTGTAAGTGTATGTCTTTGTTACTTGTTGTCAGTGTATGTCTTTGTTACTTGGTGTCAGTGTGTGTCTGTGTTACTGGGCATCAGTGTATGTCTTTGTGACTTGGTATCAGTGTATGTCTTTGTGACTTGGTGTCAGTGTATGTCTTTTTTACTGGGTGTAAGTGTGTGTCTGCGTTACTGGGTATCAGTGTGTGTCTTTGTTACTTGGTGTAAGTGTATGTCTTTGTTACTTGGTGTCAGTGTATGTCTTTGTTACTTGGTGTCAGTGTGTGTCTGTGTTACTGGGTGTAAGTGTGTGTCTGCGTTACTGGGTATCAGTGTATGTCTTTGTTACTTGGTGTCAGTGTATGTCAAAATGCTTGGTGTAAGTGTATGTCTTTGTTACTTGGTGTAATTGTCTGTCTTTGTTACTTGGTGTCAGTGTATGTCTGTGTTACTTGGTGTCAGTGTATGTCTTTGTTACTGTGTCTCAGTGTTTCTCTGTGTTACTGGGTGTCAGTGTGTGTTTGTTTGTGTTACTGGGTGTCATTGTGTGTCTGTGACACTAGGTGTCAGTATTTAGTTTAGTGCAGAGATAGAGCACTAAAACAGGCCCTTCGGCCCACCGAGTCTGTGCCAACCATCAACAACCCATTTAAACTAATCCTACACTAATCCCGTATTCCTGTCACATCCCCACCGGTCCCTAGATATTTCCCTACCACCTACCTATACTAGGGGACATTTATAATGGCCCATTAACCTATCAACCTGCAAGTCTTTGGCATGTGGGAGGAAACCGGAGCACCCGGAGGAAAGCCACGCAGACACAGGGAGAACTTGCAAACTCCGCACAGGCAGTACACAGAATCAAACCCGGGTCCCTGGAGCTGTGAGGCTGCGGAGCTAACCACTGCGGCAATGTCCCCCCACCACCTCCCAGTGTGTGCCTGTGTTACTTGGTGTCAGTGTATGTCTTTGTTACTTGGTGTCAGTGTGTTTGTTTGTGTTACTGGGTGTCAGTGTGTGTCTTTGTTGCTGGGCGTCGGTGTGTGTCTTTGTGACTTGGTGTCAGTGTATGTCTTTGTTACTTGGTGTAAGTGTGTGTCTGTGTTAACGGGTATCAGTGTATGCCTTTGTTACTTGGTGTCAGTGTATGTCAAAATAATTGGTGTAAGTGTATGTCTTTGTTACTTGGTGTAATTGTCTGTCTTTGTCACTTGGTGTAAGTGTATGTCTTTGTTACTTGGTGTCAGTGGATGTCTTTGTTACTTGGTGTCAGTGTATGTCTGTGTTACTTGATGTATGTGTGTGTCTGTGTTACTGGGTGTCAGTGTGTGTCTGTGTTACTAGGTGTAAGTGTATGTCTTTGTTAGTGGGTGTCAGTGGATGTCTTTGTTACTTGGTGTAAGTGTGTGTCTGTGTTACTGGGTGTCAGTGTATGTCTTAGTTACTTGGTGTAAGTGTGTGTCTGTGTTACTGGGTATCAGAGCATGTCTTTGTTACTTGGTGTCAGTGTATGTCTGTGTTGCTTGGTGTAAGTGTGTGTCTGTGTTACTTGGTGTCAGTGTGTGTCTTTGTTACTGGGTGTCAGTGTGTGTCTTTGTGACTTGGTGTCAGTGTATGTCTTTGTTACCTGGTGTCAGTGTGTGTCTGTGTTACTTGGTGTCAGTGTATGTCTTTGTTACTGTGTCTCAGTGTTTCTCAGTGTTACTGGGTGTCAGTGTGTGTTTGTTTGTGTTACTGGGTGTCAGTGTGTGTCTGTGACACTAGGTGTCAGTATTTAGTTTAGTTTGGAGATACAGCACTTAAACAGCCCCTTCAGCCCGCCGAGTCTGTGCCGACCATCAACAACCCATTTATACTAATCCTACACTAATCCCGTATTCCTATCACATCCCCACCGGTCCCTCTGTATTTCGCTACCACCTACCTGTACTAGGGGCAACATATAATGGCCAATTAACCTATCAACCTGCAAGTCTTTGGCATGTGGGAGGAAACCGGAGCACCCGGAGGAAAGCCACGCGGACACAGGGAGAACTTGGAAACTCCGCACAGGCAGTACCCAGAATCGAACCCGGGTCCCTGGAGCTGTGAGGCTGCGGTTCTAACCACTGCGCCAATGTGCCCCCCGCCCCCAGTGTGTGCCTGTGTTACTGGGTATCAGTGTATGTCTTTGTTACTTGGTGTCAGTGGATGTCAAAATACTTGTTGTAATTGTCTGTCTTTGTTACTTGGTGTCAGTGTATGTCTGTGTTACCTGGTGTAAGTGTGTGTCTTTTTTACTTGGTGTAAGTGTATGTCTTTGTTACTTGGTGTCAGTGTATGTCTTTGTTACTTGGTGTCAGTGTGTGTCTGTGTTACTGGGCATCAGTGTATGTCTTTGTGACTTGGTATCAGTGTATGTCTTAGTTACAGGGTATCAGAGCATGTCTTTGTTACTTGGTGTCAGTGTATGTCTGTGTTGCTTGGTGTAAGTGTGTGTCTGTGCTACTGGGTATCAGTGTATGTCTTTGTGAATTGGTGTCAGAGTATGTCTTCGTTACTGGGTGTCAGTGTGTGTCTGTGTTACTTGGTGTCAGTGTGTGTCTTTGTTACTGGGTGTCAGTGTGTGTCTTTGTGACTTGTTGTCAGTGTATGTCTTTGTCACTTGGTGTCAATGTATGTCTTTGTTACCTGGTGTCAGTGTATGTCTGTGTTACTTGATGTAAGTGTGTGTCTGCGTTACTGGGTATCAGTGTGTGTCTTTGTTACTAGGTGTAAGTGTATGTCTTTGTTAGTGGGTGTCAGTGGATGTCTTTGTTACTTGGTGTAAGTGTGTGTCTGTGTTACTGGGTGTCAGTGTATGTCTTAGTTACTTGGTGTAAGTGTGTGTCTGTGTTACTGGGTATCAGAGCATGTCTTTGTTACTTGGTGTCAGTGTATGTCTGTGTTGCTTGGTGTAAGTGTGTGTCTGTGTTACTTGGTGTCAGTGTGTGTCTTTGTTACTGGGTGTCAGTGTGTGTCTTTGTGACTTGGTGTCAGTGTAAGTCTTTGTTACCTGGTGTCAGTGTGTGTCTGTGTTACTTGGTGTCAGTGTATGTCTTTGTTACTGTGTCTCAGTGTTTCTCTGTGTTACTGGGTGTCAGTGTGTGTTTGTTTGTGTTACTGGGTGTCATTGTGTGTCTGTGACACTAGGTGTCAGTATTTAGTTTAGTTTAGAGAGACAGCACTTTAACAGCCCCTTCGGCCCGCCGAGTCTGTGCCGACCATCAACAACCCATTTATACTCATCCTACACTAATCCCGTATTCCTATCACATCCCCACCGGTCCCTCTGTATTTCGCTACCACCTACCTGTACTAGGGGCAACATATAATGGCCAATTAACCTATCAACCTGCAAGTCTTTGGCATGTGGGAGGAAACCGGAGCACCCGGAGGAAAGCCACGCAGACACAGGGAGAACTTGCAAACTCCGCACAGGCAGTCCGCAGAATCGAACCCGGGTCCCTGGAGCTGTGAGGCTGCGGTGCTAACCACTGCGCCAATGTGCCCCCCGCCCCCAGTGTGTGGCTGTGTTACTGGGTATCAGTGTATGTCTTTGTTACTTGGTGACAGTGGATGTCAAAATACTTGGTGTAAGTGTATGTCTTTGTTACTTGGTGTAATTGTCTGTCTTTGTTACTTGGTGTCAGTGTATGTCTGTGTTACTTGGTGTAAGTGTGTGTCTTTTTTACTTGGTGTAAGTGTATGTCTTTGTTACTTGTTGTCAGTGTATGTCTTTGTTACTTGGTGTCAGTGTGTGTCTGTGTTACTGGGCATCAGTGTATGTCTTTGTGACTTGGTATCAGTGTATGTCTTTGTGACTTGGTGTCAGTGTATGTCTTTTTTACTGGGTGTAAGTGTGTGTCTGCGTTACTGGGTATCAGTGTGTGTCTTTGTTACTTGGTGTAAGTGTATGTCTTTGTTACTTGGTGTCAGTGTATGTCTTTGTTACTTGGTGTCAGTGTGTGTCTGTGTTACTGGGTGTAAGTGTGTGTCTGCGTTACTGGGTATCAGTGTATGTCTTTGTTACTTGGTGTCAGTGTATGTCAAAATGCTTGGTGTAAGTGTATGTCTTTGTTACTTGGTGTAATTGTCTGTCTTTGTTACTTGGTGTCAGTGTATGTCTGTGTTACTTGGTGTCAGTGTATGTCTTTGTTACTGTGTCTCAGTGTTTCTCTGTGTTACTGGGTGTCAGTGTGTGTTTGTTTGTGTTACTGGGTGTCAGTGTGTGTCTGTGACACTAGGTGTCAGTATTTAGTTTAGTGCAGAGATAGAGCACTAAAACAGGCCCTTCGGCCCACCGAGTCTGTGCCAACCATCAACAACCCATTTATACTAATCCTACACTAATCCCGTATTCCTGTCACATCCCCACCGGTCCCTAGATATTTCCCTACCACCTACCTATACTAGGGGACATTTATAATGGCCCATTAACCTATCAACCTGCAAGTCTTTGGCATGTGGGAGGAAACCGGAGCACCCGGAGGAAAGCCACGCAGACACAGGGAGAACTTGCAAACTCCGCACAGGCAGTACACAGAATCAAACCCGGGTCCCTGGAGCTGTGAGGCTGCGGTGCTAACCACTGCGGCAATGTCCCCCCACCACCTCCCAGTGTGTGCCTGTGTTACTTGGTGTCAGTGTATGTCTTTGTTACTTGGTGTCAGTGTGTTTGTTTGTGTTACTGGGTGTCAGTGTGTGTCTTTGTTGCTGGGCGTCGGTGTGTGTCTTTGTGACTTGGTGTCAGTGTATGTCTTTGTTACTTGGTGTAAGTGTGTGTCTGTGTTAACGGGTATCAGTGTATGCCTTTGTTACTTGGTGTCAGTGTATGTCAAAATAATTGGTGTAAGTGTTTGTCTTTGTTACTTGGTGTAATTGTCTGTCTTTGTCACTTGGTGTAAGTGTATGTCTTTGTTACTTGGTGTCAGTGGATGTCTTTGTTACTTGGTGTCAGTGTATGTCTGTGTTACTTGATGTATGTGTGTGTCTGTGTTACTGGGTGTCAGTGTGTGTCTGTGTTACTAGGTGTAAGTGTATGTCTTTGTTAGTGGGTGTCAGTGGATGTCTTTGTTACTTGGTGTAAGTGTGTGTCTGTGTTACTGGGTGTCAGTGTATGTCTTAGTTACTTGGTGTAAGTGTGTGTCTGTGTTACTGGGTATCAGAGCATGTCTTTGTTACTTGGTGTCAGTGTATGTCTGTGTTGCTTGGTGTAAGTGTGTGTCTGTGTTACTTGGTGTCAGTGTGTGTCTTTGTTACTGGGTGTCAGTGTGTGTCTTTGTGACTTGGTGTCAGTGTATGTCTTTGTTACCTGGTGTCAGTGTGTGTCTGTGTTACTTGGTGTCAGTGTATGTCTTTGTTACTGTGTCTCAGTGTTTCTCAGTGTTACTGGGTGTCAGTGTGTGTTTGTTTGTGTTACTGGGTGTCAGTGTGTGTCTGTGACACTAGGTGTCAGTATTTAGTTTAGTTTGGAGATACAGCACTTAAACAGCCCCTTCAGCCCGCCGAGTCTGTGCCGACCATCAACAACCCATTTATACTAATCCTACACTAATCCCGTATTCCTATCACATCCCCACCGGTCCCTCTGTATTTCGCTACCACCTACCTGTACTAGGGGCAACATATAATGGCCAATTAACCTATCAACCTGCAAGTCTTTGGCATGTGGGAGGAAACCGGAGCACCCGGAGGAAAGCCACGCGGACACAGGGAGAACTTGCAAACTCCGCACAGGCAGTACCCAGAATCGAACCCGGGTCCCTGGAGCTGTGAGGCTGCGGTTCTAACCACTGCGCCAATGTGCCCCCCGCCCCCAGTGTGTGCCTGTGTTACCGGGTATCAGTGTATGTCTTTGTTACTTGGTGTCAGTGGATGTCAAAATACTTGGTGTAAGTGTATGTCTTTGTTACTTGGTGTAATTGTCTGTCTTTGTTACTTGGTGTCAGTGTATGTCTGTGTTACCTGGTGTAAGTGTGTGTCTTTTTTACTTGGTGTAAGTGTATGTCTTTGTTACTTGGTGTCAGTGTATGTCTTTGTTACTTGGTGTCAGTGTGTGTCTGTGTTACTGGGCATCAGTGTATGTCTTTGTGACTTGGTATCAGTGTATGTCTTTGTGACTTGGTGTCAGTGTATGTCTTTTTTACTGGGTGTAAGTGTGTGTCTGCGTTACTGGGCATCAGTGTGCGTCTTTGTTACTTGGTGTAAGTGTATGTCTTTGTTACTTGGTGTCAGTGTATGTCTTTGTTACTTGGTGTCAGTGTGTGTCTGTGTTACTGGGTGTAAGTGTGTGTCTGCGTTACTGGGTATCAGTGTATGTCTTTGTTACTTGGTGTCAGTGTATGTCAAAATGCTTGGTGTAAGTGTATGTCTTTGTTACTTGGTGTAATTGTCTGTCTTTGTTACTTGGTGTCAGTGTATGTCTGTGTTACTTGGTGTCAGTGTATGTCTTTGTTCCTGTGTATCAGTGTTTCTGTGTGTTACTGGGTGTCAGTGTGTGTTTGTTGGTGTTACTGGGTGTCAGTGTGTGTCTGTGACACTAGGTGTCACTATTTAGTTTAGTGCAGAGATAGAGCACTTAAACAGGCCCTTCGGCCCACCGAGTCTGTGCCAACCATCAACCACCCATTTATACTAATCCTACACTAATCCCGTATTCCTATCACATCCCCACCGGTCCCTATGTATTTCGCTACCACCTACCTGTACTAGGGGCAACATATAATGGCCAATTAACCTATCAACCTGCAAGTCTTTGGCATGTGGGAGGAAACCGGAGCACCCGGAGGAAAGCCACGCAGAAACAGGGAGAACTTGCAAACTCCGCACAGGCAGTACCCAGAATCGAACCCGGGTCCCTGGAGCTGTGAGGCAGCGGTGCTAACCACTGCGCCAATGTCCCCCCACCACCTCCCAGTGTGTGCCTGTGTTACTTGGTGACAGTGTATGTCTTTGTTACATGGTGTCAGTGTGTTTGTTTGTGTTACTGGGTGTCAGTGTGTGTCTGTGTTACTTGGTGTAAGTGTGTGTCTTTGTTACTGGGTGTCAGTGTGTGTCTTTGTGACTTGGTGTCAGTGTATGTCTTTTTTACTGGGTGCAAGTGTGTGTCTGCGTTACTGGGTATCAGTGTGTGTCTTTGTTACTTGGTGTAAGTGTATGTCTTTGTTACTTGGTGTCAGTGTATGTCTTTGTTACTTGGTGTCAGTGTGTGTCTGTGTTACTGGGTGTAAGTGGGTGTCTCCGTTACTGGGTATCAGTGTATGTCTTTGTTACCTGGTGTCAGTGTATGTCAAAATACTTGGTGTAAGTGTATGTCTTTGTTACTTGGTGTAATTGTCTGTCTTTGTTACTTGGTATCAGCGTATGTCTGTGTTACTTGCTGTCAGTGTATGTCTTTGTTACTGTGTATCAGTGTTTCTCTGTGTTACTGGGTGTCAGTGTGTGTTTGTTTGTGTTACTGGGTGTCAGTGTGTGTCTGTGACACTAGGTGTCAGTATTTAGTTTAGTTTAGAGATAGAGCACTTAAACAGGCCCTTCGGCCCACCGAGTCTGTGCCAACCATCAACAACCCATTTATACTAATCCTACACTAATCCCGTATTCCTATCGCATCCCCACCGGTCCCTATATATTTCCCTACCACCTACCTATACTAGGGGCAATTTATAATGGCCCATTAACCTATCAACCTGCAAGTCTTTGGCATGTGGGAGGAAACCGGAGCACCCGGAGTAAAGCCACGCAGACACAGGGAGAACTTGCAAACTCCGCACAGGCAGTACCCAGAATCGAACCCGGGTCCCTGGAGCTGTGAGGCTGCGGTGCTAACCACTGCGCCAATCTCCCCCCACCACCTCCCAGTGTGTGCCTGTGTTACTTGGTGTCAGTGTATGTCTTTGTTACTTGGTGTCAGTGGATGTCAAAATACTTGATCTAAGTGTATGTCTTTGTTACTTGGTGTAATTGTCTGTCTTTGTTACTTTGTGTCAGTGTATGTCTGTGTTACTTGGTGTAAGTGTGTGTCTTTTTTACTTGGTGTCAGTGTATGTCTTTGTTACTTGGTGTCAGTGTGTGTCTGTGTTACTGGGCATCAGTGTGTGTCTTTGTTGCTGGGCGTCGGTGTGTGTCTTTGTGACTTGGTGTCAGTGTATGTCTTTGTTACTTGGTGTAAGTGTGTGTCTGTGTTAACGGGTATCAGTGTACGTCTTTGTTACTTGGTGTCAGTGTATGTCAAAATAATTGGCGTAAGTGTATGTCTTTGTTACTTGGTGTAATTGTCTGTCTTTGTTACTTGGTGTAAGTGCATGTCTTTGTTACTTGGTGTCAGTGTATGTCTTTGTTACTTGGTGTCAGTGTATGTCTGTGCTACTTGATGTATGTGTGTGTCTGTGTTACTGGGTGTCAGTGTGTGCCTGTGTTACTAGGTGTAAGTGTATGTCTTTGTTAGTGGGTGTCAGTGGATGTCTTTGTTACTTGGTGTAAGTATGTGTCTGTGTTACTGGGTGTCAGTGTATGTCTTAGTTACTTGGTGTAAGTGTGTGTCTGTGTTACTGGGTATCAGAGCATGTCTTTGTTACTTGGTGTCAGTGTATGTCTGTGTTGCTTGGTGTAAGTGTGTGTCTGTGTTACTTGGTGTCAGTGTGTGTCTTTGTTACTGGGTGTCAGTGTGTGTATTTGTGACTTGGTGTCAGTGTATGTCTTTGTTACCTGGTGTCAGTGCGTGTCTGTGTTACTTGGTGTCAGTGTATGTCTTTGTTACTGTGTCTCAGTGTTTCTCTGTGTTACTGGGTGTCAGTGTGTGTTTTTTTTGTGTTACTGGGTGTCAGTGTGTGTCTGTGACACTAGGTGTCAGTATTTTGTTTAGTTTGGAGATACAGCACTTAAACAGCCCCTTCGGCCCGCCGAGTCTGTGCCGACCATCAACAACCCATTTATACTAATCCTACACTAATCCCGTATTCCTATCACATCCCCACCGGTCCCTATGTATTTCGCTACCACCTACCTGTACTAGGGGCAACATATAATGGCCAATTAACCTATCAACCTGCAAGTCTTTGGCATGTGGGAGGAAACCGGAGCACCCGGAGGAAAGCCACGCAGAAACAGGGAGAACTTGCAAACTCCGCACAGGCAGTACCCAGAATCGAACCCGGGTCCCTGGAGCTGTGAGGCAGCGGTGCTAACCACTGCGCCAATGTCCCCCCACCACCTCCCAGTGTGTGCCTGTGTTACTTGGTGTCAGTGTATGTCTTTGTTACTTGGTGTCAGTGTGTTTGTTTGTGTTACTGGGTGTCAGTGTGTGTCTGTGTTACTTGGTGTAAGTGTGTGTCTTTGTTACTGGGTGTCAGTGTGTGTCTTTGTGACTTGGTGTCAGTGTATGTCTTTTTTACTGGGTGCAAGTGTGTGTCTGCGTTACTGGGTATCAGTGTGTGTCTTTGTTACTTGGTGTAAGTGTATGTCTTTGTTACTTGGTGTCAGTGTATGTCTTTGTTACTTGGTGTAAGTGTGTGTCTGTGTTACTGGGTGTAAGTGGGTGTCTCCGTTACTGGGTATCAGTGTATGTCTTTGTAACCTGGTGTCAGTGTATGTCAAAATACTTGGTGTAAGTGTATGTCTTTGTTACTTGGTGTAATTGTCTGTCTTTGTTACTTGGTATCAGCGTATGTCTGTGTTACTTGGTGTCAGTGTATGTCTTTGTTACTGTGTATCAGTGTTTCTCTGTGTTACTGGGTGTCAGTGTGTGTTTGTTTGTGTTACTGGGCGTCAGTGTGTGTCTGTGACACTAGGTGTCAGTATTTAGTTTAGTTTAGAGATAGAGCACTTAAACAGGCCCTTCGGCCCACCGAGTCTGTGCCAACCATCAACAACCCATTTATACTAATCCTACACTAATCCCGTATTCCTATCGCATCCCCACCGGTCCCTATATATTTCCCTACCACCTACCTATACTAGGGGCAATTTATAATGGCCCATTAACCTATCAACCTGCAAGTCTTTGGCATGTGGGAGGAAACCGGAGCACCCGGAGGAAAGCCACGCAGACACAGGGAGAACTTGCAAACTCCGCACAGGCAGTACCCAGAATCGAACCCGGGTCCCTGGAGATGTGAGGCTGCGGTGCTAACCACTGCGCCAATGTCCCCCCACCACCTCCCAGTGTGTGCCTGTGTTACTTGGTGTCAGTGTATGTCTTTGTTACTTGGTGTCAGTGTGTTTGTTTGTGTTACCGGGTGTCAGTGTTTGTCTGTGTTACTTGGTGTCAGTGTGTGTCTTTGTTACTGGGCGTCAGTGTGTGTCTTTGTGACTTGGTGTCAGTGTAATTCTTTGTTACTTGGTGTAAGTGTTTGTCTGTGTTAACGGGTATCAGTGTATGTCTTTGTTACTTGGTGTCAGTGTATGTCAAAATAATTGGTGTAAGTGTATGTCTTTGTTACTTGGTGTAATTGTCTGTCTTTGTTACTTGGTGTAAGTGTATGTCTTTGTTACTTGGTGCCAGTGTATGTCTTTGTTACTTGGTGTCAGTGTATGTCTGTGTTACTTGATGTATGTGTGTGTTTGTGCTACTGGGTGTCAGTGTGTGTCTGTGTTACTAGGTGTAAGTGTATGTCTTTGTTAGTGGGTGTCAGTGGATGTCTTTGTTAATTGGTGTAAGTGTGGGTCTGTGTTACTGGGTGTCAGTGTATGTCTTAGTTACTTGGTGTAAGTGTGTGTCTGTGTTACTGGGTATCAGAGCATGTCTTTGTTACTTGGTGTCAGTGTCTGTCTGTGTTGCTTGGTGTAAGTGTGTGTCTGTGTTACTGGGTATCAGTGTATGTCTTTGTGACTTGGTGTCAGTGTATGTCTTCGTCACTGGGTGTCAGTGTGTGTCTTTTTGACTTGGTGTCAGTGTGTGTCTGTGTTACTTGGTGTGTGTCTGTGTTACTGGGTATCAGTGTATGTCTTTGTTACTTTGTGTCAGTGTATCTCAAAATACTTGGTGTAAGTGTGTGTCTTTGCGACTTGGAGTAATTGTCTGTCTTTGTTACTTGGTGTCAGTGTATGTCTTTGTTACTTGGTGTCAGTGTGTGTCTGTGTTACTGGTCATCAGTGTATGTCTTTGTGACTTGGCATCAGTGTATGTCTTTGTGACTTGGTGTCAGTGTATGTCTTTTTTACTGGGTGTAAGTGTGTGTCTGCGTTACTGGGTATCAGTGTATGTCTTTGTTACTTGGTGTCAGTGTATGTCAAAATACTTGGTGTAAGTATATGTCTTTGTTACTTGGTGTAATTGTCTGTCTTTGTTACTTGGTGCCAGTGTATGTCTGTGTTACTTGGTGTAAGTGTGTGTCTTTGTCACTGGGCATCAGTGTTTTCTGTGTTACTGGGTGTCAGTGTGTGTTTGTTTGTGTTACTATGTGTCAGTCTGTGTCTGTGACACTTGGTGTCAGTATTTAGTTTAGTTTAGAGATACAGCACTTAAACAGGCCCTTCGGCCCACCGAGTCTGTGCCGACCATCAACAACCCATTTATACTAATCCTACAGTAATCCCGTATTCCTATCACATCCCCACCTATCCCTATATATTTCCCTATCACTTACTTATACGAGGGGCAAATTATGATGGCCAATTAACCTATCAACCTGCAAGTCTTTGGCATGTGGGAGGAAACCGGAGCACCCGGAGGAAAACCACGCAGACACAGGGAGAACTTGCAAACTCCGCACAGGCAGTACCCAGAATCGAACCCGGGTCCCTGGAGCTGTGAGGCTGCGGTGCTAACCACTGCGCCAATGTCCACCCACCACCTCCCAGTCTGTGCCTGTGTTACTTGGTGTCAGTGTATGTCTTTGTTACTTGGTGTCAGTCTGTTTGTTTGTGTTACTGGGTGTCAGTGTGTGTCTGTGTTGCTTGGTGTAAGTGTGTCTGTGTTACTGGGTGTCAGTGTATGTCTTTGTTACTGGGTGTCAGTGTATGTCTTTGTTACTTGGTGCAAGTGTGTGCCTGTGTTACTGGGTATCAGTGCATGTCTTTGTTACTTGGTGTCATTGTATGTCTGTGTTACTTGGTGAAAGTGTGTGTCTGTGTTACTTGGTATCAGTGTATGTCTTTGTTACTTGGTGTTATTGTATGTCTTTGTTACTTGGTGTAATTGTCTGTCTTTGTTACTTGGTGTCAATGTATGTCTGTGTTACTTGGTGTAAGTATGTGTCTTTGTTACTTGGTGTAAGTGCATGTCTTTGTTACTTGGTGTCAGTGTATGTCTTTGTTACTTGGTGTCAATGTGTGTCTGTGTTACTGGGCATCAGCGTATGTCTTTGTGACTTGGTCTCAGAGTATGTCTTTGTGACTTGGTGTCAGTGTATGTCTTTTTTACTGGGTGTCAGTGTGTGTCTGTGTTACTTGGTGTCAGTGTATGTCTTTGTTACTTGGTGTCAGTGTATGTCTTTGTTTCTTGGTGTCAGTGTGTGTCTGTGTTACTGGGTGTAAGTGTGTGTCTGCGTTACTGGGTATCAGTGTATGTCTTTGTTACTTGGTGTCAGTGTATGTCAAAATACTTGATGTCAGTGTATGTCTGTGTTACTTGGTGTAAGTGTGTGTCTTTGTTACTGGGCATCAGTGTATGTCTTTGTGACTTGGTATCTGTGTATGTCTTTGTGAACTGGTGTCAGTGTTTGTCTTTTTTACTGGGTGTCAGTGTGTGTCTGTGTTACTTGGTATCAGTGTATGTCTTTGTTACTGTGTATCAGTGTTTCTCTGTGTTACTGGGTGTCAGAGTATGTCTTTGTTACTGGGTGTCAGTGTATGTCTGTGTTACTGGGTATCTGTGCATGTCTTTGTTACTTGGTGTCATTGTATGTCTGTGTTACTTGGTGTAAGTGTGTGCCTGTGTTACTGGGTATCAGTGTATGTCTTTGTTACTTCGTGTCAGTGGATGTCAAAATACTTGGTGTAAGTGTATGTCTTTGTTACTTGGTGTCAGTGTATGTCTGTGTTACTGGGTGTCAGTGTGTGTCTGTGTTACTAGGTGTAAGTGTATGTCTTTGTTAGTGGGTGTCAGTGGATGTCTTTGTTACTTGGTGTAAGTGTGTGTCTGTGTTACTGGGTGTCAGTGTATGTCTTAGTTACTTTGTGTAAGTGTGTGTCTGTGTTACTGGGTATCAGAGCATGTCTTTGTTACTTGGTGTCAGTGTATGTCTGTGTTGCTTGGTGTAAGTGTGTGCCTGTGCTACTGGGTATCAGTGTATGTCTTTGTTACTTGGTGTCAGTGGATGTCAAAATACTTGGTCTAAGTGTATATCTTTGTTACTTGGTGTAATTGTCTGTCTTTGTTACTTGGTGTCAGTGTATGTCTGTGTTACTTGGTGTAAGTGTGTGTCTTTGTTACTTGGTGTAAGTGTATGTCTTTGTTACTTGGTGTCAGTGTATATCTTTGTTACTTGGTGTCAGTGTGTGTCTGTGTTACTGGGCATCAGTGTATGTCTTTGTGACTTGGTATCAGTGTATGTATTTGTGACTTGGTGTCAGTGTCTGTCTTTTTTACTGGGTGTAAGTGTTTGTCTGCGTTACTGGGTATCAGTGTGTGTCTTTGTTACTTGGTGTAAGTGTATGTCTTTGTTACTTGGTGTCAGTGTATGTCTTTGTTACTTGGTGTCAGTGTGTGTCTGTGTTACTGGGTGTAAGTGTGTGTCTGCGTTACTGGGTATCAGTGTATGTCTTTGTTACTTGGTGTCAGTGTATGTCAAAATACTTGGTGTAAGTGTATGTCTTTGTTACTTGGTGTAATTGTCTGTCTTTGTTACTTGGTGTCAGTGTATGTCTGTGTTACTTGGTGTCAGTGTATGTCTTTGTTACTGTGTCTCAGTGTTTCTCTGTGTTACTGGGTGTCAGTGTGTGTTTGTTTGTGTTACTGGGTGTCAGTGTGTGTCTGTGACACTAGGTGTCAGTATTTAGTTTAGGTTAGAGAAAGAGAGCTCAAACAAAATAATTGGTGTTAGTGTATGTATTTGTTACTTGGTGTAATTGTCTGTCTTTGTTACTTGGTGTATGTGTGTATCTTTGTTACTTGGTGTCAGTGAATGTCTGTGTTACTTGATGTATGTGTGTGTCTGTGTTACTGGGTGTCAGTGTGTGTCTGTGTTACTAGGTGTAAGTGTATGTCTTTGTTAGTGGGTGTCAGTGGATGTCTTTGTTACTTGGTGTAAGTGTGTGTCTGTGTTACATGGTGTCAGTGTATGTCTTAGTTACTTGGTGTAAGTGTGTGTCTGTGTTACTGGGTATCAGAGCATGTCTTTGTTACTTGGTGTCAGTGTATGTCTGTGTTGCTTGGTGTAAGTGTGTGTCTGTGTTACTGGGTATCAGTGTATGTCTTTGTGACTTGGTGTCAGTGTATGTCTTCGTTACTGGGTGTCAGTGTGTGTCTTTGTGACATGGTGTCAGTGTGTGTCTGTGTTACTTGGTGTATGTGTGTGTCTGTGTTACTGGGTATCAGTGTATGTCTTTGTTACTTGGTGTCCGTGTATCTCAAAATACTTGGTGTAAGTGTATGTCTTTGTTACTTGGTGTAATTGACTGTCTTTGTTACTTGGTGTCAGTGTATGTCTGTGTTACTTGGTGTAAGTGTGTGCTTTGCTACTTGGTGTAATTGTATGTCTTTGTTACTTGGTGTCATTGTGTGTCTGTGTTACTGGTCATCAGTGTATGTCTTTGTGACTTGGTGTCAGTGTATGTCTTTTTTACTGGGTGTAAGTGTGTGTCTGCGTTACTGGGTATCAGTGTATGTCTTTGTTACTTGGTGTCAGTATATGTCAAAATACTTGGTGTAACTGTATGTCTTTGTTACTTGGTGTAATTGTCTGTCTTTGTTACTTGGTGTCAGTGTATGTCTGTGTTACTTGTTGTAAGTGTGTGTCTTTGTCACTGGTCATCAGTGTATGTCTTTGTGACTTGGTATCAGTGTATGTCTTTGTGACTTGGTGTCAGTGCATGTCTTTGTTACTGTGTATCAGTGTTTCTCTGTGTTCCTGGGTGTCAGTGTGTGTTTGTTTGTGTTACTATGTGTCAGTCTGTGTCTGTGACACTTGGTGTCAGTATTTAGTTTAGTTTAGAGATACAGCACTTAAACAGGCACTTCGGCCCACCGAGTGTGTGCCGACCATCAACCACCCATTGATACTCATCCTACACTAATCCCGTATTCCTATCACATCCGCACCAATCCCTATATATTTCCCTACCTCCTACCTATACTGGGGGCAATTTATGAAGGCCAATTAACCTATCAACCTGCAAGTCTTTGGCATGTGGGAGGTAACCGGAGCACCGGGAGGAAACGCACGCAGACACAGGGAGAACTTGCAAACTCCGCACAGGCAGTACCCAGAATCGAACCCGGGTCCCTGGAGCTGTGAGGCTGCGGTGCTAACCACTGCGCCAATGTCCCCCCACCACCTCCCAGTGTGTGCCTGTGTTACTTGGTGTCAGTGTATGTCTTTGTTACTTGGTGTCAGTGTGTTTGTTTGTGTTACTGGGTGTCAGTGTGTGTCTGTGTTACTTGGTGTCAGTGTGTGTCTTTGTTACTGGGCGTCAGTGTGTGTCTTTGTGACTTGGTGTCAGTGTATGTCTTTGTTACTTGGTGTAAGTGTGTGTCTGTGTTACCGGGTATCAGTGTATGTCTTTGTTACTTGTTGTCAGTGTATGTCAAAATAATTGGTGTAAGTGTATGTCTTTGTTACTTGGTGTAATTGTCTGTCTTTGTTACTTGGTGTAAGTGTATGTCTTTGTTACTTGGTGTCAGTGTATGTCTTTGTTACTTGGTGTCAGTGCATGTCTGTGTTACTTGCTGTATGTGTGTGTCTGTGTTACTGGGTGTCAGTGTGTGTCTGTGTTACTAGGTGTAAGTGTATGTCTTTGTTAGTGGGTGTCAGTGGATGTCTTTGTTACTTGGTGTAAGTGTGTGTCTGTGTTACTGGGTGTCAGTGTATGTCTTAGTTACTTGGTGTAAGTGTGTGTCTGTGTTACTGGGTATCAGAGCATGTCTTTGTTACTTGGTGTCAGTGTTTGTCGGTGTTGCTTGGTGTAAGTGTGTGCCTGTGCTACTGGGTATCAGTGTATGTCTTTGTTACTTGGTGTCAGTGGATGTCAAAATACTTGGTGTAAGTGTATGTCTTTGTTACTTGGTGTAATTGTCTGTCTTTGTTACTTGGTGTCAGTGTATGTCTGTGTTACTTGGTGTAAGTGTGTGTCTTTGTTACTTGGTGTAAGTGTATGTCTTTGTTACTTGGTGTCAGTGTATATCTTTGTTACTTGGTGTCAGTGTGTGTCTGTGTTACTGGGCATCAGTGTATGTCTTTGTGACTTGGTATCAGTGTATGTCTTTGTGACTTGGTGTCAGTGTATGTCTTTTTTACTGGGTGTAAGTGTGTGTCTGCGTTACTGGGTATCAGTGTGTGTCTTTGTTACTTGGTGTAAGTGTATGTCTTTGTTACTTGGTATCAGTGTATGTCTTTGTTACTTGGTGTCAGTGTGTGTCTGTGTTACTGGGTGTAAGTGTGTGTCTGCGTTACTGGGTATCAGTGTATGTCTTGGTTACTTGGTGTCAGTGTATGTCAAAATACTTGGTGTAAGTGTATGTCTTTGTTACTTGTTGTAATTGTCTGTCTTTGTTACTTGGTGTCAGTGTATGTCTGTGTTACTTGGTGTCAGTGTATGTCTTTGTTACTGTGTCTCAGTGTTTCTCTGTGTTACTGGGTGTCATTGTGTGTTTGTTTGTGTTACTGGGTGTCAGTGTGTGTCTGTGTTACTAGGTGTAAGTGTATGTCTTTGTTAGTGGGTGTCAGTGGATGTCTTTGTTACTTGGTGTAAGTGTGTGTCTGTGTTACTGGGTGTCAGTGTATGTCTTAGTTACTTGGTGTAAGTGTGTGTCTGTGTTACTGGGTATCAGAGCATGTCTTTGTTACTTGGTGTCAGTGTATGTCTGTGTTGCTTGGTGTAAGTGTCTGTCTGTGTTACTGGGTATCAGTGTATGTCTTTGTGACTTGGTGTCAGTGTATGTCTTCGTTACTGGGTGTCAGTGTGTGTCTTTGTGACTTCGTGTCAGTGTGTGTCTGTTTTACTTGGTGTATGTGTGTGTCTGTGTTACTGGGTATCAGTGTATGTCTTTGTTACTTGGTGTCAGTGTATCTCAAAATACTTGGTGTAAGTGTATGTCTTTGTTACTTGGTGTAATTGACTGTCTTTGTTACTTGGTGTCAGTGTGTGTCTGTGTTACTTGGTGTAAGTGTGTGATTTTGCTACTTGGTGTCATTGTCTGTCTTTGTTACTTGGTGTCAGTGTATGTCTTTGTTACTTGGTGTCATTGTGTGTCTGTGTTACTGGTCATCAGTGTATGTCTTTGTGACTTGGCATCAGTGTATGTCTTTGTGACTTTGTGTCAGTGTATGTCTTTTTTCTGGGTGCAAGTGTGTGTCTGCGTTACTGGGTATCAGTGTATGTCTTTGTTACTTGATGTCAGTGTATGTCAAAATACTTGGTGTAAGTGTATGTCTTTGTTACTTGGTGTAATTGTCTGTCTTTGTTACTTGGTGTCAGTGTATGTCTGTGTTACTTGGTGTAAGTGTGTGTCTTTGTCACTGGGCATCAGTGTATGTCTTTGTGACTTGGTGTCAGTGCATGTCTTTGTTACTGTGTATCAGTGTTTCTCTGTGTTACTGGGTGTCAGTGTGTGTTTGTTTGTGTTACTATGTGTCAGTCTGTGTCTGTGTTACTTGGTGTCAGTATTTAGTTTAGTTTGGAGATACAGCACTTAAACAGGCCCTTCGGCCCACCGAGTCTGTGACGAACATCAACAACCCATTTATACTAATCCTACACAAATCCCGTATTCCTATCACATCCCCACCGGTCCCTATATATTTCCCTACCACCTACCTATACTAGGGGCAATTTATAATGGCCCATTAACCTATCAACCTGCAAGTCTTTGGCATGTGGGAGGAAACCGGAGCACCCGGAGGAAAGCCACGCAGACACAGGGAGTACTTGCAAACTCCGCACAGGCAGTACCCAGAATCGAACCCGGGTCCCTGGTGCTGTGAGGCTGCGGTGCTAACCACTGCGCCAATGTCCACCCACCACCTCCCAGTGTGTACCTGTGTTACTTGGTGTCAGTGTATGTCTTTGTTACTTGGTGTCAGTGTGTTTGTTTGTGTTACTGGGTGTCAGTGTGTGTCTGTGTTACTTGGTGTCAGTGTGTGTCTTTGTTACTGGGCGTCAGTGTGTGTCTTTGTGACTTGGTGTCAGTGTATGTCTTTGTTACTTGGTGTAAGTGTGTGTCTGTGTTACCGGGTATCAGTGTATGTCTTTGTTACTTGGTGTCAGTGTATGTCAAAATAATTGGTGTAAGTGTATGTCTTTGTTACTTGATGTATGTGTGTGTCTGTGTTACTGGGTGTCAGTGTGTGTCTGTGTTACTAGGTGTAAGTGTGTGTCTGTGTTACTGGGTGTCAGTGTATGTCTGTGTTACTTGGTGTAAGTGTGTGTCTTTGTCACTGGGCATCAGTGTATGTCTTTGTGACTTGGTATCAGTGTATGTCTTTGTGACTTGGTGTCAGTGCATGTCTTTGTTACTGTGTATCAGTGTTTCTCTGTGTTACTGGGTGTCAGTGTGTATTTGTTTGTGTTACTATGTGTCAGTCTGTGTCTGTGACACTTGGTGTCAGTATTTAGTTTAGTTTAGAGATACAGCACTTAAACAGGCCCTTCGGCCCACCGAGTCTGTGCCGACCATCAACAACCCATTTATACTAATCCTACACTAATCCCGTATTCCTGTCACATCCCCACCTATCCCTATATATTTCCCTATCACTTACCTATACTAGGGGCAAAATTATGATGGCCAATGAGCCTATCAACCTGCAAGTCTTTGGCATGTGGGAGGAAACCGGAGCACCCGGAGGAAAACCACGCAGACACAGGGAGAACTTGCAAACTCCGCACAGGCAGTACCCAGAATCGAACCCGGGTCCCTGGAGCTGTGAGGCTGCGGTGCTAACCACTGCGCCAATGTCCCCCCACCACCTCCCAGTGTGTGCCTGTGTTACTTGGTGTCAGTGTATGTCTTTGTTACTTGGTGTCAGTCTGTTTGTTTGTGTTACTGGGTGTCAGTGTGTGTCTGTGTTACTTGGTGTCAGTGTGTGTCTTTGATACTGGGTGTCAGTTTGTGTCTTTGTGACTTGGTGTCAGTGTATGTCTTTGTTACTTGGTTTAAGTGTGTGTCTGTGTTACCGGGTATCAGTGTATGTCTTTGTTACTTGGTGTCAGTGTATGTCAAAATAATTGGTGTAAGTGTATGTCTTTGTTACTTGGTGTAATTGTCTGTCTTTGTTACTTGGTGTAAGTGTATGTCTTTGTTTCTTGGTGTCAGTGTATGTCTTTGTTACTTGGTGTCACTGTATGTCTGTGTTACTTGCTGTATGTGTGTGTCTGTGTTACTGGGTGTCAGTGTGTGTCTGTGTTACTAGGTGTAAGTGTATGTCTTTGTTAGTGGGTGTCAGTGGATGTCTTTGTTACTTGGTGTAAGTGTGTGTCTGTGTTACTGGGTGTCAGTGTATGTCTTAGTTAATTGGTGTAAGTGTGTGTCTGTGTTACTGGGTATCAGAGCATGTCTTTGTTACTTGGTGTCAGTGTATGTCTGTGTTGCTTGGTGTAAGTGTGTGTCTGTGTTACTGGGTATCAGTGTATGTCTTTGTGACTTGGTGTCAGTGTATGTCTTCGTTACTGGGTGTCAGGGTGTCTCTTTGTGACTTGGTGTCAGTGTTTGTCTGTGTTACTTGGTGTAAGTGTGTGTCTGTGTTACTGGGTATCAGTGTATGTCTTTGTTACTTGGTGTCAGTGTATCTCAAAATACTTGGTGTAAGTGTATGTCTTTGTTACTTGGTGTAATTGACTGTCTTTGTTACTTGGTGTCAGTGTATGTCTGTGTTACTTGGTGTAAGTGTGTGTCTTTGTTACTTGGTGTAATTGTCTGTCTTTGTTACTTGGTGTCAGTGTATGTCTTTGTTCCTTGGTGTCAGTGTGTGTCTGTGTTACTGGTCATCAGTATATGTCTTTGTGACCTGGTATCAGTGTATGTCTTTGTGACTTGGTGTCAGAGTATGTCTTTTTTACTTGGTGTAAGTGTGTGTCTTTGTCACTGGGCATCAGTGTATGTCTTTGTGACTTGGTATCAGAGTATGTCTTTGTGACTTGGTGTCAGTGCATGTCCTTGTGACTTGGTGTCAGTGTATGTCTTTTTTACTGGGAGTAAGTGTGTGCCTGCGTTACTGGGTATCAGTGTATGTCTTTGTTACTTGGTGTCAGTGTATGTCAAAATACTTGGTGTAAGTGTATGTCTTTGTTACTTGGTGTAATTGTCTGTCTTTGTTACTTGGTGTCAGTGTATGTCTGTGTTACTTGGTGTAAGTGTGTGTCTTTGTCACTGGGCATCAGTGTATGTCTTTGTGACTTGGTATCAGTGTATGTCTTTGTGACTTGGTGTCAGTGTATGTCCTTTTTACTGTGTGTCAGTGTGTGTCTGTTTTACTTGGTGTCAGTGCATGTCTTTGTTTCTGTGTATCAGTGTTTCTCTGTGTTACTGGGTGTCAGTGTGTGTTTGTTTGTGTTACTATGTGTCAGTCTGTGTCTGTGACACTTGGTGTCAGTATTTAGTTTAGTTTAGAGATACAGCACTTAAACAGGCCCTTCGGCCCACCGAGTCTGTGCCGACCATCAACAACCCATTTATACTAATCCTACACCATTCCCGTATTCCTATCACATCCCCACCTATCCCTATATATTTCCCTATCACTTACCTATACGAGGGGCAAATTATGATGGCCAACTAACCTATCAACCTGCAAGTCTTTGGCATGTGGGAGGAAACCGGAGCACCCGGAGGAAAACCACGCAGACACAGGGAGAACTTGCAAACTCCGCACAGGCAGTACCCAGAATCGAAACCGGGTCCCTGGAGCTGTGAGGCTGCGGTGCTAACCACTGCGCCAATGTCCCCCCACCACCTCCCAGTGTGTGCCTGTGTTACTTGGTGTCAGTGTATGTCTTTGTTACTTGGTGTCAGTCTGTTTGTTTGTGTTACTGGGTGTCAGTGTGTGTCTGTGTTACTTGGTGTCAGTGTGTGTCTTTGTTACTGGGTGTCAGTGTGTGTCTTTGTGACTTGGTGTCAGTGTATGTCTTTGTTACTTGGTGTAAGTGTGTGTCTGTGTTACCGGGTATCAGTGTATGTCTTTGTTACTTGGTGTCAGTGTATGTCAAAGTTACTTGGTGTAAGTGTATGTCTTTGTTACTTGGTGTCAGTGTATGTCTTTGTTACTTGGTGTCAGTGTATGTCTGTGTTACTTGATGTATGTGTGTGTCTGTGTTACTGGGTGTCAGTGTGTGTCTGTGTTACTAGGTGTAAGTGTATGTCTTTGTTAGTGGGTGTCAGTGGATGTCTTTGTTACTTGGTGTAAGTGTGTGTCTGTGTTACTGGGTATCAGTGTATGTCTTAGTTACTTGGTGTAAGTGTGTGTCTGTGTTACTGGGTATCAGAGCATGTCTTTGTTACTTGGTGTCAGTGTATGTCTGTGTTGCTTGGTGTAAGTGTCTGTCTGTGTTACTGGGTATCAGTGTATGTCTTTGTGACTTGGTGTCAGTGTATGTCTTCGTTACTGGGTGTCAGTTTGTGTCTTTGTGACTTGTTGTCAGTGTGTGTCTGTTTAACTTGGTGTATGTGTGTGTCTGTGTTACTGGGTATCAGTGTGTGTCTTTGTTACTTGGTGTCAGTGTATCTCAAAATACTTGGTGTAAGTGTATGTCTTTGTTACTTGGTGTAATTGACTGTCTTTGTTACTTGGTGTCAGTGTATCTCTGTGTTACTTGGTGTAAGTGTGTGTCTTTGTTACTTGGTGTAATTGTCTGTCTTTGTTACTTGGTGTCAGTGTATGTCTTTGTTACTTGGTGTCAGTGTGTGTCTGTGTTAATGGTCATCAGTGTATGTCTTTGTGACTTCGTATCAGTGTATGTCTTTGTGACTTGGTGTCAGTGTATGTCTTTTTTACTGGGTGTAAGTGTGTGTCTGCGTTACTGGGTATCAGTGTATGTCTTTGTTACTTGGTGTCAGTGTATGTCAAAATACTTGGTGTAAGTGTATGTCTTTGTTACTTGGTGTAATTGTCTGTCTTTGTTACTTGGTGTCAGTGTATGTCTGTGTTACTTGGTGTAAGTGTGTGTCTTTGTCACTGGGCATCAGTGTATGTCTTTGTGACTTGGTATCAGTGTATGTCTTTGTGACTTGGTGTCAGTGCATGTCTTTGTTACTGTGTATCAGTGTTTCTCTCTGTTACTGGGTGTCAGTGTGTATTTGTTTGTGTTACTATGTGTCAGTCTGTGTCTGTGACACTTGGTGTCAGTATTTAGATTAGTTTAGAGATACAGCACTTAAACAGGCACTTCGGCCCACCGAGTCTGTGCCGACCATCAACAACCCATTTATACTAATCCTACACTAATCCCGTATTCCTATCACATCCCCACCTATCCCTATATATTTCCCTATCACTTACCTATACTAGGGGCAAATTATGATGGCCAATGAACCTATCAACCTGCAAGTTTTTGGCATGTGGGAGGAAACCGGAGCACCCGGAGGAAAACCACGCAGACACAGGGAGAACTTGCAAACTCCGCACAGGCAGTACCCAGAATCGAACCCGGGTCCCTGGAGCTGTGAGGCTGCGGTGCTAACCACTGCGCCAATGTCCCCCCACCACCTCCCAGTGTGTGCCTGTGTTACTTGGTGTCAGTGTATGTCTTTGTTACTTGGTGTCATTCTGTTTGTTTGTGTTACTGGGTGTCAGTGTGTGTCTGTGTTACTTGGTGTCAGTGTGTGTCTTTGTTACTGGGTGTCAGTGTGTGTCTTTGTGACTTGATGTCAGTGTATGTCTTTGTTACTTGGTGTAAGTGTGTGTCTGTGTTACCGGGTATCAGTGTATGTCTTTGTTACTTGGTGTCAGTGTATGTCAAAATAATTGGTGTAAGTGTGTGTCTTTGTTACTTGGTGTAATTGTCTGTCTTTGTTACTTGACGTCAGTGTATGTCTTTGTTACTTGGTGTCAGTGTGTGTCTGTGTTAATGGTCATCAGTGTATGTCTTTGTGACTTCGTATCAGTGTATATCTTTGTGACTTGGTGTCAGTGTATGTCTTTTTTACTGGGTGCAAGTGTGTGTCTGCGTTACTGGGTATCAGTGTATGTCTTTGTTACTTGGTGTCAGTGTATGTCAAAATACTTGGTGTAAGTGTATGTCTTTGTTACTTGGTGTAATTGTCTGTCTTTGTTACTTGGTGTCAGTGTATGTCTGTGTTACTTGGTGTAAGTGTGTGTCTTTGTCACTGGGCATCAGTGTATGTCTTTGTGACTTGGTATCAGTGTATGTCTTTGTGACTTGGTGTCAGTGCATGTCTTTGTTACTGTGTATCAGTGTTTCTCTCTGTTACTGGGTGTCCGTGTGTATTTGTTTGTGTTACTATGTGTCAGTCTGTGTCTGTGACACTTGGTGTCAGTATTTAGTTTAGTTTAGAGATACAGCACTTAAACAGGCACTTCTGCCCACCGAGTCTGTGCCGACCATCAACAACCCATTTATACCAATCCTACACTAATCCCGTATTCCTATCACATCCCCACCTATCCCTATATATTTCCCTATCACTTACCTATACTAGGGGCAAATTATGATGGCCAATGAACCTATCAACCTGCAAGTTTTTGGCATGTGGGAGGAAACCGGAGCACCCGGAGGAAAACCACGCAGACACAGGGAGAACTTGCAAACTCCGCACAGCCAGTACACAGAATCGAACCCGGGTCCCTGGAGCTGTGAGGCTGCGGTGCTAACCACTGCGCCAATGTCCCCCCACCACCTCCCAGTGTGTGCCTGTGTTACTTGGTGTCAGTGTATGTCTTTGTTACTTGGTGTCAGTCTGTTTGTTTGTGTTACTGGGTGTCAGTGTGTGTCTTTGTTACTGGGTGTCAGTGTGTGTCTTTGTGACTTGATGTCAGTGTATGTCTTTGTTACTTGGTGTTAATGTGTGTCTGTGTTACCGGGTATCAGTGTATGTCTTTGTTACTTGGTGTCAGTGTATGTCAAAATAATTGGTGTAAGTGTATGTCTTTGTTACTTGGTGTAACTGTATGTCTTTGTTACTTGGTGTAATTGTCTGTCTTTGTTACTTGGTGTAAGTGTATGTCTTTGTTACTTGGTGTCAGTGTATGTCTTTGTTACTTGGTGTAAGTGTGTGTCTGTGTTAATGGGTGTCAGTGTGTGTCTGTGTTACTAGGTGTAAGTGTATGTCTTTGTTAGTGGGTGTCAGTGGATGCCTTTGTTACTTGGTGTAAGTGTGTGTCTTTGTTACTGGGTGTCAGTGTATGTCTTAGTTACTTGGTGTAAGTGTGTGACTGTGTTACTGGGTATCAGAGCATGTCTTTGTTACTTGGTGTCAGTGTATGTCTGTGTTGCTTGGTGTAAGTGTGTGTCTGTGTTACTGGGTATCAGTGTATGTCTTTGTGACTTGGTGTCAGTGTATGTCTTCGTTACTGGGTGTCAGGGTGTCTCTTTGTGACTTGGTGTCAGTGTTTGTCTGTGTTACTTGGTGTAAGTGTGTGTCTGTGTTACTGGGTATCAGTGTATGTCTTTGTTACTTGGTGTCAGTGTATCTCAAAATACTTGGTGTAAGTGTATGTCTTTGTTACTTGGTGTAATTGACTGTCTTTGTTACTTGGTGTCAGTGTATGTCTGTGTTACTTGGTGTAAGTGTGCGTCTTTGTTACTTGGTGTAATTGTCTGTCTTTGTTACTTGGTGTCAGTGTATGTCTTTGTTCCTTGGTGTCAGTGTGTGTCTGTGTTACTGGTCATCAGTATATGTCTTTGTGACTTGGTATCAGTGTATGTCTTTGTGACTTGGTGTCAGTGTATGTCTTTTTTACTTGGTGTAAGTGTGTGTCTTTGTCACTGGGCATCAGTGTATGTCTTTGTGACTTGGTATCAGTGTATGTCTTTGTGACTTGGTGTCAGTGCATGTCCTTGTGACTTGGTGTCTGTGTATGTCTTTTTTACTGGGAGTAAGTGTGTGTCTGCGTTACTGGGTGTCAGTGTATGTCTTTGTTACTTGGTGTCAGTGTATGTCAAAATACTTGGTGTAAGTGTATGTCTTTGTTACTTGGTGTAATTGTCTGTCTTTGTTACTTGGTTTCAGTGTATGTCTGTGTTACTTGGTGTAAGTGTGTGTCTTTGTCACTGGGCATCAGTGTATGTCTTTGTGACTTGGTATCAGTGTATGTCTTTGTGACTTGGTGTCAGTGTATGTCCTTTTTACTGTGTGTCAGTGTGTGTCTGTTTTACTTGGTGTCAGTGCATGTCTTTGTTTCTGTGTATCAGTGTTTCTCTGTGTTACTGGGTGTCAGTGTGTGTTTGTTTGTGTTACTGGGTGTCAGTGTGTGTCTGTGACACTAGGTGTCATTATTTAGTTTAGTTTAGAGATACAGCAGTGAAACAGGCCTTTTCGGCCCACCGAGTCTGTGCCGACCATCAACAACCCATTTATACTAATCCTACACCATTCCCGTATTCCTATCACATCCCCACCTATCCCTATATACTTCCCTATCACTTACCTATACTAGGGGCAATTTATGATGGCCAACTAACCTATCAACCTGCAAGTCTTTGGCATGTGGGAGGAAACCGGAGCACCGGGAGGAAACCCACGCAGACAGAGGGAGAACTTGCAAACTCCGCACAGGCAGTACCCTGAAACGAACCCGGGTCCCTGGATCTGTGAGGCTGCGGTGCTAACCACTGCGCCAATGTGCCCCCCCCCCCCCCCCGTGTGTGCCTGTGTTACTGGGTATCAGTGTATGTCTTTGTTACTTGGTGTCAGTGTATGTCTGTGTTACTTGGTGTCAGTGTATGTGTTTGTGTTACTGGGTGTCAGTGTGTGTCTTTGTTACTTGGTGTAAGTGTGTGTCTTTGTTACTTGGTGTCCGTGTGTGTCTGTGTTACTGGGTATTCAGTGTATGTCTTTGTTACTGGGTGTCAGTGTATGTCTTTGTTACTTGGTGCAAGTGTGTGTCTGTGTTACTGGGTATCAGTGTCTGTCTTTGTTACTTGGTGTAAGTGTGTGTCTGTGTTACTGGGTATCAGTGCATGTCTGTGTTACTTGGTGTAAGTATGTGTCTTTGTTACTTGGTGTAAGTGCATGTCAAAATACCTGGTGTAAGTGTATGTCTTTGTTACTTGGTGTAATTGTCTGTCTTTGTTACTTGATGCCAGTGTATGTCTGTGTTACTTGGTGAAAGTGTGTGTCTGTGTTACTTGGTATCAGTGTCTGTCTGTGTTACTTGGTGTAAGTATGTGTCTTTGTTACTTGGTGTAAGTGCATGTCAAAATACCTGGTGTAAGTGTATGTCTTTGTTACTTGGTGTAATTGTCTGTCTTTGTTACTTGATGTCAGTGTATGTCTGTGTTACTTGGTGTAAGTGTGTGTCTTTGTTACTGGGCATCAGTGTATGTCTTTGTGACTTGGTATCAGTGTATGTCTTTGTGACCTGGTGTCAGTGTTTGTCTTTTTTACTGGGTGTCAGTGTGTGTCTGTGTTACTTGGTATCAGTGTATGTCTTTGTTACTGTGTATCAGTGTTTCTCTGTGTTACTGGGTGTCAGAGTATGTCTTTGTTACTTGGTGTCATTGTATGTCTGTGTTACTTGGTGTAAGTGTGTGCCTGTGTTACTGGGTATCAGTGTATGTCTTTGTTACTTCGTGTCAGTGGATGTCAAAATACTTGGTGTAAGTGTATGTCTTTGTTACTTGGTGACAGTGTATGTCTGTGTTACTTGGTGTAAGTGTGCGTCTGTGTTACTGGGTATCAGTGTATGTCTTTGTTACTTGGTATCAGTGTATGTCTTTGTGACTGGGTGTCAGTTTATGTCTGTGTTACTGGGTATCTGTGCATGTCTTTGTTACTTGGTGTCATTGTATGTCTGTGTTACTTGGTGTAAGTGTATGCCTGTGTTACTGGATATCAGTGTATGTCTTTGTTACTTGGTGTCAGTGGATGTCAAAATACTTGGTGTAAGTGTATGTCTTTGTTAATTGGTGTCAGTGTATGTCTGTGTTACATGGTGTAAGTGTGTGTCTGTGTTACTGGGTATCAGTGTATGTCTTTGTTACTTGGTATCAGTGTATGTCTTTGTGACTGGGTGTCAGTGTATGTCTGCGTTACTGGGTATCAGTGCATGTCTTTGTTACTTGGTGTCATTGTATGTCTGTGTTACTTGGTGTAAGTGTGTGCCTGTGTTACTTGGTATCAGTGTATGTCTTTGTTACTTGGTGTCAGTGGATGTCAAAATACTTGGTGTAAGTGTATGTCTTTTTTACTTGGTGTCAGTGTATGTCTGTGTTACTTGGTGTAAATGTGTGACTGTGTTACTGGGTATCAGTGTATGTCTTTGTTACTTGGTGTCAGTGTATGTCTTTTTTACTGGGTGTCAGTGTGTGTCTGTGTTACTTGGTGTCAGTGTATGTCTTTTTTACTGTGTATCAGTGTTTCTCTGTGTTACTGGGTGTCAGTGTGTGTTTGTTTGTGTTACTGGGTGTCAGTGTGTGTCTGTGACACCAGGTGTCAGTATTTAGTTTAGTTTCGAGATACAGCACTTAAACAGGCCCTTCGGCCCACCGAGTCTTTGCCGACCATCAACAACCCATTTATACTAATCCTACACTAATCCCGTATTCCTATCACATCCCCACCGGTCCCTATATATTTCGCTACCACCTACCTGTACGAGGAGAAATATATAATGGTCAACTAACCTATCAATCTGCAAGTCTTTGGCATGTGGGAGGAAACCGGAGCACCGGGAGGAAACCCACGCAGACAGAGGGAGAACTTGCAAAATCCGCACAGGCAGTACCCTGAAACGGACCCGGGTCCCTGGATCTGTGAGGCTGCGGTGCTAACCACTGCGCCAATGTGCCACCCCCCCCGCCCCCGTGTGTGCCTGTGTTACTGGGTATCAGTGTATGTCTTTGTTACTTGGTGTCAGTGTATGTCTGTGTTACTTGGTGTCAGTGTATGTGTTTGTGTTACTGGGTGTCAGTGTGTGTCTTTGTTACTTGGTGTAAGTGTGTGTCTTTGTTACTTGGTGTCCGTGTGTGTCTGTGTTACTGGGTGTCAGTGTATGGCTTTGTTACTGGGTGTCAGTGTATGTCTTTGTTACTTGGTGCAAGTGTGTGTCTGTGTTACTGGGTATCAGTGTCTGTCTTTGTTACTTGGTGTAAGTGTGTGTCTGTGTTACTGGGTATCAGTGCATGTCTTTGTTACTTGGTGTCATTGTATGTCTGTGTTACTTGGTGAAAGTGTGTGTCTGTGTTACTTGGTATCAGTGCATGTCTTTGTTACTGTGTATCAGTGTTTCTCTGTGTTACTTGGTGTCATTGTATGTCTGTGTTATTTCGTGTAAGTGTGTGCCTGTGTTACTGGGTATCAGTGTATGTCTTTGTTACTTCGTGTCAGTGGATGTCAAAATACTTGGTGTAAGTGTATGTCTTTGTTACTTGGTGTCAGTGAATGTCTGTGTTAATTGATGTATGTGTGTGTCTGTGTTACTCTGTGTAAGTGTGTGTCTGTGTTACTAGGTGTAAGTGTATGTCTTTGTTTGTGGGTGTCAGTGGATGCCTTTGTTACTTGGTGTAAGTGTGTGTCTGTGTTACTGGGTGTCAGTGTATGTCTTAGTTACTCTGTGTAAGTGTGTGTCTGTGTTACTAGGTGTCAGTGTATGTCTGTGTTGCTTGGTGTAAGTGTCTGTCTGTGTTACTGGGTATCAGTGTATGTCTTTGTGACTTGGTGTCAGTGTATGTCTTCGTTACTGGGTGTCAGTGTGTGTCTTTGTGACTTGGTGTCAGTGTATCTCAAAATACTTGGTGTAAGTGTATGTCTTTGTTACTTGGTGTAATTGACTGTCTTTGTTACTTGGTGTCAGTGTGTGTCTGTGTTACTTGGTGTAAGTGTGTGTCTTTGCTACTTGGTGTCATTGTCTGTCTTTGTTACTTGGTGTCAGTGTATGTCTTTGTTACTTGGTGTCATTGTGTGTCTGTGTTACTGGTCATCAGTGTATGTCTTTGTGACTTGGCATCAGTGTATGTCTTTGTGACTTTGTGTCAGTGTATGTCTTTTTTACTGGGTGCAAGTGTGTGTCTGCGTTACTGGGTATCAGTGTATGTCTTTGTTACTTGGTGTCAGTGTATGTCAAAATACTTGGTGTAAGTGTATGTCTTTGTTACTTGGTGTAATTGTCTGTCTTTGTTACTTGGTGTCAGTGTATGTCTGTGTTACTTGGTGTAAGTGTGTGTCTTTGTCACTGGGCATCAGTGTATGTCTTTGTGACTTGGTATCAGTGTATGTCTTTGTGACTTGGTGTCAGTGCATGTCTTTGTTACTGTGTATCAGTGTTTCTCTGTGTTACTGGGTGTCAGTGTGTGTTTGTTTGTGTTACTATGTGTCAGTCTGTGTCTGTGACACTTGGTGTCAGTATTTAGTTTAGTTTGGAGATACAGCACTTAAACAGGCCCTTCGGCCCACCGAGTCTGAGACGAACATCAACAACCCATTTATACTAATCCTACACTAATCCCGTATTCCTATCACATCCCCACCGGTCCCTATATATTTCCCTACCACCTACCTATACTAGGGGCAATTTATAATGGCCCATTAACCTATCAACCTGCAAGTCTTTGGCATGTGGGAGGAAACCGGAGCACCCGGAGGAAAGCCACGCAGACACAGGGAGAACTTGCAAACTCCGCACAGGCAGTACACAGAATCGAACCCGGGTCCCTGGAACTGTGAGGCTGCGGTGCTAACCACTGCGCCAATGTCCCCCCACCACCTCCCAGTGTGTGCCTGTGTTACTTGGTGTCAGTGTATGTCTTTGTTACTTGGTGTCAGTCTGTTTGTTTGTGTTACTGGGTGTCAGTGTGTGTCTGTGTTACTTGGTGTCAGTGTGTGTCTTTGTTACTGGGTGTCAGTGTGCGTCTTTGTGACTTGATGTCAGTGTATGTCTTTGTTACTTGGTGTTAATGTGGGTCTGTGTTACCGGGTATCAGTGTATGTCTTTGTTACTTGGTGTCAGTGTATGTCAAAATAATTGGTGTAAGTGTATGTCTTTGTTACTTGGTGTAACTGTATGTCTTTGTTACTTGGTGTAATTGTCTGTCTTTGTTACTTGGTGTAAGTGTATGTCTTTGTTACTTGGTGTCAGTGTATGTCTTTGTTACTTGGTGTCAGTGTATGTCTGTGTTACTTGGTGTATGTGTGTGTCTGTGTTAATGGGTGTCAGTGTGTGTCTGTGTTACTAGGTGTAAGTGTATGTCTTTGTTAGTGGGTGTCAGTGGATGCCTTTGTTACTTGGTGTAAGTGTGTGTCTTTGTTACCGGGTGTCAGTGTATGTCTTAGTTACTTGGTGTAAGTGTGTGTCTGTGTTACTGGGTATCAGAGCATGTCTTTGTTACTTGGTGTCAGTGTATGTCTGTGTTGCTTGGTGTAAGTGTGTGTCTGTGTTACAGGGTATCAGTGTATGTCTTTGTGACTTGGTGTCAGTGTATGTCTTCGTTACTGGGTGTCAGGGTGTCTCTTTGTGACTTGGTGTCAGTGTTTGTCTGTGTTACTTGGTGTAAGTGTGTGTCTGTGTTACTGGGTATCAGTGTATGTCTTTGTTACTTGGTGTCAGTGTATTTCAAAATACTTGGTGTAAGTGTATGTCTTTGTTACTTGGTGTAATTGACTGTCTTTGTTACTTGGTGTCAGTGTATGTCTGTGTTACTTGGTGTAAGTGTGTGTCTTTGTTACTTGGTGTAATTGTCTGTCTTTGTTACTTGGTGTCAGTGTATGTCTTTGTTCCTTGGTGTCAGTGTGTGTCTGTGTTACTGGTCATCAGTATATGTCTTTGTGACTTGGTATCAGTGTATGTCTTTGTGACTTGGTGTCAGTGTATGTCTTTTTTACTTGGTGTAAGTGTGTGTCTTTGTCACTGGGCATCAGTGTATGTCTTTGTGACTTGGTATCAGTGTATGTCTTTGTGACTTGGTGTCAGTGCATGTCCTTGTGACTTGGTGTCTGTGTATGTCTTTTTTACTGGGAGTAAGTGTGTGTCTGCGTTACTGGGTATCAGTGTATGTCTTTGTTACTTGGTGTCAGTGTATGTCAAAATACTTGGTGTCAGTGTATGTCTGTGTTACTTGGTGTAAGTGTGTGTCTTTGTCACTGGGCATCAGTGTATGTCTTTGTGACTTGGTATCAGTGTATGTCCTTTTTACTGTGTGTCAGTGTGTGTCTGTTTTACTTGGTGTCAGTGCATGTCTTTGTTTCTGTGTATCAGTGTTTCTCTGTGTTACTGGGTGTCAGTGTGTGTTTGTTTGTGTTACTGGGTGTCAGTGTGTGTCTGTGACACTAGGTGTCATTATTTAGTTTAGTTTAGAGATACAGCAGTTAAACAGGCCTTTTCGGCCCACCGAGTCTGTGCCGACCATCAACAACCCATTTATACTAATCCTACACCATTCCCGTATTCCTATCACATCCCCACCTATCCCTATATACTTCCCTATCACTTACCTATACTAGGGGCAAATTATGATGGCCAACTAACCTATCAACCTGCAAGTCTTTGGCATGTGGGAGGAAACCGGAGCACCGGGAGGAAACCCACGCAGACAGAGGGAGAACTTGCAAACTCCGCACAGGCAGTACCCTGAAACGAACCCGGGTCCCTGGATCTGTGAGGCTGCGGTGCTAACCACTGCGCCAATGTGCCCCCCCCCCCTTCCCCGTATGTGCCTGTGTTACTGGGTATCAGTGTATGTCTTTGTTACTTGGTGTCAGTGTATGTCTGTGTTACTTGGTGTCAGTGTATGTGTTTGTGTTACTGGGTGTCAGTGTGTGTCTTTGTTACTTGGTGTAAGTGTGTGTCTTTGTTACTTGGTGTCCGTGTGTGTCTGTGTTACTGGGTGTCAGTGTATGTCTTTGTTACTGGGTGTCAGTGTATGTCTTTGTTACTTGGTGCAAGTGTGTGTCTGTGTTACTGGGTATCAGTGTCTGTCTTTGTTACTTGGTGTAAGTGTGTGTCTGTGTTACTGGGTATCAGTGCATGTCTGTGTTACTTGGTGTTAGTATGTGTCTTTGTTACTTGGTGTAAGTGCATGTCAAAATACCTGGTGTAAGTGTATGTCTTTGTTACTTGGTGTAATTGTCTGTCTTTGTTACATGATGTCAGTGTATGTCTGTTTTACTTGGTGAAAGTGTGTGTCTGTGTTACTTGGTATCAGTGTCTGTCTGTGTTACTTGGTGTAAGTATGTGTCTTTGTTACTTGGTGTAAGTGCATGTCAAAATACCTGGTGTAAGTGTATGTCTTTGTTACTTGGTGTAATTGTCTGTCTTTGTTACTTGATGTCAGTCTATGTCTGTGTTACTTGGTGTAAGTGTGTGTCTTTGTTACTGGGCATCAGTGTATGTCTTTGTGACTTGGTATCAGTGTATGTCTTTGTGACCTGGTGTCAGTGTTTGTCTTTTTTACTGGATGTCAGTGTGTGTCTGTGTTACTTGGTATCAGTGTATGTCTTTGTTACTGTGTATCAGTGTTTCCCTGTGTTACTGGGTGTCAGAGTATGTCTTTGTTACTGGGTGTCAGTGTATGTCTGTGTTACTGGGTATCTGTGCATGTCTTTGTTACTTGGTGTCATTGTATGTCTGTGTTACTTGGTGTAAGTGTGTGCCTGTGTTACTGGGTATCAGTGTATGTCTTTGTTACTTGGTGTCAGTGGATGTCAAAATACTTGGTGTAAGTGTATGTCTTTGTTAATTGGTGTCAGTGTATGTCTGTGTTACATGCTGTAAGTGTGTGTCTGTGTTACTGGGTATCAGTGTATGTCTTTGTTACTTGGTATCAGTGTATGTCTTTGTGACTGGGTGTCAGTGTATGTCTGCGTTACTGGGTATCAGTGCATGTCTTTGTTACTTGGTGTCATTGTATGTCTGTGTTACTTGGTGTAAGTGTGTGCCTGTGTTACTTGGTATCAGTGTATGTCTTTGTTACTTGGTGTCAGTGGATGTCAAAATACTTGGTGTAAGTGTATGTCTTTTTTACTTGGTGTCAGTGTATGTCTGTGTTACTTGGTGTAAATGTGTGACTGTGTTACTGGGTATCAGTGTATGTCTTTGTTACTTGGTGTCAGTGTATGTCTTTTTTACTGGGTGTCAGTGTGTGTCTGTGTTACTTGGTGTCAGTGTATGTCTTTTTTACTGTGTCTCAGTGTTTCTCTGTGTTACTGGGTGTCAGTGTGTGTTTGCTTGTGTTACTGGGTGTCAGTGTGTGTCTGTGACACCAGGTGTCAGTATTTAGTTTAGTTTCGAGATACAGCACTTAAACAGGCCCTTCGGCCCACCGAGTCTTTGCCGACCATCAACAACCCATTTATACTAATCCGACACTAATCCCGTATTCCTATCACATCCCCACCGGTCCCTATATATTTCGCTACCACCTACCTGTACGAGGAGAAATATATAATGGTCAACTAACCTATCAATCTGCAAGTCTTTGGCATGTGGGAGGAAACCGGAGCACCGGGAGGAAACCCACGCAGACAGAGGGAGAACTTGCAAAATCCGCACAGGCAGTACCCTGAAACGGACCCGGGTCCCTGGATCTGTGAGGCTGCGGTGCTAACCACTGCGCCAATGTGCCCCCCCCTCCCCGATTCCGTGTGTGCCTGTGTTACTGGGTATCAGTGTATGTCTTTGTTACTTGGTGTCAGTGTATGTCTGTGTTACTTGGTGTCAGTGTATGTGTTTGTGTTACTGGGTGTCAGTGTGTGTCTTTGTTACTTGGTGTAAGTGTGTGTCTTTGTTACTTGGTGTCCGTGTGTGTCTGTGTTACTGGGTGTCAGTGTATGGCTTTGTTACTGGGTGTCAGTGTATGTCTTTGTTACTTGGTGCAAGTGTGTGTCTGTGTTACTGGGTATCAGTGTCTGTCTTTGTTACTTGGTGTAAGTGTGTGTCTGTGTTACTGGGTATCAGTGCATGTCTTTGTTACTTGGTGTCATTGTATGTCTGTGTTACTTGGTGAAAGTGTGTGTCTGTGTTACTTGGTATCAGTGCATGTCTTTGTTACTGTGTATCAGTGTTTCTCTGTGTTACTTGGTGTCATTGTATGTCTGTGTTATTTCGTGTAAGTGTGTGCCTGTGTTACTGGGTATCAGTGTATGTCTTTGTTACTTCGTGTCAGTGGATGTCAAAATACTTGGTGTAAGTGTATGTCTTTGTTACTTGGTGTCAGTGAATGTCTGTGTTAATTGATGTATGTGTGTGTCTGTGTTACTCGGTGTAAGTGTGTGTCTGTGTTACTAGGTGTAAGTGTATGTCTTTGTTAGTGGGTGTCAGTGGATGCCTTTGTTACTTGGTGTAAGTGTGTGTCTGTGTTACTGGGTGTCAGTGTATGTCTTAGTTACTTGGTGTAAGTGTGTGTCTGTGTTACTGGGTATCAGAGCATGTCTTTGTTACTTGGTGTCAGTGTATGTCTGTGTTGCTTGGTGTAAGTGTCTGTCTGTATTACTGGGTATCAGTGTATGTCTTTGTGACTTGGTGTCAGTGTATGTCTTCGTTACTGGGTGTCAGTGTGTGTCTTTGTGACTTGGTGTCAGTGTATCTCAAAATACTTGGTGTAAGTGTATGTCTTTGTTACTTGGTGTAATTGACTGTCTTTGTTACTTGGTGTCAGTGTGTGTCTGTGTTACTTGGTGTAAGTGTGTGTCTTTGCTACTTGGTGTCATTGTCTGTCTTTGTTACTTGGTGTCAGTGTATGTCTTTGTTACTTGGTGTCATTGTGTGTCTGTGTTACTGGTCATCAGTGTATGTCTTTGTGACTTGGCATCAGTGTATGTCTTTGTGACTTTGTGTCAGTGTATGTCTTTTTTACTGGGTGCAAGTGTGTGTCTGCGTTACTGGGTATCAGTGTATGTCTTTGTTACTTGGTGTCAGTGTATGTCAAAATACTTGGTGTAAGTGTATGTCTTTGTTACTTGGTGTAATTGTCTGTCTTTGTTACTTGGTGTCAGTGTATGTCTGTGTTACTTGGTGTAAGTGTGTGTCTTTGTCACTGGGCATCAGTTTATGTCTTTGTGACTTGGTATCAGTGTATGTCTTTGTGACTTGGTGTCAGTGCATGTCTTTGTTACTGTGTATCAGTGTTTCTCTGTGTTACTGGGTGTCAGTGTGTGTTTGTTTGTGTTACTATGTGTCAGTCTGTGTCTGTGACACTTGGTGTCAGTATTTAGTTTAGTTTGGAGATACAGCACTTAAACAGGCCCTTCGGCCCACCGAGTCTGAGACGAACATCAACAACCCATTTATACTAATCCTACACTAATCCCGTATTCCTATCACATCCCCACCGGTCCCTATATATTTCCCTACCACCTACCTATACTAGGGGCAATTTATAATGGCCCATTAACCTATCAACCTGCAAGTCTTTGGCATGTGGGAGGAAACCGGAGCACCCGGAGGAAAGCCACGCAGACACAGGGAGAACTTGCAAACTCCGCACAGGCAGTACCCAGAATCGAACCCGGGTCCCTGGAGCTGTGAGGCTGCGGTGCTAACCACTGCGCCAATGTCCCCCCACCACCTCCCAGTGTGTGCCTGTGTTACTTGGTGTCAGTGTATGTCTTTGTTACTTGGTGTCAGTGTGTTTGTTTGTGTTACTGGGTGTCAGTGTGTGTCTGTGTTACTTGGTGTCAGTGTGTGTCTTTGTTACTGGGCGTCAGTGTATGTCTTTGTGACTTGGTGTCAGTGTATGTCTTTATTACTTGGTGTAAGTGTGTGTCTGTGTTACCGGGTATCAGTGTATGTCTTTGTTACTTGGTGTCAGTGTATGTCAAAATAATTGGTGTAAGTGTATGTCTTTGTTACTTGGTGTAATTGTATGTCTTTGTTACTTGGTGTCAGTGTATGTCTGTGTTACTTGGTGTATGTGTGTGTCTGTGTTAATGGGTGTCAGTGTGTGTCTGTGTTACTAGGTGTAAGTGTATGTCTTTGTTAGTGGGTGTCAGTGGATGCCTTTGTTACTTGGTGTAAGTGTGTGTCTTTGTCACTGGGCATCAGTGTATGTCTTTGTTACTTGGTGTCAGTGTATGTCTGTGTTACATGGTGTAAGTGTGTGTCTGTGTTACTGGGTATCAGTGTATGTCTTTGTTACTTGGTATCAGTGTATGTCTTTGTGACTGGGTGTCAGTGTATGTCTGCGTTACTGGGTATCAGTGCATGTCTTTGTTACTTGGTGTCATTGTATGTCTGTGTTTCTTGGTGTCAGTGGATGTCTTTGTTACTTGGTGTAAGTGTGTGTCTGTGTTACTGGGTGTCAGTGTATGTCTTAGTTACTTGGTGTAAGTGTGTGTCTGTGTTACTGGGTATCAGAGCATGTCTTTGTTACTTGGTGTCAGTGTATGTCTGTGTTGCTTGGTGTAAGTGTGTGTCTGTGTTACCGGGTATCAGTGTATGTCTTTGTTACTTGGTGTCAGTGTATGTCAAAATAATTGGTGTAAGTGTATGTCTTTGTTACTTGGTGTAATTGTCTGTCTTTGTTACTTGGTGTAAGTGTATGTCTTTGTTACTTGGTGTCAGTGTATGTCTGTGTTACTTGGTGTATGTGTGTGTCTGTGTTACTGGGTGTCAGTGTGTGTCTGTGTTACTAGGTGTAAGTGTATGTCTTTGTTAGTGGGTGTCAGTGGATGCCTTTGTTACTTGGTGTAAGTGTGTGTCTGTGTTACTGGGTGTCAGTGTATGTCTTAGTTACTTGGTGTAAGTGTGTGTCTGTGTTACTGGGTATCAGAGCATGTCTTTGTTACTTGGTGTCAGTGTATGTCTGTGTTGCTTGGTGTAAGTGTGTGTCTGTGTTACTGGGTATCAGTGTATGTCTTTGTGACTTGGTGTCAGTGTATGTCTTTGTTACTTGGTGTCAGTGTGTTTGTTTGTGTTACTGGGTGTCAGTGTGTGTCTGTGTTACTTGGTGTCAGTGTGTGTCTTTGTTAATGGGCGTCAGTGTGTGTCTTTGTGACTTGGTGTCAGTGTATGTCTTTGTTACTTGGTGTAAGTGTGTGTCTGTGTTACCGGGTATCAGTGTATGTCTTTGTTGCTTGGTGTCAGTGTATGTCAAAATAATTGGTGTAAGTGTATGTCTTTGTTACTTGGTGTAATTGTCTGTCTTTGTTACTTGGTGTCAGTGTATGTCTTTGTTACTTGGTGTCAGTGTATGTCTGTGTTACTTGATGTATGTGTGTGTCAGTGTTACTGGGTGTCAGTGTGTGTCTGTGTTACTAGGTGTAAGTGTATGTCTTTGTTAGTGGGTGTCAGTGGATGTCTTTGTTACTTGGTGTAAGTGTGTGTCTGTGTTACTGGGTGTCAGTGTATGTCTTAGTTACTTGGTGTAAGTGTGTGTCTGTGTTACTGGGTATCAGAGCATGTCTTTGTTACTTAGTGTCAGTGTATGTCTTCGTTACTGGGTGTCAGTTTGTGTCTTTGTGACTTGTTGTCAGTGTGTGTCTGTGTAACTTGGTGTATGTGTGTGTCTGTGTTACTGGGTATCAGTGTATGTCTTTGTTACTTGGTGTCAGTGTATCTCAAAACACTTGGTGTAAGTGTATGTCTTTGTTACTTGGTGTAATTGACTGTCTTTGTTACTTGGTGTCAGTGTATGTCTGTGTTACTTGGTGTAAGTGTGTGTCTTTGTTACTTGGTGTAATTGTCTGTCTTTGTTACTTGGTGTCAGTGTATGTCTTTGTTACTTGGTGTCAGTGTGTGTCTGTGTTAATGGTCATCAGTGTATGTCTTTGTGACTTGGTATCAGTGTATGTCTTTGTGACTTGGTGTCAGTTTATGTCTTTTTTACTGGGTGTAAGTGTGTGTCTGCGTTACTGGGTATCAGTGTATGTCTTTGTTACTTGGTGTCAGTGTATGTCAAAATACTTGGTGTAAGTGTATGTCTTTGTTACTTGGTGTAATTGTCTGTCTTTGTTACTTGGTGTCAGTGTATGTCTGTGTTACTTGGTGTCAGTGTATGTCTCTGTTACTTGGTGTCAGTGTATGTCTTTGTTACTTGGTGTCAGTGTGTTTGTTTGTGTTACTGGGTGTCAGTGTGTGTCTGTGTTACTTGGTGTCAGTGTGTGTCTTTGTTACTGGGCGTCAGTGTGTGTCTTTGTGACATGGTGTCAGTGTATGTCTTTGTTACTTGGTGTAAGTGTGTGTCTGTGTTACCGGGTATCAGTGTATGTCTTTGTTACTTGGTGTCAGTGTATGTCAAAATAATTGGTGTAAGAGTATGTTTTTGTTACTTGGTGTAATTGTCTGTCTTTGTTACTTGGTGTAAGTGTATGTCTTTGTTACTTGGTGTCAGTGTATGTCTGTGTTACTTGATGTAAATGTTTGTCTGTGTTACTGGGTGTCAGTGTGTGTCTGTGTTACTAGGTGTAAGTGTATGTCTTTGTTAGTGGGTGTCAGTGGATGTCTTTGTTACTTGGTGTAAGTGTGTGTCTGTGTTACTGGGTGTCAGTGTATGTCTTAGTTACTTGGTGTAAGTGTGTGTCTGTGTTACTGGGTATCAGAGCATGTCTTTGTTACTTGGTGTCAGTGTATGTCTGTGTTGCTTGGTGTAAGTGTGTGTCTGTGTTACTGGGTATCAGTGTATGTCTTTGTGACTTGGTGTCAGTGTATGTCTTCGTTACTGGGTGTCAGTTTGTGTCTTTGTGACTTGTTGTCACTGTGTGTCTGTGTAACTTTGTGTATGTGTGTGTCTGTGTCACTGGGTATCAGTGTATGTCTTTGTTACTTGGTGTCAGTGTATCTCAAAATACTTGGTGTAAGTGTATGTCTTTGTTACTTGGTGTAATTGACTGTCTTTGTTACTTGGTGTCAGTGTATGTCTGTGTTACTTGGTGTAAGTGTGTGTCTTTGTTACTTGGTGTCAGTGTATGTCTTTGTGACTTGGTATCAGTGTATGTCTTTGTGACTTGGTGTCAGTGTATGTCTTTTTTACTGGGTGTAAGTGTGTGTCTGCGTTACTGGGTATCAGTGTATGTCTTTGTTACTTGGTGTCAGTGTATGTCAAAATACTTGGTGTAAGTGTATGTCTTTGTTACTTGGTGTAATTGTCTGTCTTTGTTACTTGGTGTCAGTGTATGCCTGTGTTACTTGGTGTAAGAGTGTGTCTTTGTCACTGGGCATCAGTGTATGTCTTTGTGACTTGTTATCAGTGTATGTCTTTGTGACTTGGTGTCAGTGCATGTCTTTGTTACTTGGTGTAAGTGTATGTCTTTGTTACTTGGTGTCAGTGTATGTCTTTGTTACTTGGTGTCAGTGTATGTCTGTGTTACTTGGTGTATGTGTGTGTCTGTGTTACTGGGTGTCAGTGTGTGTCTGTGTTACTAGGTGTAAGTGTATGTCTTTGTTAGTGGGTGTCAGTGGATGCCTTTGTTACTTGGTGTAAGTGTGTGTCTGTGTTACTTGGTGTCAGTGTATGTCTGTGTTGCTTGGTGTAAGTGTGTGTCTGTGTTACTGGGTATCAGTGTATGTCTTTGTGAATTGGTGTCAGTGTATGTCTTTGTTACTTGGTGTCAGTGTGTTTGTTTGTGTTACTGGGTGTCAGTGTCTGTCTGTGTTACTTGGTGTCAGTGTGTGTCTTTGTTACTGGGCGTCTGTGTGTGTCTTTGTGACTTGGTGTCAGTGTATGTCTTTGTTACTTGGTGTATGTGTGTGTCTGTGTTACCGGGTATCAGTGTATGTCTTTGTTACTTGGTGTCAGTGTATGTCAAAATAATTGGTGAAAGTGTGTGTCTTTGTTACTTGGTGTAATTGTCTGTCTTTGTTACTTGGTGTAAGTGTATGTCATTGTTACTTGGTGTCAGTGTATGTCTTTGTTACTTGGTGTCAGTGTATGTCTGTGTTACTTCATGTATGTGTGTGTCTGTGTTACTGGGTGTCAGTGTGTGTCTGTGTTACTAGGTGTAAGTGTATGTCTTTGTTACTTGGTGTCAGTGGATGTCTTTGTTACTTGGTGTAAGTGTGTGTCTGTGTTACTGGGTGTCAGTGTATGTCTTAGTTACTTGGTGTAAGTGTGTGTCTGTGTTACTGGGTATCAGAGCATGTCTTTGTTACTTGGGGTCAGTGTATGTCTGTGTTGCTTGGTGTAAGTGTGTGTCTGTGTTACTGGGTATCAGTGTATGTCTTTGTGACTTGGTGTCAGTGTATGTCTTAGTTACTTGGTGTAAGTGTGTGTCTGTGTTACTGGGTATCAGAGCATGTCTTTGTTACTTGTTGACAGTGTGTGTCTGTGTAACTTGGTGTAAGTGTGTGTCTGTGTTACTGGGTATCAGTGTATGTCTTTGTTACTTGGTGTCAGTGTATCTCAAAATACCTGGTGTAAGTGTATGTCTTTGTTACTTGGTGTAATTGACTGTCTTTGTTACTTGGTGTCAGTGTATGTCTTTGTTACTTGGAGTAAGTGTGTGTCTTTGTTACTTGGTGTAATTAGATTAGATTAGATTAGAGATACAGCACTGAAACAGGCCCTTCGGCCCACCGAGTCTGTGCCGAACATCAACCACCCATTTATACTAATCCTACACTAATCCCATATTCCTACCAAACATCCCCACCTGTCTCTATATTTCCCTACCACCTAACTATACTAGTGACAATTTATAATGGCCAATATACCTATCAACCTGCAAGTCTTTTGGCTTGTGGGAGGAAACCGGAGCACCCGGAGGAAAGCCACGCAGACACAGGCAGAACTTGCAAACTCCGCACAGGCATTACCCAGAATCGAGCCCGGGTCACTGGAGCTTGAGGCTGCTAACGACTGTGCCAATGTGCCGCCCAGTGTGTCTTTGTTACCTGGTGTAATTGTATGTCTTTGTTACTTGGTGTCTGTGTATGTCTTTGTTTCTTGATGTAAGTGTGTGTTTGTGTTACTTGGAGTAAGTGTGTGTCTCTGTTACTTGGTATCAGTGTATGTCTTTGTTACTTGGTGTCAGTGTATGTCTTTTTTACTTGGTGCAATTGTATGTCTTTGTTACTGGGTATCAGTGTCTGTCTTTGTTTCTTGGTATCAGTGTTTGTCTTTGTTACTGGATGTCAGAGCATGTCTTTGTTACTGGGTGTCAGTGTATGTCTGTGCTACTTGGTGTAAGTGTGTGTCTTTGTTACTTGGTGTCAGTGTATGTCTGTGTCACTAGGTGTAAGTGTATGTCTTTGTTACTTGGTGTTAGCTTATGTCTTGGTTACTTGGTGTAAGTGTGTGTCTGTGCTACTGGGTATCAGTGTATGTCTTTGTTTCTTGGTGTAAGTGTGTGTCTGTTTTACTGTGTATCAGTGCATGTCTTTGTTACATGGTGTCAGTGTATGTCTGTGTTACTTGGTGTAAGTGTGTGTCTTTGTTACTTGGTGTAATTGTATGTCTTTGTTACTTGGTGTCAGTGTATGTCTGTGTCACTAGGTGTAAGTGTATGTCTTTGTTACTTGGTGTTAGCTTATGTCTTGGTTACTTGGTGTAAGTGTGTGTCTGTGCTACTGGGTATCAGTGTATGTCTTTGTTACTTGGTGTCAGTGTATGTCTTTGTGACTTGGTGTCAGTGTATGTCTTTGTTACTGGGTGTCAGTGTATGTCTTAGTGACTTGGTGTCTGTGTATGTCTTTGTTACTTGGTGTCAGTGTATGGCTGTGTTAATTGGTGTAAGTGTGTGTCTTTGTTACTTGGTGTAATTGTATGCCTTAGTGACTTGGTGTCAGTGTATGTCTTTGTTACTTGGTGTCAGTGTATGGCTGTGTTAATTGGTGTAAGTGTGTGTTTGTGTTACTTGGTGTAAGTGTATGTCTTTGTTACGTGGTGTAAGTGTGTGTCTGTGTTACTGGGTATCAGTGTATGTCTTTGTTACTTGGTGTCAGTGTATGTCTGTGTATCTTGGTGTAAGTGTGCGTCTGTGTTACTGTGTATCAGTGTATGTCTTTGTGACTAGGTGTCAGTGTATGTCTTTGCTATTGGGTGTCAGTGTGTGTCTTTGTGACTTGGTGTCAGTGTATGTCTTTGTTACTTGGTGTAATTGTCTGTCTGTGTTACTGGGTATCAGTGTATGTCTTTGTTACTTGGTGTCCGTGTATGTCAAAATACTTGGTGTAAGTGTATGTCTTTGTTACTTGGTGTAATTGTCTGTCTGTGTTACTTGGTGTAAGTGTGTGTCTTTGTTACTTGGTGTCTGTGTATGTCTTTGTTACTTGGTGTCAGTGTATGCCTTTGTTACTTGGTGTCTGTGTATGTCTTTGTTACTTGGTGTCAGTGTATGTCTGTGTTGCTTGGTGTAAGTGTGTGTCTGTGTTACTGGATATCAGTGTATGTCTTTGTTACTTGGTGTAAGTGTGTGTCTGTGTTACTGGGTAACAGTGCATGTCTTTGTTACTGGGTGTCAGTGTATGTCTTTGTGACTTGGTGTCAGTGTATGTCTTTGTTACTTGGTGTCAGTGTGTGGCTGTGTTAATTGGTGTACGTGTGTGTCTTTGTTACTTGGTGTAATTGTATGTCTTTGTTACTTGGTGTCAGTTTCCGTCTTTGTAACTTGGTGTACTTGTGTGTTTGTGTTACTTGGTGTAAGTGTATGTCTTTTTACTTGGTGTAAGTGTGTGTCTGTGTTACTGGGTATCAGTGTCTGTCGTTGTTACTTGGTGTCAGTGTCTGTCTTTGTTACTTGGTGTAAGTGTTTTTCTGTGTTACTTGGTGTAAGTGTGTGTCTGTGTTACTTGTTATCAGTGTATGTATTTGTTACTTGGTGTCAGTGTATGTCTGTGTTACTTGGTGTAAGTGTGTGTCTTTGTTACTTGGTGTAATTGCATGTCTTTGTTACTTGGTATCAGTGTATGACTTTGTGACTTGGTGTCAGTGTATGTCTTTGTTACTGGGTGTCAGTGTGTGTCTTTGTGACTTGGTGTCAGTGTATGTCTTTGTTACTTGGTGTAAGTGTGTGTCTGTTTTACTGTGTATCAGTGCATGTCTTTGTTACATGGTGTCAGTGTATGTCTGTGTTACTTGATGTAAGTGTGTGTCTTTGTTACTTGGTGTAATTCTATGTCTTTGTTACTTGGTATCAGTGTATGTCTTTGTGACTTGGTGTCAGTGTATGTCTTTGTGACCTGGTGTCAGTGTGTGTCTTTGTTACTTGGTGTCAGTGTATGTCTGTGTTACTTGGTGTAAGTGTATGTCTTTGTTACTTGGTGTCAGTGTATGTCTTTGTTACTTGGTGTAATTGTATGTCTTTGTTACTTGGTGCCAGTGTATGTCTTTGTAACTTGGTGTAAGTGTGTGTTTGTGTTACTTGGTGTAAGTGTATGTCTTTGTTACTTGGTGTAAGTGTATGTCTGTGTTACTGGGTATCAGTGTATGTCTTTGTTACTTGGTGTCAGTGTATGTCTGTGTAACTTGGTGTAAGTGTGCGTCTGTGTTACTGGGTAGCAGTGTATGTCTTTGTGACTTGGTGTCAGTGTATGTCTTTGTTATTGGTGTCAGTGTGTGTCTTTGTGACTTGGTGTCAGTGTATGTCTTTGTTACTGGGTATCAGTGTATGTCTTTGTGACTTGGTGTCAGTGTATGTCTTTGTTATTGGGTGTCAGTGTGTGTCTTTGTGACTTGGTGTCAGTGTATGTCTTTGTTACTTGGTGTAATTGTGTGTCTGTGTTACTGGGTATCAGTGTATGTCTTTGTTACTTGGTGTCAGTGTATGTCAAAATACTTGGTGTAAGTGTATGTCTTTGTTACTTGGTGTAATTGTCTGTCTGTGTTACTTGGTGTAAGTGTGTGTCTTTGCTACTTGGTGTCTGTGTATGTCTTTGTTACTTGGTGTCAGTGTATGCCTTTGTTACTTGGTGTCTGTGTATGTCTTTGTTACTTGGTGTCAGTGTATGTCTGTGTTGCTTGGTGTAAGTGTGTGTCTGTGTTACTGGATATCAGTGTATGTCTTTGTTACTTGGTGTAAGTGTGTGTCTGTGTTACTGGGTAACAGTGCATGTCTTTGTTACTGGGTGTCAGTGTAAGTCTTTGTGACTTGGTGTCAGTGTATGTCTTTGTTACTTGGTGTAATTGTGTGTCTGTGTTACTGGGTATCAGTGTATGTCTTTGTTACTTGGTGTCCGTGTATGTCAAAATACTTGGTGTAAGTGTATGTCTTTGTTACTTGGTGTAATTGTCTGTCTGTGTTACTTGGTGTAAGTGTGTGTCTTTGTTACTTGGTGTCTGTGTATGTCTTTGTTACTTGGTGTCAGTGTATGCCTTTGTTACTTGGTGTCTGTGTATGTCTTTGTTACTTGTTGTCAGTGTATGTCTGTGTTGCTTGGTGTAAGTGTGTATCTGTGTTACTGGATATCAGTGTATGTCTTTGTTACTTGGTGTAAGTGTGTGTCTGTGTTACTGGGTAACAGTGCATGTCTTTGTTACTGGGTGTCAGTGTATGTCTTTGTGACTTGGTGTCAGTGCATGTCTTTGTTACTTGGTGTCAGTGTGTGGCTGTGTTAATTGGTGTACGTGTGTGTCTTTGTTACTTGGTGTAATTGTATGTCTTTGTTACTTGGTGTCAGTTTCCGTCTTTGTAACTTGGTGTACTTGTGTGTTTGTGTTACTTGGTGTAAGTGTATGTCTTTTTACTTGGTGTAAGTGTGTGTCTGTGTTACTGGGTATCAGTGTCTGTCGTTGTTACTTGGTGTCAGTGTCTGTCTTTGTTACTTGGTGTAAGTGTTTTTCTGTGTTACTTGGTGTAAGTGTGTGTCTGTGTTACTTGTTATCAGTGTATGTATTTGTTACTTGGTGTCAGTGTATGTCTGTGTTACTTGGTGTAAGTGTGTGTCTTTGTTACTTGGTGTAATTGCATGTCTTTGTTACTTGGTATCAGTGTATGTCTTTGTGACTTGGTGTCAGTGTATGTCTTTGTTACTGGGTGTCAGTGTGTGTCTTTGTGACTTGGTGTCAGTGTATGTCTTTGTTACTTGGTGTAAGTGTGTGTCTGTTTTACTGTGTATCAGTGCATGTCTTTGTTACATGGTGTCAGTGTATGTCTGTGTTACTTGATGTAAGTGTGTGTCTTTGTTACTTGGTGTAATTCTATGTCTTTGTTACTTGGTATCAGTGTATGTCTTTGTGACTTGGTGTCAGTGTATGTCTTTGTGACCTGGTGTCAGTGTGTGTCTTTGTTACTTGGTGTCAGTGTATGTCTGTGTTACTTGGTGTAAGTGTATGTCTTTGTTACTTGGTGTCAGTGTATGTCTTTGTTACTTGGTGTAATTGTATGTCTTTGTTACTTGGTGCCAGTGTATGTCTTTGTAACTTGGTGTAAGTGTGTGTTTGTGTTACTTGGTGTAAGTGTATGTCTTTGTTACTTGGTGTAAGTGTATGTCTGTGTTACTGGGTATCAGTGTATGTCTTTGTTACTTGGTGTCAGTGTATGTCTGTGTAACTTGGTGTAAGTGTGCGTCTGTGTTACTGGGTAGCAGTGTATGTCTTTGTGACTTGGTGTCAGTGTATGTCTTTGTTATTGGGTGTCAGTGTGTGTCTTTGTGACTTGGTGTCAGTGTATGTCTTTGTTACTGGGTATCAGTGTATGTCTTTGTGACTTGGTGTCAGTGTATGTCTTTGTTATTGGGTGTCAGTGTGTGTCTTTGTGACTTGGTGTCAGTGTATGTCTTTGTTACTTGGTGTAATTGTGTGTCTGTGTTACTGGGTATCAGTGTATGTCTTTGTTACTTGGTGTCAGTGTATGTCAAAATACTTGGTGTAAGTGTATGTCTTTGTTACTTGGTGTAATTGTCTGTCTGTGTTACTTGGTGTAAGTGTGTGTCTTTGCTACTTGGTGTCTGTGTATGTCTTTGTTACTTGGTGTCAGTGTATGCCTTTGTTACTTGGTGTCTGTGTATGTCTTTGTTACTTGGTGTCAGAGTATGTCTGTGTTGCTTGGTGTAAGTGTGTGTCTGTGTTACTGGATATCAGTGTATGTCTTTGTTACTTGGTGTAAGTGTGTGTCTGTGTTACTGGGTAACAGTGCATGTCTTTGTTACTGGGTGTCAGTGTAAGTCTTTGTGACTTGGTGTCAGTGTATGTCTTTGTTACTTGGTGTAATTGTGTGTCTGTGTTACTGGGTATCAGTGTATGTCTTTGTTACTTGGTGTCCGTGTATGTCAAAATACTTGGTGTAAGTGTATGTCTTTGTTACTTGGTGTAATTGTCTGTCTGTGTTACTTGGTGTAAGTGTGTGTCTTTGTTACTTGGTGTCTGTGTATGTCTTTGTTACTTGGTGTCAGTGTATGCCTTTGTTACTTGGTGTCTGTGTATGTCTTTGTTACTTGGTGTCAGTGTATGTCTGTGTTGCTTGGTGTAAGTGTGTATCTGTGTTACTGGATATCAGTGTATGTCTTTGTTACTTGGTGTAAGTGTGTGTCTGTGTTACTGGGTAACAGTGCATGTCTTTGTTACTGGGTGTCAGTGTATGTCTTTGTGACTTGGTGTCAGTGTATGTCTTTGTTACTTGGTGTCAGTGTGTGGCTGTGTTAATTGGTGTACGTGTGTGTCTTTGTCACTTGGTGTAATTGTATGTCTTTGTTACTTGGTGTCAGTTTCCGTCTTTGTAACTTGGTGTACTTGTGTGTTTGTGTTACTTGGTGTAAGTGTATGTCTTTTTACTTGGTGTAAGTGTGTGTCTGTGTTACTGGGTATCAGTGTCTGTCGTTGTTACTTGGTGTCAGTGTCTGTCTTTGTGACTTGGTGTAAGTGTTTTTCTGTGTTACTTGGTGTAAGTGTGTGTCTGTGTTACTTGTTATCAGTGTATGTATTTGTTACTTGGTGTCAGTGTATGTCTGTGTTACTTGGTGTAAGTGTGTGTCTTTGTTACTTGGTGTAATTGCATGTCTTTGTTACTTGGTATCAGTGTATGTCTTTGTGACTTGGTGTCAGTGTATGTCTTTGTTACTGGGTGTCAGTGTGTGTCTTTGTGACTTGGTGTCAGTGTGTGTCTTTGTGACTTGGTGTCAGTGTATGTCTTTGTTACATGGTGTCAGTGTATGTCTGTGTTACTTGATGTAAGTGTGTGTCTTTGTTACTTGGTGTAATTCTATGTCTTTGTTACTTGGTATCAGTGTATGTCTTTGTGACTTGGTGTCAGTGTATGTCTTTGTGACCTGGTGTCAGTATGTGTCTTTGTTACTTGGTGTCAGTGTATGTCTGTGTTACTTGGTGTAAGTGTATGTCTTTGTTACTTGGTGTCAGTGTATGTCTTTGTTACTTGGTGTAATTGTATGTCTTTGTTACTTGGTGTCAGTGTATGTCTTTGTAACTTGGTGTAAGTGTGTGTTTGTGTTACTTGGTGTAAGTGTATGTCTTTGTTACTTGGTGTAAGTGTATGTCTGTGTTACTGGGTATCAGTGTATGTCTTTGTTACTTGGTGTCAGTGTATGTCTGTGTAACTTGGTGTAAGTGTGCGTCTGTGTTACTGGGTAGCAGTGTATGTCTTTGTGACTTGGTGTCAGTGTATGTCTTTGTTATTGGGTGTCAGTGTATGTCTTTGTTACTGGGTATCAGTGTATGTCTTTGTGACTTGGTGTCAGTGTATGTCTTTGTTATTGGGTGTCAGTGTGTGTCTTTGTGACTTGGTGTCAGTGTATGTCTTTGTTACTTGGTGTAATTGTGAGTCTGTGTTTCTGGGTATCAGTGTATGTCTTTGTTACTTGGTGTCAGTGTATGTCAAAATACTTGGTGTAAGTGTATGTCTTTGTTACTTGATGTAATTGTCTGTCTGTGTTACTTGGTGTAAGTGTGTGTCTTTGCTACCTGGTGTCAGTGTATGTCTTTGTTACTTGGTGTCAGTGTATGCCTTTGTTACTTGGTGTCTGTGTATGTCTTTGTTACTTGGTGTCAGTGTATGTCTGTGTTGCTTGGTGTAAGTGTGTGTCTGTGTTACTGGATATCAGTGTATGTCTTTGTTACTTGGTGTAAGTGTGTGTCTGTGTTACTGGGTAACAGTGCATGTCTTTGTTACTGGGTGTCAGTGTAAGTCTTTGTGACTTGGTGTCAGTGTATGTCTTTGTTACTTGGTGTCAGTGTGCGGCTGTGTTAATTGGTGTAAGTGTGTGTCTTTGTTACTTGGTGTAATTGTATGTCTTTGTTACTTGGTGTCAGTTTCCGTCTTTGTAACTTGGTGTACTTGTGTGTTTGTGTTACTTGGTGTAAGTGTATGTCTTTTTACTTGGTGTAAGTGTGTTTCTGTGATACTGGGTATCAGTGTCTGTCTTTGTTACTTGGTGTCAGTGTCTGTCTTTGTTACTTGGTGTAAGTGTTTTTCTGTGTTATTGGTGTAAGTGTGTGTCTGTGTTACTTGGTATCAGTGTATGTCTTTGTTACTTGGTGTAAGTGTGTGTCTGCGTTACTGGGTAACAGTGTATGTCCTTGTTACTTGGTGTCAGTGTATGTCTGTGTTACTTGGTGTAAGTGTGTGTCTTTGTTACTTGGTGTAATTGCATGTCTTTGTTACTTGGTATCAGTGTATGTCTTTGTGACTTGGTGTCAGTGTATGTCTTTGTTACTGGGTGTCAGTGTGTGTCTTTGTGACTTGGTGTCAGTGTATGTCTTTGTTACTTGGTGTAAGTGTGTCTCTGTGTTACTGGGTATCAGTGTATGTCTTTGTTACTTGGTGTAAGTGTGTGTCTGTTTTACTGTGTATCAGTGCATGTCTTTGTTACATGGTGTCAGTGTATGTCTGTGTTACTTGGTGTAAGTGTGTGTCTTTGTTACTTGGTGTAATTGTATGTCTTTGTTACTTGGTATCAGTGTATGTCTTTGTGACTTGGTATCAGTGTATGTCTTTGTGACTTGGTGTCAGTGTATGTCTTTTTTACTGGGTGTAAGTGTGTGTCTGCGTTACTGGGTATCAGTGTATGTCTTTGTTACTTGGTGTCAGTGTATGTCAAAATACTTGGTGTAAGTGTATGTCTTTGTTAATTGGTGTAATTGTCGGTCTTTGTTACTTGGTGTCAGTGTATGTCTGTGTTACTTGGTGTAAGTGTGTGTCTTTGTCACTGGGCATCAGTGTATGTCTTTGTGACTTGGCATCAGTGTATATCTTTGTGACTTGGTGTCAGTGCATGTCTTTGTTACTGTGTATCAGTGTTTCTCTGTGTTACTGGGTGTCAGTGTGTATTTATTTGTGTTACTATGTGTCAGTCTGTGTCTGTGACACTTGGTGTCAGTATTTAGTTTAGTTTAGAGATACAGCACTTAAACAGGCCCTTCGGCCCACCAAGTCTGTGCCGACCATCAACAACCCATTTATACTAGTCCTACACTAATCCCGTATTCCTATCACATCCCCAACTATCCCTATATATTTCCCTATCACTTACCTATACTAGGGGCAAATTATGATGGCCAATGAACCTATCAACCTGCAAGTCTTTGGCATGTGGGAGGAAACCGGAGCACCCGGAGGAAAACCACGCAGACACAGGGAGAACTTGCAAACTCCGCACAGGCAGTACCCAGAATCGAACCCGGGTCCCTGGAGCTGTGAGGCTGCGGTGCTAACCACTGCGCCAATGTCCCCCCACCACCTCCCAGTGTGTGCCTGTGATACTTGGTGTCAGTGCATGTCTTTGTTACTTGGTGTCAGTCTGTTTGTTTGTGTTACTGGGTGTCAGTGTGTGTCTGTTTTACTTGGTGTCAGTGCGTGTCTTTGTTACTGGGTGTCAGTGTGTGTCTTTGTGACTTGGTGTCAGTGTATGTCTTTGTTACTTGATGTAAGTGTGTGTCTGTGTTACCGGGTATCAGTGTATGTCTTTGTTACTTGGTGTCACTGTATGTCAAAATAATTGGTGTAAGTGTATGTCTTTGTTACTTGGTGTAATTGTCTGTCTTTGTTACTTGGTGTAAGTGTATGTCTTTGTTACTTGGTGTCAGTGTATGTCTTTGTTACTTGGTGTCAGTGTATGTCTGTGTTACTTGGTGTATGTGTGTGTCTGTGTTACTGGGTGTCAGTGTGTGTCTGTGTTACTAGGTGCAAGTGTATGTCTTTGTTAGTGGGTGTCAGTGGATGTCTTTGTTACTTGGTGTAAGTGTGTGTCTGTGTTACTGGGTGTCAGTGTATGTCTTAGTTACTTGGTGTAAGTGTTTGTCTGTGTTACTGGGTATCAGAGCATGTCTTTGTTACTTGGTGTCAGTGTATGTCTGTGTTGCTTGGTGTAAGTGTGTGTCTGTGTTACTGGGTATCAGTGTATGTCTTTGTGACTTGGTGTCAGTGTATGTCTTCGTTACTGGGTGTCAGGGTGTCTCTTTGTGACTTGGTGTCAGTGTTTGTCTGTGTTACTTGGTGTAAGTGTGTGTCTGTTTTACTGGGTATCAGTGTATGTCTTTGTTACTTGGTGTCAGTGTATCTCAAAATACTTCGTGTAAGTGTATGTCTTTGTTACTTGGTGTAATTGACTGTCTTTGTTACTTGGTGTCAGTGTATGTCTTTGTTACTTGGTGTCAGTGTATGTCTTTGTTCCTTGGTGTCAGTGTGTGTCTGTGTTACTGGTCATCAGTATATGTCCTTGTGACTTGGTGTCAGTGTATGTCTTTTTTACTGGGAGTAAGTGTGTGTCTGCGTTACTGGGTATCAGTGTATGTCTTTGTTACTTGGTGTCAGTGTATGTCAAAATACTTGGTGTAAGTGTATGTCTTTGTTACTTGGTGTACTTGTCTGTCTTTGTTACTTGGTGTCAGTGTATGTCTGTGTTACTTGGTGTAAGTGTGTGTCTTTGTCACTGGGCATCAGTGTATGTCTTTGTGACTTGGTATCACTGTATGTCTTTGTGACTTGGTGTCAGTGCATGTCCTTTTTACTGTGTGTCAGTGTATGTCTGTGTTACTTGGTGTCAGTGCATGTCTTTGTTACTGTGTATCAGTGTTTCTCTGTGTTACTGGGTGTCAGTGTGTGTTTGTTTGTGTTACTGGGTGTCAGTGTGTGTCTGTGACACTAGGTGTCATTATTTAGTTTAGTTTAGAGATGCAGCACTTAAACAGGCCCTTCGGCCCACCGAGTCTGTGCCGACCATCAACAACCCATTTATACTAATCCGACACCATTCCCGTATTCCTATCACATCCCCACCTATCCCTATATATTTCCCTATCACTTACCTATACTAGGGGCAAATTATGATGGCCAACTAACCTATCAACCTGCAAGTCTTTGGCATGTGGGAGGAAACCGGAGCACCGGGAGGAAACCCACGCAGACAGAGGGAGAACTTGCAAACTCCGCACAGGCAGTACCCTGAAACGAACCCGGGTCCCTGGATCTGTGAGGCTGCGGTGCTAACCACTGCGCCAATGTGCCCCCCCACCCCACCCCCCGTGTGTGCCTGTGTTACTGGGTATCAGTGTCTGTCTTTTTTACTTGGTGTAAGTGTATGTCTGTGTTACTTGGTGTCAGTGTATGTGTTTGTGTTACTGGGTGTCAGTGTGTGTCTTTGTTACTTGGTGTAAGTGTGTGCCTTTGTTACTTGGTGTCCGTGTGTGTCTGTGTTACTGGGTGTCAGTGTATGTCTTTGTTACTGGGTGTCAGTGTATGTCTTTGTTACTTGGTGCAAGTGTGTGTCTGTGTTACTGGGTATCAGTGTCTGTCTTTGTTACTTGGTGTAAGTGTGTGTCTGTGTTACTGGCTATCAGTGCATGTCTTTGTTACTTGGTGTCATTGTATGTCTGTGTTACTTGGTGAAAGTGTGTGTCTGTGTTACTTGGTATCAGTGTATGTCTTTGTTACTTGGTGTCAGTGTATGTCAAAATACTTGGTGGAATTGTATGTCTTTGTTACTTGGTGTAATTGTCTGTCTTTGTTACTTTGTGTCAATGTATGTCTGTGTTACTTGGTGTAAGTATGTGTCTTTGTTACTTGGTGTAAGTGCATGTCAAAATACCTGGTGTAAGTGTATGTCTTTGTTACTTGGTGTAATTGTCTGTCTTTGTTACTTGATGTCAGTGTATGTCTGTGTTACTTGGTGTAAGCGTGTGTCTTTGTTACTGGGCATCAATGTATGTCTTTGTGACTTGGTATCAGTGTATGTCTTTGTGAGCTGGTGTCAGTGTTTGTCTTTATTACTGGGTGTCAGTGTGTGTCTGTGTTACTTGGTATCAGTGTATGTCTTTGTTACTGTGCATCAGTGTTTCTCTGTGTTACTGGGTGTCAGAGTATGTCTTTGTTACTGGGTGTCAGTGTATGTCTGTGTTACTGGGTATCTGTGCATTTCTTTGTTACTTGGTGTCATTGTATGTCTGTGTTCCTTGGTGTAAGTGTGTGCCTGTGTTACTGGGTATCAGTGTATGTCTTTGTTACTTCGTGTCAGTGGATGTCAAAATACTTGGTGTAAGTGTATGTCTTTGTTACTTGGTGTCAGTGTATGTTAGTGTTACTTGGTGTAAGTGTGCGTCTGTGTTACTGGGTATCAGTGTATGTCTTTGCTACTTGGTATCAGTGTATGTCTTTGTGACTGGGTGTCAGTTTATGTCTGTGTTACTGGGTATCTGTGCTTGTCTTTGTTACTTGGTGTCATTGTATGTCTGTGTTACTTGGTGTAAGTGTGTGAATGTGTTACTGGATATCAGTGTATGTCTTTGTTACTTGGTGTCAGTGGATGTCAAAATACTTGGTGTAAGTGTATGTCTTTTTTACTTGGTGTCAGTGCATGTCTGTGTTACTTGGTGTAAATGTGTGACTGTGTTACTGGGTATCAGTATGTCTTTGTTACTTGGTGTCAGTGTATGTCTTTCTTACTGGGTGTCAGTGTGTGTCTGTGTTACTTGGTGTCAGTGTATGTCTTTTTTACTGTGTATCAGTGTTTCTCTGTGTTACTGGGTGTCAGTGTGTGTTTGTTTGTGTTACTGGGTGTCAGTGTGTGTCTGTGACACCAGGTGTCAGTATTTAGTTTAGTTCAGAGATACAGCACTTAAACAGGCCCTTCGGCCCGCCGAGTCTGTGCCGACCATCAACAACCCATTTATACTAATCCTACACTAATCCCGTATTCCTATCACATCCCCACCGGTCCCTATACATTTCGCTACCACCTACCTGTACTAGGAGAAATATATAATGGTCAACTAACCTATCAATCTGCAAGTCTTTGGCATGTGGGAGGAAACCGGAGCACCGGGAGGAAACCCACGCAGACAGAGGGAGAACTTGCAAACTCCACACAGGCTGTACCCTGAAACGAACCCGGGTCCCTGAATCTGTGAGGCTGCGGTGCTAACCACTGCGCCAATGTGCCCCCCCCCCCCCCACTCCGTGTGTGCCTGGGTTACTGGGTGTCAGTGTATGTCTTTGTTACTTGGAGTCAGTGTATGTCTGTGTTACTTGGTGTCAGTGTATGTGTTTGTGTTACTGGGTGTCAGTGTGTGTCTTTGTTACTTGGTGTAAGTGTGTGTCTTTGTTACTTGGTGTCCGTGTGTGTCTGTGTTACTGGGTGTCAGTGTATGTCTTTGTTACTGGGTGTCAGTGTATGTCTTTGTTACTTGGTGCAAGTGTGTGTCTGTGTTACTGGGTATCAGTGTCTGTCTTTGTTACTTGGTGTAAGTGTGTGTCTGTGTTACTGGGTATCAGTGCATGTCTTTGTTACTTGGTGTCATTGTATGTCTGTGTTACTTGGTGAAAGTGTGTGTCTGTGTTACTTGGTATCAGTGTATGTCTTTGTTACTTGGTGTCAGTGTATGTCAAAATACTTGGTGTAATTGTATGTCTTTGTTACTTGGTGTAATTGTCTGTCTTTGTTACTTGGTGTCAATGTATGTCTGTGTTACTTGGTGTAAGTATGTGTCTTTGTTACTTGGTGTAAGTGCATGCCTTTGTTACTTGGTGTCAGTGTATGTCTTTGTTACTTGGTGTCAATGTGTGTCTGTGTTACTGGGCATCAGTGTATGTCTTTGTGACTTGGTATCAGAGTATGTCTTTGTGACTTGGTGTCAGTGTATGACTTTTTTGTTGGGTGTCAGTGTGTGTCTGTGCTACTTGGTGTCAGTGTATGTCTTTGTTACTTGGAGTCAGTGTATGTCTGTGTTACTTGTTGTCAGTGTATGTGTTTGTGTTACTGGGTGTCAGTGTGTGTCTTTGTTACTTGGTGTAAGTGTGTGTCTTTGTTACTTGGTGTCCGTGTGTGTCTGTGTTACTGGGTGTCAGTGTATGTCTTTGTTACTGGGTGTCAGTGTATGTCTTTGTTACTTGGTGCAAGTGTGTGTCTGTGTTACTGGGTATCAGTGTCTGTCTTTGTTACTTGGTGTAAGTGTGTGTCTGTGTTACTGGGTATCAGTGCATGTCTTTGTTACTTGGTGTCAGTGTATGTCAAAATACTTGGTGTAATTGTATGTCTTTGTTACTTGGTGTAATTGTCTGTCTTTGTTACTTGGTGTCAATGTATGTCTGTGTTACTTGGTGTAAGTATGTGTCTTTGTTACTTGGTGTAAGTGCATGTCTTTGTTACTTGGTGTCAGTGTGTGTCTTTGTTACTTGGTGTCAATCTGTGTCTGTGTTACTGGGCATCAGTGTATGTCTTTGTGACTTGGTATCAGAGTATGTCTTTGTGACTTGGTGTCAGTGTATGTCTTTTTTGTTGGGTGTCAGTGTGTGTCTGTGTTACTTGGTGTCAGTGTATGTCTTTGTTACTTGGTGTCAGTGTATGTCTTTGTTTCTTGGTGTCAGTGTGTGTCTGTGTTACTGGGTGTAAGTGTGTGTCTGCGTTACTGGGTATCAGTGTATGTCTTTGTTACTTGGTGTCAGTGTATGTCAAAATACCTGGTGTAAGTGTATGTCTTTGTTACTTGGTGTAATTGTCTGTCTTTGTTACTTGATGTCAGTGTACGTCTGTGTTACTTGGTGTAAGTGTGTGTCTTTGTTACTGGGCATCAGTGTATGTCTTTGTGACTTGGTATCAGTGTATGTCTTTGTGACCTGGTGTCAGTGTTTGTCTTTTTTACTGGGTGTCAGTGTGTGTCTGCGTTACTTGGTATCAGTGTCTGTCTTTGTTACTGTGTATCAGTGTTTCTCTGTGTTACTGGGTGTCAGTGTATGTCTGTGTTACTGGGTATCTGTGCATGTCTTTGTTACTTGGTGTCATTGTATGTCTGTGTTATTTCGTGTAAGTGTGTGCCTGTGTTACTGGGTATCAGTGTATGTCTTTGTTACTTCGTGTCAGTGGATGTCAAAATACTTGGTGTAAGTGTATGTCTTTGTTACTTGGTGTCAGTGTATGTCTGTGTTACTTGGTGTAAGTGTGCGTCTGTGTTACTGCGTATCAGTGTATGCCTTTGTTACTTGGTATCAGTGTATGTCTTTGTGACTGGGTGTCAGTTTATGTCTGTGATACTGGGTATCTGTGCATGTCTTTGTTACTTGGTGTCATTGTATGGCTGTGTTACTTGGTGTAAGTGTGTGCCTGTGTTACTGGATATCAGTGTATGTCTTTGTTACTTGGTGTCAGTGGATGTCAAAATACTTGGTGTAAGTGTATGTCTTTGTTACTTGGTGTCAGTTTATGTCTGTGATACTGGGTATCTGTGCATGTCTTTGTTACTTGGTGTCATTGTATGTCTGTGTTACTTGGTGTAAGTGTGTGCCTGTGTTACTGGATATCAGTGTATGTCTTTGTTACTTGGTGTCAGTGGATGTCAAAATACTTGGTGTAAGTGTATGTCTTTGTTACTTGGTGTCAGTGTATGTCTGTATTACATGGTGTAAGTGTGTGTCTGTGTTACTGGGTATCAGTGTATGTCTTTGTTACTTGGTATCAGTGTATGTCTTTGTGACTGGTTCTCAGTGTATGTCTGCGTTACTGGGGATCAGTGCATGTCTTTGTTACTTGGTGTCATAGTATGTCTGTGTTACTTGGTGTAAGTGTGTGCCTGTGTTACTGGGTATCAGTTTATGTCTTTGTTACTTGGTGTCAGTGGATGTCAAAATACTTGGTGTAAGTGTATGTCTTTGTTACTTGGTGTAATTGTCTGTCTTTTTTACTTGGTGTCAGTGTATGTCTGTGTTACTTGGTGTAAGTGTGTGTTTGTGTTTCTGGGTATCAGTGTATGTCTTTGTTACTTGGTATCAGGGTATGTCTTGGTGACTTAGTGTCAGTGTATGTCTTTTTTACTGGGTGTCAGTGTGTGTCTGTGTTACTTGGTGTCAGTGTATTTCTTTGTTACTGTGTATCAGTGTTTCTCTGTGCTACTGGGTGTCAGTGTATGTTTGTTTGTGTGACTGGGTGTCAGTGTGTGTATGTGACACTAGGTGTCAGTATTTAGTTTAGTTTGGAGATACAGCACTTCAACAGGCCCTTCGGCCCACCGAGTCTGTGCCGACCATCAACAACCCATTTATACTAATCCTACACTAATCCCGTATTCCTATCACATCCCCACCGGTCCCTATATATCTCGCTACCACCTACCTGTACGAGGGGCAATATATAATGGTCAATTAACCTATCAACCTGCAAGTCTTTGGCATGTGATAGGAAACCGGAGCACCCGGAGGAAACCCACGCAGACACAGGGAGAACTTGCAAACTCCGCACAGGCAGTACCCAGAATCGAACCCGGGTCCCTGGAGCTGAGAGGCTGCGGTGCTAACCACTGCGCCAATGTGCCCCCCCCCCCCCACCCCAGTGTGTGCCTGTGTTACTGGCTATTAGTGCATGTCTTTGTTACTTGGTGTCAGTGTATGTCAAAATACTTGGTGTAAGTGTATGTCTTTGTTACTTGGTGTAATTGTCTGTCTATGTTACTTGGAGTCAGTGTATGTCTGTGTTACCTGGTGTAAGTGTGTGTCTTTGTTACTTGGTATAATTGTCTGTCTTTGTTACTTGATGTCAGTGTATGTCTGTGTTACTTGGTGTAAGTGTGTGTCTTTGTTACTGGGCATCAGTGTATGTCTTTGTGACTTGGCATCAGTGTATGTCTTTGTGACTTGGTGTCAGTGTATGTCTTTTTTACTGGGTATCAGTGTATGTCTTTGTTACTTGCTGTCAGTGTATGTCTGTGTTACTTGGTGTAAGTGTGTGTCTTTGTTACTTGATGTCAGTGCATGTCTGTGTTACTGGGTGTCAGAGTATGTCTGTGTTACTTGGTGTAAGTGTGTGAATGTGTTACTGGATATCAGTGTATGTCTTTGTTACTTGGTGTCAGTGGATGTCAAAATACTTGGTGTAAGTGTATGTCTTTGTTACTTGGTGTCAGTGTATGTCTGTGTTACATGGTGTAAGTGTGTGTCTGTGTTACTGGGTATCAGTGTATGTCTTTGTTACTTGGTATCAGTGTATGTCTTTGTGACTGGGTGTCAGTGTATGTCTGCGTTACTGGGTATCAGTGCATGTCTTTGTTACTTGGTGTCATTGTATGTCTGTGTTACTTGGTGTAAGTGTGTGCCTGTGTTACTTGGTATCAGTGTATGTCTTTGTTACTTGGTGTCAGTGGATGTCAAAATACTTGGTGTAAGTGTATGTCTTTTTTACTTGGTGTCAGTGCATGTCTGTGTTACTTGGTGTAAATGTGTGACTGTGTTAATGGGTATCAGTATGTCTTTGTTACTTGGTGTCAGTGTATGTCTTTTTACTGGGTGTCAGTGTGTTACTGTGTTACTTGGTGTCAGTGTATGTCTTTTTTACTGTGTATCAGTGTTTCTCTGTGTTACTGGGTGTCAGTGTGTGTTTGTTTGTGTTACTGGGTGTCAGTGTGTGTCTGTGACACCAGGTGTCAGTATTTAGTTTAGTTCAGAGATACAGCACTTAAACAGGCCCTTCGGCCCACCGAGTCTGTGCCGACCATCAACAACCCATTTATACTAATCCTACACTAATCCCGTATTCCTATCACATCCCCACCGGTCCCTATACATTTCGCTACCACCTACCTGTACGAGGAGAAATATATAATGGTCAACTAACCTATCAATCTGCAAGTCTTTGGCATGTGGGAGGAAACCGGAGCACCGGGAGGAAACCCACGCAGACAGAGGGAGAACTTGCAAACTCCACACAGGCTGCACCCTGAAACGAACCCGGGTCCCTGAATCTGTGAGGCTGCGGTGCTAACAAATGCGCCAATGTGCCCCCCCCCCCTCCGTGTGTGCCTGTGTTACTGGGTGTCAGTGTATGTCTTTGTTACTTGGAGTCAGTGTATGTCTGTGTTACTTGGTGTCAGTGTATGTGTTTGTGTTACTGGGTGCAGTGTGTGTCTTTGTTACTTGGTGTAAGTGTGTGTCTTTGTTACTTGGTGTCCGTGTGTGTCTGTGTTACTGGGTGTCAGTGTATGTCTTTGTTACTGGGTGTCAGTGTATGTCTTTGTTACTTGGTGCAAGTGTGTGTCTGTGTTACTGGGTATCAGTGTCTGTCTTTGTTACTTGGTGTAAGTGTGTGTCTGTGTTACTGGGTATCAGTGCATGTCTTTGTTACTTGGTGTCATTGTATGCCTGTGTTACTTGGTGAAAGTGTGTGTCTGTCTGTGTTACTTGGTATCAGTGTATGTCTTTGTTACTTGGTGTCAGTGTATGTCAAAATACTTGGTGTAATTGTATGTCTTTGTTACTTGGTGTAATTGTCTGTCTTTGTTACTTGGTGTCAATGTATGTCTGTGTTACTTGTTGTAAGTATGTGTCTTTGTTACTTGGTGTAAGTGCATGCCTTTGTTACTTGGTGTCAGTGTATGTCTTTGTTACTTGGTGTCAATGTGTGTCTGTGTTACTGGGCATCAGTGTATGTCTTTGTGACTTGGTATCAGAGTATGTCTTTGTGACTTGGTGTCAGTGTATGTCTTTTTTGTTGGGTGTCAGTGTGTGTCTGTGCTACTTGGTGTCAGTGTATGTCTTTGTTACTTGGAGTCAGTGTATGTCTGTGTTACTTGTTGTCAGTGTATGTGTTTGTGTTACTGGGTGTCAGTGTGTGTCTTTGTTACTTGGTGTAAGTGTGTGTCTTTGTTACTTGGTGTCCGTGTGTGTCTGTGTTACTGGGTGTCAGTGTATGTCTTTGTTACTGGGTGTCAGTGTATGTCTTTGTTACTTGGTGCAAGTGTGTGTCTGTGTTACTGGGTATCAGTGTCTGTCTTTGTTACTTGGTGTAAGTGTGTGTCTGTGTTACTGGGTATCAGTGCATGTCTTTGTTACTTGGTGTCATTGTATGTCTGTGTTACTTGGTGAATGTGTGTGTCTGTGTTACTTGGTATCAGTGTATGTCTTTGTTACTTGGTGTCAGTGTATGTCAAAATACTTGGTGTAATTGTATGTCTTTGTTACTTGGAGTAATTGTCTGTCTTTGTTACTTGGTGTCAATGTATGTCTGTGTTACTTGGTGTAAGTATGTGTCTTTGTTACTTGGTGTAAGTGCATGTCTTTGTTACTTGGTGTCAGTGTATGTCTTTGTTACTTGGTGTCAATGTGTGTCTGTGTTACTGGGCATCAGTGTATGTCTTTGTGACTTGGTATCAGAGTATGTCTTTGTGACTTGGTGTCAGTGTATGTCTTTTTTGTTGGGTGTCAGTGTGTGTCTGTGTTACTTGGTGTCAGTGTATGTCTTTGTTACTTGGTGTCAGTGTATGTCTTTGTTTCTTGGTGTCAGTGTGTGTCTGTGTTACTGGGTGTAAGTGTGTGTCTGCGTTACTGGGTATCAGTGTATGTCTTTGTTACTTGGTGTCAGTGTATGTCAAAATACCTGGTGTAAGTGTATGTCTTTGTTACTTGGTGTAATTGTCTGTCTTTGTTACTTGATGTCAGTGTACGTCTGTGTTACTTGGTGTAAGTGTGTGTCTTTGTTACTGGGCATCAGTGTATGTCTTTGTGACTTGGTATCAGTGTATGTCTTTGTGACCTGGTGTCAGTGTTTGTCTTTTTTACTGGGTGTCAGTGTGTGTCTGCGTTACTTGGTATCAGTGTCTGCCTTTGTTCCTGTGTATCAGTGTTTCTCTGTGTTACTGGGTGTCAGTGTATGTCTGTGTTACTGGGTATCTGTGCATGTCTTTGTAACTTGGTGTCATTGTATGTCTGTGTTATTTCGTGTAAGTGTGTGCCTGTGTTACTGGGGATCAGTGTATGTCTTTGTTACTTCGTGTCAGTGGATGTCAAAATACTTGGTGTAAGTGTATGTCTTTGTTACTTGGTGTCAGTGTATGTCTGTGTTACTTGGTGTAAGTGTGCGTCTGTGTTACTGCGTATCAGTGTATGCCTTTGTTACTTGGTATCAGTGTATGTCTTTGTGACTTGGTGTCATTGTATGGCTGTGTTACTTGGTGTAAGTGTGTGCCTGTGTTACTGGATATCAGTGTATGTCTTTGTTACTTGGTGTCAGTGGATGTCAAAATACTTGGTGTAAGTGTATGTCTTTGTTACTTGGTGTCAGTTTATGTCTGTGATACTGGGTATCTGTGCATGTCTTTGTTACTTGGTGTCATTGTATGTCTGTGTTACTTGGTGTAAGTGTGTGCCTGTGTTACTGGATATCAGTGTATGTCTTTGTTACTTGGTGTCAGTGGATGTCAAAATACTTGGTGTAAGTGTATGTCTTTGTTACTTGGTGTCAGTGTATGTCTGTGTTACATGGTGTAAGTGTGTGTCTGTGTTACTGGGTATCAGTGTATGTCTTTGTTACTTGGTATCAGTGTATGTCTTTGTGACTGGTTCTCAGTGTATGTCTGCGTTACTGGGTATCAGTGCATGTCTTTGTTACTTGGTGTCATAGTATGTCTGTGTTACTTGGTGTAAGTGTGTGCCTGTGTTACTGGGTATCAGTGTCTGTCTTTGTTACTTGGTGTCAGTGGATGTCAAAATACTTGGTGTAAGTGTATGTCTTTTTTACTTGGTGTCAGTGTATGTCTGTGTTACTTGGTGTAAATGTGTGACTGTGTTACTGGGTATCAGTGTATGTCTTTGTTACTTGGTATCAGTGTATGTCTGTGTTACTTGGTGTCAGTGTATGTGTTTGTGTTACTGGGTGTCAGTGTATGTCTTTGTTACTTGGTGTCAGTGCATGTCTTTGTTACTTGGTGTCAATGTGTGTCTGTGTTACTGGGCATCAGTGTATGTCTTTGTGACTTGGTATCAGTGTATGTCTTTGTGACTTGGTGTCAGTGTATGTCTTTGTGACTTGGTGTCAGTGTAGGTCTGCGTTACTGGGTATCAGTGCATGTCTTTGTTACTTGGTGTCATTGTATGTCTGTGTTACTTGGTGTAAGTGTGTGCCTGTGTTACTGGGTATCAGTGTATGTCTTTGTTACTTGGTGTCAGTGGATGTCAAAATACTTGGTGTAAGTGTATGTCTTTGTTACTTGGTGTAATTGTCTGTCTTTTTTACTTGGTGTCAGTGTATGTCTGTGTTACTGGGTGTAAGTGTGTGTTTGTGTTTCTGGGTATCAGTGTATGTCTTTGTTACTTGGTATCAGTGTATGTCTTGGTGACTTAGTGTCAGTGTATGTCTTTTTTACTGGGTGTCAGTGTGTGTCTGTGTTACTTGGTGTCAGTGTATTTCTTTTTTACTGTGTATCAGTGTTTCTCTGTGCTACTGGGTGTCAGTGTATGTTTGTTTGTGTGACTGGGTGTCAGTGTGTGTATGTGACACTAGGTGTCAGTATTTAGTTTAGTTTGGAGATACAGCACTTCAACAGGCCCTTCGGCCCACCGAGTCTGTGCCGACCATCAACAACCCATTTATACTAATCCTACACTAATCCCGTATTCCTATCACATCCCCACCGGTCCCTATATATTTCGCGACCACCTACCTGTACGAGGGGCAATATATAATGGTCAATTAACCTATCAACCTGCAAGTCTTTGGCATGTGATAGGAAACCGGAGCACCCGGAGGAAACCCACGCAGACACAGGGAGAACTTGCAAACTCCGCACAGGCAGTACCCAGAATCGAACCCGGGTCCCTGGAGCTGAGAGGCTGCGGTGCTAACCACTGCGCCAATGTGCCCCCCCCCTACCCCAGTGTGTGCCTGTGTTACTGGGTATTAGTGCATGTCTTTGTTACTTGGTGTCAGTGTATGTCAAAATACTTGGTGTAAGTGTATGTCTTTGTTACTTGGTGTAATTGTCTGTCTATGTTACTTGGAGTCAGTGTATGTCTGTGTTACATGGTGTAAGGGTGTGTCTTTGTTACTTGGTATAATTGTCTGTCTTTGTTACTTGATGTCAGTGTATGTCTGTGTTACTTGGTGTAAGTGTGTGTCTTTGTTACTGGGCATCAGTGTATGTCTTTGTGACTTGGCATCAGTGTATGTCTTTGTGACTTGGTGTCAGTGTATGTCTTTTTTACTGGGTATCAGTGTATGTCTTTGTTACTTGCTGTCAGTGTATGTCTGTGTTACTTGGTGTAAGTGTGTGTCTTTGTTACTTGATGTCAGTGCATGTCTGTGTTACTGGGTGTCAGAGTATGTCTGTGTTACTTGGTGTAAGTGTGTGAATGTGTTACTGGATATCAGTGTATGTCTTTGTTACTTGGTGTCAGTGGATGTCAAAATACTTGGTGTAAGTGTATGTCTTTGTTACTTGGTGTCAGTGTATGTCTGTGTTACATGGTGTAAGTGTGTGTCTGTGTTACTGGGTATCAGTGTATGTCTTTGTTACTTGGTATCAGTGTATGTCTTTGTGACTGGGTGTCAGTGTATGTCTGCGTTACTGGATATCAGTGCATGTCTTTGTTACTTGGTGTCGTTGTATGTCTGTGTTACTTGGTGTAAGTGTGTGCCTGTGTTTCTTGGTATCAGTGTATGTCTTTGTTACTTGGTGTCAGTGGATGTCAAAATACTTGGTGTAAGTGTATGTCTTTTTTACTTGGTGTCAGTGCATGTCTGTGTTACTTGGTGTAAATGTGTGACTGTGTTAATGGGTATCAGTATGTCTTTGTTACTTGGTGTCAGTGTATGTCTTTTCTACTAGGTGTCAGTGTGTGTCTGTGTTACTTGGTGTCAGTGTATGTATTTTTTACTGTGTATCAGTGTTTCTCTGTGTTACTGGGTGTCAGTGTGTGTTTGTTTGTGTTACTGGGTGTCAGTGTGTGTCTGTGTTATTTCGTGTAAGTGTGTGCCTGTGTTACTGGGGATCAGTGTATGTCTTTGTTACTTCGTGTCAGTGGATGTCAATATACTTGGTGTAAGTGTATGTCTTTGTTACTTGGTGTCAGTGTATGTCTGTGTTACTTGGTGTAAGTGTGCGTCTGTGTTACTGCGTATCAGTGTATGCCTTTGTTACTTGGTATCAGTGTATGTCTTTGTGACTGGGTGTCAGTTTATGTCTGTGATACTGGGTATCTGTGCATGTCTTTGTTACTTGGTGTCATTGTATGGCTGTGTTACTTGGTGTAAGTGTGTGCCTGTGTTACTGGATATCAGTGTATGTCTTTGTTACTTGGTGTCAGTGGATGTCAAAATACTTGGTGTAAGTGTATGTCTTTGTTACTTGGTGTCAGTGTATGTCTGTGTTACATGGTGTAAGTGTGTGTCTGTGTTACTGGGTATCAGTGTATATCTTTGTTACTTGGTATCAGTGTATGTCTTTGTGACTGGTTCTCAGTGTATGTCTGCGTTACTGGGTATCAGTGCATGTCTTTGTTACTTGGTGTCATAGTATGTCTGTGTTACTTGGTGTAAGTGTGTGCCTGTGTTACTGGGTATCAGTGTCTGTCTTTGTTACTTGGTGTCAGTGGATGTCAAAATACTTGGTGTAAGTGTATGTCTTTTTTACTTGGTGTCAGTGTATGTCTGTGTTACTTGGTGTAAATGTGTGACTGTGTTACTGGGTATCAGTGTATGTCTTTGTTACTTGGTATCAGTGTATGTCTGTGTTACTTGGTGTCAGTGTATGTGTTTGTGTTACTGGGTGTCAGTGTATGTCTTTGTTACTTGGTGTCAGTGCATGTCTTTGTTACTTGGTGTCAATGTGTGTCTGTGTTACTGGGCATCAGTGTATGTCTTTGTGACTTGGTATCAGTGTATGTCTTTGTGACTTGGTGTCAGTGTATGTCTTTGTGACTTGGTGTCAGTGTAGGTCTGCGTTACTGGGTATCAGTGCATGTCTTTGTTACTTGGTGTCATTGTATGTCTGTGTTACTTGGTGTAAGTGTGTGCCTGTGTTACTGGGTATCAGTGTATGTCTTTGTTACTTGGTGTCAGTGGATGTCAAAATACTTGGTGTAAGTGTATGTCTTTCTTACTTGGTGTAATTGTCTGTCTTTTTTACTTGGTGTCAGTGTATGTCTGTGTTACTTGGTGTAAGTGTGTGTTTGTGTTTCTGGGTATCAGTGTATGTCTTTGTTACTTGGTATCAGTGTATGTCTTGGTGACTTAGTGTCAGTGTATGTCTTTTTTACTGGGTGTCAGTGTGTGTCTGTGTTACTTGGTGTCAGTGTATTTCTTTTTTACTGTGTATCAGTGTTTCTCTGTGCTACTGGGTGTCAGTGTATGTTTGTTTGTGTGACTGGGTGTCAGTGTGTGTATGTGACACTAGGTGGCAGTATTTAGTTTAGGTTGGAGATACAGCACTTCAACAGGCCCTTCGGCCCACCGAGTCTGTGCCGACCATCAACAACCCATTTATACTAATCCTACACTAATCCCGTATTCCTATCACATCCCCACCGGTCCCTATATATTTCGCGACCACCTACCTGTACGAGGGGCAATATATAATGGTCAATTAACCTATCAACCTGCAAGTCTTTGGCATGTGGGAGGAAACCGGAGCACCCGGAGGAAACCCACGCAGACACAGGGAGAACTTGCAAACTCCGCACAGGCAGTACCCAGAATCGATCCCGGGTCCCTGGAGCTGAGAGGCTGCGGTGCTAACCACTGCGCCAATGTGCCCCCCCCCCACCCCAGTGTGTGCCTGTGTTACTGGGTATTAGTGCATGTCTTTGTTACTTGGTGTCAGTGTATGTCAAAATACTTGGTGTAAGTGTATGTCTTTGTTACTTGGTGTAATTGTCTGTCTATGTTACTTGGAGTCAGTGTATGTCTGTGTTACATGGTGTAAGGGTGTGTCTTTGTTACTTGGTATAATTGTCTGTCTTTGTTACTTGATGTCAGTGTATGTCTGTGTTACTTGGTGTAAGTGTGTCTTTGTTACTGGGCATCAGTGTATGTCTTTGTGACTTGGCATCAGTGTATGTCTTTGTGACTTGGTGTCAGTGTATGTCTTTTTTACTGGGTATCAGTGTATGTCTTTGTTACTTGCTGTCAGTGTATGTCTGTGTTACTTGGTGTAAGTGTGTGTCTTTGTTACTTGATGTCAGTGCATGTCTGTGTTACTGGGTGTCAGAGTATGTCTGTGTTACTTGGTGTAAGTGTGTGAATGTGTTACTGGATATCAGTGTATGTCTTTGTTACTTGGTGTCAGTGGATGTCAAAATACTTGGTGTAAGTGTATGTCTTTGTTACTTGGTGTCAGTGTATGTCTGTGTTACATGGTGTAAGTGTGTGTCTGTGTTACTGGGTATCAGTGTATGTCTTTGTTACTTGGTATCAGTGTATGTCTTTGTGACTGGGTGTCAGTGTATGTCTGCGTTACTGGATATCAGTGCATGTCTTTGTTACTTGGTGTCGTTGTATGTCTGTGTTACTTGGTGTAAGTGTGTGCCTGTGTTACTTGGTATCAGTGTATGTCTTTGTTACTTGGTGTCAGTGGATGTCAAAATACTTGGTGTAAGTGTATGTCTTTTTTACTTGGTGTCAGTGCATGTCTGTGTTACTTGGTGTAAATGTGTGACTGTGTTAATGGGTATCAGTATGTCTTTGTTACTTGGTGTCAGTGTATGTCTTTTTTACTGGGTGTCAGTGTGTGTCTGTGTTACTTGGTGTCAGTGTATGTCTTTTTTACTGTGTATCAGTGTTTCTCTGTGTTACTGGGTGTCAGTGTGTGTTTGTTTGTGTTACTGGGTGTCAGTGTGTGTCTGTGACACCAGGTGTCAGTATTTAGTTTAGTTCAGAGATACAGCACTTAAACAGGCCCTTCGGCCCACCGAGTCTGTGCCGACCATCAACAACCCATTTATACTAATCCTACACTAATCCCGTATTCCTATCACATCCCCACCGGTCCCTATACATTTCGCTACCACCTACCTGTACGAGGAGAAATATATAATGGTCAACTAACCTATCAATCTGCAAGTCTTTGGCATGTGGGAGGAAACCGGAGCACCGGGAGGAAGCCCACGCAGACAGAGGGAGAACTTGCAAACTCCACACAGGCTGTACCCTGAAACGAACCCGGGTCCCTGAATCTGTGAGGCTGCGGTGCTAACCAATGCGCCAATGTGCCCCCCCCCCCCCCCCCTCCGTGTGTGCATGTGTTACTGGGTGTCAGTGTATGTCTTTGTTACTTGGAGTCAGTGTATGTCTGTGTTACTTGGTGTCAGTGTATGTGTTTGTGTTACTGGGTGTCAGTGTGTGTCTTTGTTACTTGGTGTAAGTGTGTGTCTTTGTTACTTGGTGTCCGTGTGTGTCTGTGTTACTGGGTGTCAGTGTATGTCTTTGTTACTGGGTGTCAGTGTATGTCTTTGTTACTTGGTGCAAGTGTGTGTCTGTGTTACTGGGTATCAGTGTCTGTCTTTGTTACTTGGTGTAAGTGTGTGTCTGTGTTACTGGGTATCAGTGCATGTCTTTGTTACTTGGTGTCATTGTATGTCTGTGTTACTTGGTGAAAGTGTGTGTCTGTGTTACTTGGTATCAGTGTATGTCTTTGTTACTTGGTGTCAGTGTATGTCAAAATACTTGGTGTAATTGTATGTCTTTGTTACTTGGTGTAATTGTCTGTCTTTGTTACTTGGTGTCAATGTATGTCTGTGTTACTTGGTGTAAGTATGTGTCTTTGTTACTTGGTGTAAGTGCATGCCTTTGTTACTTGGTGTCAGTGTATGTCTTTGTTACTTGGTGTCAATGTGTGTCTGTGTTACTGGGCATCAGTGTATGTCTTTGTGACTTGGTATCAGAGTATGTCTTTGTGACTTGGTGTCAGTGTATGTATTTTTTGTTGGGTGTCAGTGTGTGTCTGTGCTACTTGGTGTCAGTGTATGTCTTTGTTACTTGGAGTCAGTGTATGTCTATGTTACTTGTTGTCAGTGTATGTGTTTGTGTTACTGGGTGTCAGTGTGTGTCTTTGTTACTTGGTGTAAGTGTGTGTCTTTGTTACTTGGTGTCCGTGTGTGTCTGTGTTATTGGGTGTCAGTGTATGTCTTTGTTACTGGGTGTCAGTGTATGTCTTTGTTACTTGGTGCAAGTGTGTGTCTGTGTTACTGGGTATCAGTGTCAGTCTTTGTTACTTGGTGTAAGTGTGTGTCTGTGTTACTGGGTATCAGTGCATGTCTTTGTTACTTGGTGTCATTGTATGTCTGTGTTACTTGGTGAAAGTGTGTGTCTGTGTTACTTGGTATCAGTGTATGTCTTTGTTACTTGGTGTCAGTGTATGTCAAAATACTTGGTGTAATTGTATGTCTTTGTTACTTGGTGTAATTGTCTGTCTTTGTTACTTGGTGTCAATGTATGTCTGTGTTACTTGGTGTAAGTATGTGTCTTTGTTACTTGGTGTAAGTGCATGTCTTTGTTACTTGGTGTCAGTGTATGTCTTTGTTACTTGGTGTCAATGTGTGTCTGTGTTACTGGGCATCAGTGTACGTCTTTGTGACTTGGTATCAGAGTATGTCTTTGTGACTTGGTGTCAGTGTATGTCTTTTTTGTTGGGTGTCAGTGTGTGTCTGTGTTACTGGGTGTAAGTGTGTGTCTGCGTTACTGGGTATCAGTGTATGTCTTTGTTACTTGGTGTCAGTGTATGTCAAAATACCTGGTGTAAGTGTATGTCTTTGTTACTTGGTGTAATTGTCTGTCTTTGTTACTTGATGTCAGTGTACGTCTGTGTTACTTGGTGTAAGTGTGTGTCTTTGTTACTGGGCATCAGTGTATGTCTTTGTGACTTGGTATCAGTGTATGTCTTTGTGACCTGGTGTCAGTGTTTGTCTTTTTTACTGGGTGTCAGTGTGTGTCTGCGTTACTTGGTATCAGTGTCTGTCTTTGTTACTGTGTATCAGTGTTTCTCTGTGTTACTGGGTGTCAGTGTATGTCTGTGTTACTGGGTATCCGTGCATGTCTTTGTTACTTGGTGTCATTGTATGTCTGTGTTATTTCGTGTAAGTGTGTGCCTGTGTTACTGGGTATCAGTGTATGTCTTTGTTACTTCGTGTCAGTGGATGTCAAAATACTTGGTGTAAGTGTATGTCTTTGTTACTTGGTGTCAGTGTATGTCTGTGTTACTTGGTGTAAGTGTGCGTCTGTGTTACTGCGTATCATTGTATGCCTTTGTTACTTGGTATCAGTGTATGTCTTTGTGACTGGGTGTCAGTTTATGTCTGTGATACTGGGTATCTGTGCATGTCTTTGTTACTTGGTGTCATTGTATGGCTGTGTTACTTGGTGTAAGTGTGTGCCTGTGTTACTGGATATCAGTGTATGTCTTTGTTACTTGGTGTCAGTGGATGTCAAAATACTTGGTGTAAGTGTATGTCTTGGTTACTTGGTGTCAGTTTATGTCTGTGATACTGGGTATCTGTGCATGTCTTTGTTACTTGGTGTCATTGTATGTCTGTGTTACTTGGTGTAAGTGTGTGCCTGTGTTACTGGATATCAGTGTATGTCTTTGTTACTTGGTGTCAGTGGATGTCAAAATACTTGGTGTAAGTGTATGTCTTTGTTACTTGGTGTCAGTGTATGTCTGTGTTACATGGTGTAAGTGTGTGTCTGTGTTACTGGGTATCAGTGTATGTCTTTGTTACTTGGTATCAGTGTATGTCTTTGTGACTGGTTCTCAGTGTATGTCTGCGTTACTGGGTATCAGTGCATGTCTTTGTTACTTGGTGTCATAGTATGTCTGTGTTACTTGGTGTAAGTGTGTGCCTGTGTTACTGGGTATCAGTGTATGTCTTTGTTACTTGGTGTCAGTGGATGTCAAAATACTTGGTGTAAGTGTATGTCTTTTTTACTTGGTGTCAGTGTATGTCTGTGTTACTTGGTGTAAATGTGTGACTGTGTTACTGGGTATCAGTGTATGTCTTTGTTACTTGGTATCAGTGTATGTCTGTGTTACTTGGTGTCAGTGTATGTGTTTGTGTTACTGGGTGTCAGTGTATGTCTTTGTTACTTGGTGTCAGTGCATGTCTTTGTTACTTGGTGTCAATGTGTGTCTGTGTTACTGGGCATCAGTGTATGTCTTTGTGACTTGGTATCAGTGTATGTCTTTGTGACTTGGTGTCAGTGTATGTCTTTGTGACTTGGTGTCAGTGTAGGTCTGCGTTACTGGGTATCAGTGCATGTCTTTGTTACTTGGTGTCATTGTATGTCTGTGTTACTTGGTGTAAGTGTGTGCCTGTGTGACTGGGTATCAGTGTATGTCTTTGTTACTTGGTGTCAGTGGATGTCAAAATACTTGGTGTAAGTGTATGTCTTTGTTACTTGGTGTAATTGTCTGTCTTTTTTACTTGGTGTCAGTGTATGTCTGTGTTACTTGGTGTAAGTGTGTGTTTGTGTTTCTGGGTATCAGTGTATGTCTTTGTTACTTGGTATCAGTGTATGTCTTGGTGACTTAGTGTCAGTGTATGTCTTTTTTACTGGGTGTCAGTGTGTGTCTGTGTTACTTGGTGTCAGTGTATTTCTTTGTTACTGTGTATCAGTGTTTCTCTGTGCTACTGGGTGTCAGTGTATGTTTGTTTGTGTGACTGGGTGTCAGTGTGTGTATGTGACACTAGGTGTCAGTATTTAGTTTAGTTTGGAGATACAGCACTTCAACAGGCCCTTCGGCCCACCGAGTCTGTGCCGACCATCAACAACCCATTTATACTAATCCTACACTAATCCCGTATTCCTATCACATCCCCACCGGTCCCTATACATTTCGCTACCACCTACCTGTACGAGGAGAAATATATAACGGTCAACTAACCTATCAATCTGCAAGTCTTTGGCATGTGGGAGGAAACCGGAGCACCGGGAGGAAACCCACGCAGACAGAGGGAGAACTTGCAAACTCCACACAGGCTGTACCCTGAAACGAACCCGGGTCCCTGAATCTGTGAGGCTGCGGTGCTAACCACTGCGCCAATGTGCCCCCCCCCCCCTCCGTGTGTGCCTGTGTTACTGGGTGTCAGTGTATGTCTTTGTTACTTGGAGTCAGTGTATGTCTGTGTTACTTGGTGTCAGTGTATGTGTTTGTGTTACTGGGTGTCAGTGTGTGTCTTTGTTACTTGGTGTAAGTGTGTGTCTTTGTTACTTGGTGTCCGTGTGTGTCTGTGTTACTGGGTGTCAGTGTATGTCTTTGTTACTGGGTGTCAGTGTATGTCTTTGTTACTTGGTGCAAGTGTGTGTCTGTGTTACTGGGTATCAGTGTCTGTCTTTGTTACTTGGTGTAAGTGTGTGTCTGTGTTACTGGGTATCAGTGCATGTCTTTGTTACTTGGTGTCATTGTATGTCTGTGTTACTTGGTGAAAGTGTGTGTCTGTGTTACTTGGTATCAGTGTATGTCTTTGTTACTTGTTGTCAGTGTATGTCAAAATACTTGGTGTAATTGTATGTCTTTGTTACTTGGTGTAATTGTCTGTCTTTGTTACTTGGTGTCATTGTATGTCTGTGTTACTTGGTGTAAGTATGTGTCTTTGTTACTTGGTGTAAGTGCATGCCTTTGTTACTTGGTGTCAGTGTATGTCTTTGTTACTTGGTGTCAATGTGTGTCTGTGTTACTGGGCATCAGTGTATGTCTTTGTGACTTGGTATCAGAGTATGTCTTTGTGACTTGGTGTCAGTGTATGTCTTTTTTGTTGGGTGTCAGTGTGTGTCTGTGCTACTTGGTGTCAGTGTATGTCTTTGTTACTTGGAGTCAGTGTATGTCTGTGTTACTTGTTGTCAGTGTATGTGTTTGTGTTACTGGGTGTCAGTGTGTGTCTTTGTTACTTGGTGTAAGTGTGTGTCTTTGTTACTTGGTGTCCGTGTGTGTCTGTGTTACTGGGTGTCAGTGTATGTCTTTGTTACTGGGTGTCAGTGTATGTCTTTGTTACTTGGTGCAAGTGTGTGTCTGTGTTACTGGGTATCAGTGTCTGTCTTTGTTACTTGGTGTAAGTGTGTGTCTGTGTTACTGGGTATCAGTGCATGTCTTTGTTACTTGGTGTCATTGTATGTCTGTGTTACTTGGTGAAAGTGTGTGTCTGTGTTACTTGGTATCAGTCTATGTCTTTGTTACTTGGTGTCAGTGTATGTCAAAATACTTGGTGTAATTGTATGTCTTTGTTACTTGGTGTAATTGTCTGTCTTTGTTACTTGGTGTCAATGTATGTCTGTGTTACTTGGTGTAAGTATGTGTCTTTGTTACTTGGTGTAAGTGCATGTCTTTGTTACTTGGTGTCAGTGTATGTCTTTGTTACTTGGTGTCAATGTGTGTCTGTGTTACTGGGCATCAGTGTATGTCTTTGTGACTTGGTATCAGAGTATGTCTTTGTGACTTGGTGTCAGTGTATGTCTTTTTTGTTGGGTGTCAGTGTGTGTCTGTGTTAACTTGGTGTCAGTGTATGTCTTTGTTACTTGGTGTCAGTGTATGTCTTTGTTTCTTGGTGTCAGTGTGTGTCTGTGTTACTGGGTGTAAGTGTGTGTCTGCGTTACTGGGTATCAGTGTATGTCTTTGTTACTTGGTGTCAGTGTATGTCAAAATACCTGGTGTAAGTGTATGTCTTTGTTACTTGGTGTAATTGTCTGTCTTTGTTACTTGATGTCAGTGTACGTCTGTGTTACTTGGTGTAAGTGTGTGTCTTTGTTACTGGGCATCAGTGTATGTCTTTGTGACTTGGTATCAGTGTATGTCTTTGTGACCTGGTGTCAGTGTTTGTCTTTTTTACTGGGTGTCAGTGTGTGTCTGCGTTACTTGGTATCAGTGTCTGTCTTTGTTACTGTGTATCAGTGTTTCTCTGTGTTACTGGGTGTCAGTGTATGTCTGTGTTACTGGGTATCTGTGCATGTCTTTGTTACTTGGTGTCATTGTATGTCTGTGTTACTTGGTGTAAGTGTGTGCCTGTGTTACTGGATATCAGTGTATGTCTTTGTTACTTGGTGTCAGTGGATGTCAAAATACTTGGTGTAAGTGTATGTCTTGGTTACTTGGTGTCAGTTTATGTCTGTGATACTGGGTATCTGTGCATGTCTTTGTTACTTGGTGTCATTGTATGTCTGTGTTACTTGGTGTAAGTGTGTGCCTGTGTTACTGGATATCAGTGTATGTCTTTGTTACTTGGTGTCAGTGGATGTCAAAATACTTGGTGTAAGTGTATGTCTTTGTTACTTGGTGTCAGTGTATGTCTGTGTTACATGGTGTAAGTGTGTGTCTGTGTTACTGGGTATCAGTGTATGTCTTTGTTACTTGGTATCAGTGTATGTCTTTGTGACTGGTTCTCAGTGTATGTCTGCGTTACTGGGTATCAGTGCATGTCTTTGTTACTTGGTGTCATAGTATGTCTGTGTTACTTGGTGTAAGTGTGTGCCTGTGTTACTGGGTATCAGTGTATGTCTTTGTTACTTGGTGTCAGTGGATGTCAAAATACTTGGTGTAAGTGTATGTCTTTTTTACTTGGTGTCAGTGTATGTCTGTGTTACTTGGTGTAAATGTGTGACTGTGTTACTGGGTATCAGTGTATGTCTTTGTTACTTGGTATCAGTGTATGTCTGTGTTACTTGGTGTCAGTGTATGTGTTTGTGTTACTGGGTGTCAGTGTATGTCTTTGTTACTTGGTGTCAGTGCATGTCTTTGTTACTTGGTGTCAATGTGTGTCTGTGTTACTGGGCATCAGTGTATGTCTTTGTGACTTGGTATCAGTGTATGTCTTTGTGACTTGGTGTCAGTGTATGTCTTTGTGACTTGGTGTCAGTGTAGGTCTGCGTTACTGGGTATCAGTGCATGTCTTTGTTACTTGGTGTCATTGTATGTCTGTGTTACTTGGTGTAAGTGTGTGCCTGTGTGACTGGGTATCAGTGTATGTCTTTGTTACTTGGTGTCAGTGGATGTCAAAATACTTGGTGTAAGTGTATGTCTTTGTTACTTGGTGTAATTGTCTGTCTTTTTTACTTGGTGTCAGTGTATGTCTGTGTTACTTGGTGTAAGTGTGTGTTTGTGTTTCTGGGTATCAGTGTATGTCTTTGTTACTTGGTATCAGTGTATGTCTTGGTGACTTAGTGTCAGTGTATGTCTTTTTTACTGGGTGTCAGTGTGTGTCTGTGTTACTTGGTGTCAGTGTATTTCTTTGTTACTGTGTATCAGTGTTTCTCTGTGCTACTGGGTGTCAGTGTATGTTTGTTTGTGTGACTGGGTGTCAGTGTGTGTATGTGACACTAGGTGTCAGTATTTAGTTTAGTTTGGAGATACAGCACTTCAACAGGCCCTTCGGCCCACCGAGTCTGTGCCGACCATCAACAACCCATTTATACTAATCCTACACTAATCCCGTATTCCTATCACATCCCCACCGGTCCCTATACATTTCGCTACCACCTACCTGTACGAGGAGAAATATATAACGGTCAACTAACCTATCAATCTGCAAGTCTTTGGCATGTGGGAGGAAACCGGAGCACCGGGAGGAAACCCACGCAGACAGAGGGAGAACTTGCAAACTCCACACAGGCTGTACCCTGAAACGAACCCGGGTCCCTGAATCTGTGAGGCTGCGGTGCTAACCACTGCGCCAATGTGCCCCCCCCCCCCCCCCTCCGTGTGTGCCTGTGTTACTGGGTGTCAGTGTATGTCTTTGTTACTTGGAGTCAGTGTATGTCTGTGTTACTTGGTGTCAGTGTATGTGTTTGTGTTACTGGGTGTCAGTGTGTGTCTTTGTTACTTGGTGTAAGTGTGTGTCTTTGTTACTTGGTGTCCGTGTGTGTCTGTGTTACTGGGTGTCAGTGTATGTCTTTGTTACTGGGTGTCAGTGTATGTCTTTGTTACTTGGTGCAAGTGTGTGTCTGTGTTACTGGGTATCAGTGTCTGTCTTTGTTACTTGGTGTAAGTGTGTGTCTGTGTTACTGGGTATCAGTGCATGTCTTTGTTACTTGGTGTCATTGTATGTCTGTGTTACTTGGTGAAAGTGTGTGTCTGTGTTACTTGGTATCAGTGTATGTCTTTGTTACTTGTTGTCAGTGTATGTCAAAATACTTGGTGTAATTGTATGTCTTTGTTACTTGGTGTAATTGTCTGTCTTTGTTACTTGGTGTCATTGTATGTCTGTGTTACTTGGTGTAAGTATGTGTCTTTGTTACTTGGTGTAAGTGCATGCCTTTGTTACTTGGTGTCAGTGTATGTCTTTGTTACTTGGTGTCAATGTGTGTCTGTGTTACTGGGCATCAGTGTATGTCTTTGTGACTTGGTATCAGAGTATGTCTTTGTGACTTGGTGTCAGTGTATGTCTTTTTTGTTGGGTGTCAGTGTGTGTCTGTGCTACTTGGTGTCAGTGTATGTCTTTGTTACTTGGAGTCAGTGTATGTCTGTGTTACTTGTTGTCAGTGTATGTGTTTGTGTTACTGGGTGTCAGTGTGTGTCTTTGTTACTTGGTGTAAGTGTGTGTCTTTGTTACTTGGTGTCCGTGTGTGTCTGTGTTACTGGGTGTCAGTGTATGTCTTTGTTACTGGGTGTCAGTGTATGTCTTTGTTACTTGGTGCAAGTGTGTGTCTGTGTTACTGGGTATCAGTGTCTGTCTTTGTTACTTGGTGTAAGTGTGTGTCTGTGTTACTGGGTATCAGTGCATGTCTTTGTTACTTGGTGTCATTGTATGTCTGTGTTACTTGGTGAAAGTGTGTGTCTGTGTTACTTGGTATCAGTCTATGTCTTTGTTACTTGGTGTCAGTGTATGTCAAAATACTTGGTGTAATTGTATGTCTTTGTTACTTGGTGTAATTGTCTGTCTTTGTTACTTGGTGTCAATGTATGTCTGTGTTACTTGGTGTAAGTATGTGTCTTTGTTACTTGGTGTAAGTGCATGTCTTTGTTACTTGGTGTCAGTGTATGTCTTTGTTACTTGGTGTCAATGTGTGTCTGTGTTACTGGGCATCAGTGTATGTCTTTGTGACTTGGTATCAGAGTATGTCTTTGTGACTTGGTGTCAGTGTATGTCTTTTTTGTTGGGTGTCAGTGTGTGTCTGTGTTAACTTGGTGTCAGTGTATGTCTTTGTTACTTGGTGTCAGTGTATGTCTTTGTTTCTTGGTGTCAGTGTGTGTCTGTGTTACTGGGTGTAAGTGTGTGTCTGCGTTACTGGGTATCAGTGTATGTCTTTGTTACTTGGTGTCAGTGTATGTCAAAATACCTGGTGTAAGTGTATGTCTTTGTTACTTGGTGTAATTGTCTGTCTTTGTTACTTGATGTCAGTGTACGTCTGTGTTACTTGGTGTAAGTGTGTGTCTTTGTTACTGGGCATCAGTGTATGTCTTTGTGACTTGGTATCAGTGTATGTCTTTGTGACCTGGTGTCAGTGTTTGTCTTTTTTACTGGGTGTCAGTGTGTGTCTGCGTTACTTGGTATCAGTGTCTGTCTTTGTTACTGTGTATCAGTGTTTCTCTGTGTTACTGGGTGTCAGTGTATGTCTGTGTTACTGGGTATCTGTGCATGTCTTTGTTACTTGGTGTCATTGTATGTCTGTGTTATTTCGTGTAAGTGTGTGCCTGTGTTACTGGGTATCAGTGTATGTCTTTGTTACTTCGTGTCAGTGGATGTCAAAATACTTGGTGTAAGTGTATGTCTTTGTTACTTGGTGTCAGTGTATGTCTGTGTTACTTGGTGTAAGTGTGCGTCTGTGTTACTGCGTATCAGTGTATGCCTTTGTTACTTGGTATCAGTGTATGTCTTTGTGACTGGGTGTCAGTTTATGTCTGTGATACTGGGTATCTGTGCATGTCTTTGTTACTTGGTGTCATTGTATGGCTGTGTTACTTGGTGTAAGTGTGTGCCTGTGTTACTGGATATCAGTGTATGTCTTTGTTACTTGGTGTCAGTGGATGTCAAAATACTTGGTGTAAGTGTATGTCTTTGTTACTTGGTGTCAGTTTATGTCTGTGATACTGGGTATCTGTGCATGTCTTTGTTACTTGGTGTCATTGTATGTCTGTGTTACTTGGTGTAAGTGTGTGCCTGTGTTACTGGATATCAGTGTATGTCTTTGTTACTTGGTGTCAGTGGATGTCAAAATACTTGGTGTAAGTGTATGTCTTTGTTACTTGGTGTCAGTGTATGTCTGTGTTACATGGTGTAAGTGTGTGTCTGTGTTACTGGGTATCAGTGTATGTCTTTGTTACTTGGTATCAGTGTATGTCTTTGTGACTGTTTCTCAGTGTATGTCTGCGTTACTGGGTATCAGTGCATGTCTTTGTTACTTGGTGTCATAGTATGTCTGTGTTACTTGGTGTAAGTGTGTGCCTGTGTTACTGGGTATCAGTGTATGTCTTTGTTACTTGGTGTCAGTGGATGTCAAAATACTTGGTGTAAGTGCATGTCTTTGTTACTTGGTGTCAGTGTATGTCTTTGTTACTTGGTGTCAATGTGTGTCTGTGTTACTGGGCATCAGTGTATGTCTTTGTGACTTGGTATCAGAGTATGTCTTTGTGACTTGGTGTCAGTGTATGTCTTTTTTGTTGGGTGTCAGTGTGTGTCTGTGTTAACTTGGTGTCAGTGTATGTCTTTGTTACTTGGTGTCAGTGTATGTCTTTGTTTCTTGGTGTCAGTGTGTGTCTGTGTTACTGGGTGTAAGTGTGTGTCTGCGTTACTGGGTATCAGTGTATGTCTTTGTTACTTGGTGTCAGTGTATGTCAAAATACCTGGTGTAAGTGTATGTCTTTGTTACTTGGTGTAATTGTCTGTCTTTGTTACTTGATGTCAGTGTACGTCTGTGTTACTTGGTGTAAGTGTGTGTCTTTGTTACTGGGCATCAGTGTATGTCTTTGTGACTTGGTATCAGTGTATGTCTTTGTGACCTGGTGTCAGTGTTTGTCTTTTTTACTGGGTGTCAGTGTGTGTCTGCGTTACTTGGTATCAGTGTCTGTCTTTGTTACTGTGTATCAGTGTTTCTCTGTGTTACTGGGTGTCAGTGTATGTCTGTGTTACTGGGTATCTGTGCATGTCTTTGTTACTTGGTGTCATTGTATGTCTGTGTTATTTCGTGTAAGTGTGTGCCTGTGTTACTGGGTATCAGTGTATGTCTTTGTTACTTCGTGTCAGTGGATGTCAAAATACTTGGTGTAAGTGTATGTCTTTGTTACTTGGTGTCAGTGTATGTCTGTGTTACTTGGTGTAAGTGTGCGTCTGTGTTACTGCGTATCAGTGTATGCCTTTGTTACTTGGTATCAGTGTATGTCTTTGTGACTGGGTGTCAGTTTATGTCTGTGATACTGGGTATCTGTGCATGTCTTTGTTACTTGGTGTCATTGTATGGCTGTGTTACTTGGTGTAAGTGTGTGCCTGTGTTACTGGATATCAGTGTATGTCTTTGTTACTTGGTGTCAGTGGATGTCAAAATACTTGGTGTAAGTGTATGTCTTTGTTACTTGGTGTCAGTTTATGTCTGTGATACTGGGTATCTGTGCATGTCTTTGTTACTTGGTGTCATTGTATGTCTGTGTTACTTGGTGTAAGTGTGTGCCTGTGTTACTGGATATCAGTGTATGTCTTTGTTACTTGGTGTCAGTGGATGTCAAAATACTTGGTGTAAGTGTATGTCTTTGTTACTTGGTGTCAGTGTATGTCTGTGTTACATGGTGTAAGTGTGTGTCTGTGTTACTGGGTATCAGTGTATGTCTTTGTTACTTGGTATCAGTGTATGTCTTTGTGACTGTTTCTCAGTGTATGTCTGCGTTACTGGGTATCAGTGCATGTCTTTGTTACTTGGTGTCATAGTATGTCTGTGTTACTTGGTGTAAGTGTGTGCCTGTGTTACTGGGTATCAGTGTATGTCTTTGTTACTTGGTGTCAGTGGATGTCAAAATACTTGGTGTAAGTGTATGTCTTTTTTACTTGGTGTCAGTGTATGTCTGTGTTACTTGGTGTAAATGTGTGACTGTGTTACTGGGTATCAGTGTATGTCTTTGTTACTTGGTATCAGTGTATGTCTGTGTTACTTGGTGTCAGTGTATGTGTTTGTGTTACTGGGTGTCAGTGTATGTCTTTGTTACTTGGTGTCAGTGCATGTCTTTGTTACTTGGTGTCAATGTGTGTCTGTGTTACTGGGCATCAGTGTATGTCTTTGTGACTTGGTATCAGTGTATGTCTTTGTGACTTGGTGTCAGTGTATGTCTTTGTGACTTGGTGTCAGTGTAGGTCTGCGTTAGTGGGTATCAGTGCATGTCTTTGTTACTTGGTGTCATTGTATGTCTGTGTTACTTGGTGTAAGTGTGTGCCTGTGTGACTGGGTATCAGTGTATGTCTTTGTTACTTGGTGTCAGTGGATGTCAAAATACTTGGTGTAAGTGTATGTCTTTGTTACTTGGTGTAATTGTCTGTCTTTTTTACTTGGTGTCAGTGTATGTCTGTGTTACTTGGTGTAAGTGTGTGTTTGTGTTTCTGGGTATCAGTGTATGTCTTTGTTACTTGGTATCAGTGTATGTCTTGGTGACTTAGTGTCAGTGTATGTCTTTTTTACTGGGTGTCAGTGTGTGTCTGTGTTACTTGGTGTCAGTGTATTTCTTTGTTACTGTGTATCAGTGTTTCTCTGTGCTACTGGGTGTCAGTGTATGTTTGTTTGTGTGACTGGGTGTCAGTGTGTGTATCTGACACTAGGTGTCAGTATTTAGTTTAGTTTGGAGATACAGCACTTCAACAGGCCCTTCGGCCCACCGAGTCTGTGCCGACCATCAACAACCCATTTATACTAATCCTACACTAATCCCGTATTCCTATCACATCCCCACCGGTCCCTATACATTTCGCTACCACCTACCTGTACGAGGAGAAATATATAACGGTCAACTAACCTATCAATCTGCAAGTCTTTGGCATGTGGGAGGAAACCGGAGCACCGGGAGGAAACCCACGCAGACAGAGGGAGAACTTGCAAACTCCACACAGGCTGTACCCTGAAACGAACCCGGGTCCCTGAATCTGTGAGGCTGCGGTGCTAACCACTGCGCCAATGTGCCCCCCCCCCCTCCGTGTGTGCCTGTGTTACTGGGTGTCAGTGTATGTCTTTGTGACTTGGTGTCAGTGTAGGTCTGCGTTACTGGGTATCAGTGCATGTCTTTGTTACTTGGTGTCATTGTATGTCTGTGTTACTTGGTGTAAGTGTGTGCCTGTGTTACTGGGTATCAGTGTATGTCTTTGTTACTTGGTGTCAGTGGATGTCAAAATACTTGGTGTAAGTGTATGTCTTTGTTACTTGGTGTAATTGTCTGTCTTTTTTACTTGGTGTCAGTGTATGTCTGTGTTACTTGGTGTAAGTGTGTGTTTGTGTTTCTGGGTATCAGTGTATGTCTTTGTTACTTGGTATCAGTGTATGTCTTGGTGACTTAGTGTCAGTGTATGTCTTTTTTACTGGGTGTCAGTGTGTGTCTGTGTTACTTGGTGTCAGTGTATTTCTTTGTTACTGTGTATCAGTGTTTCTCTGTGCTACTGGGTGTCAGTGTATGTTTGTTTGTGTGACTGGGTGTCAGTGTGTGTATGTGACACTAGGTGTCAGTATTTAGTTTAGTTTGGAGATACAGCACTTCAACAGGCCCTTCGGCCCACCGAGTCTGTGCCGACCATCAACAACCCATTTATACTAATCCTACACTAATCCCGTATTCCTATCACATCCCCCCCGGTCCCTATATATTTCGCTACCACCTACCTGTACGAGGGGCAATATATAATGGTCAATTAACCTATCTACCTGCAAGTCTTTGGCATGTGATAGGAAACCGGAGCACCCGGAGGAAACCCACGCAGACACAGGGAGAACTTGCAAACTCCGCACAGGCAGTACCCAGAATCGAACCCGGGTCCCTGGAGCTGAGAGGCTGCGGTACTAACCACTGCGCCAATGTGCCCCCCCCCCCACCCCAGTGTGTGCCTGTGTTACTGGGTATTAGTGCATGTCTTTGTTACTTGGTGTCAGTGTATGTCAAAATACTTGGTGTAAGTGTATGTCTTTGTTACTTGGTGTAATTGTCTGTCTATGTTACTTGGAGTCAGTGTATGTCTGTGTTACCTGGTGTAAGTGTGTGTCTTTGTTACTTGGTATAATTGTCTGTCTTTGTTACTTGATGTCAGTGTATGTCTGTGTTACTTGGTGTAAGTGTGTGTCTTTGTTACTGGGCATCAGTGTATGTATTTGTGACTTGGCATCAGTGTATGTCTTTGTGACTTGGTGTCAGTGTATGTCTTTTTTACTGGGTATCAGTGTATGTCTTTGTTACTTGCTGTCAGTGTATGTCTGTGTTACTTGGTGTAAGTGTGTGTCTTTGTTACTTGATGTCAGTGCATGTCTGTGTTACTGGGTGTCATAGTATGTCTGTGTTACTTGGTGTAGGTGTGTGAATGTGTTACTGGATATCAGTGTATGTCTTTGTTACTTGGTGTCAGTGGATGTCAAAATACTTGGTGTAAGTGTATGTCTTTGTTACTTGGTGTCAGTGTATGTCTGTGTTACATGGTGTAAGTGTGTGTCTGTGTTACTGGGTATCAGTGTATGTCTTTGTTACTTGGTATCAGTGTATGTCTTTGTGACTGGGTGTCAGTGTATGTCTGCGTTACTGGGTATCAGTGCATGTCTTTGTTACTTGGAGTCATTGTATGTCTGTGTTACTTGGTGTAAGTGTGTGCCTGTGTTACTTGGTATCAGTGTATGTCTTTGTTACTTGGTGTCAGTGGATGTCAAAATACTTGGTGTAAGTGTATGTCTTTTTTACTTGGTGTCAGTGCATGTCTGTGTTACTTGGTGTAAATGTGTGACTGTGTTAATGGGTATCAGTATGTGTTTGTTACTTGGTGTCAGTGTATGTCTTTTTTACTGGGTGTCAGTGTGTGTCTGTGTTACTTGGTGTCAGTGCATGTCTTTTTTACTGTGTATCAGTGTTTCTCTGTGTTACTGGGTGTCAGTGTGTGTTTGTTTGTGTTACTGGGTGTCAGTGTGTGTCTGTGACACCAGGTGTCAGTATTTAGTTTAGTTCAGAGATACAGCACTTAAACAGGCCCTTCGGCCCACCGAGTCTGTGCCGACCATCAACAACCCATTTATACTAATCCTACACTAATCCCGTATTCCTATCACATCCCCACCGGTCCCTATACATTTCGCTACCACCTACCTGTACGAGGAGAAATATATAAAGGTCAACTAACCTATCAATCTGCAAGTCTTTGGCATGTGGGAGGAAACCGGAGCACCGGGAGGAAACCCACGCAGACAGAGGGAGAACTTGCAAACTCCACACAGGCTGTACCCTGAAACGAACCCGGGTCCCTGAATCTGTGAGGCTGCGGTGCTAACCACTGCGCCAATGTGTCCCCCCCCCCACCTCCGTGTGTGCCTTTGTTACTGGGTGTCAGTGTATGTCTTTGTTACTTGGAGTCAGTGTATGTCTGTGTTACTTGGTGTCAGTGTATGCGTTTGTGTTACTGGGTGTCAGTGTGTGTCTTTGTTACTTGGTGTAAGTGTGTGTCTTTGTTACTTGGTGTCCGTGTGTGTCTGTGTTACTGGGTGTCAGTGTATGTCTTTGTTACTGGGTGTCAGTGTATGTCTTTGTTACTTGGTGCAAGTGTGTGTCTGTGTTACTGGGTATCAGTGTCTGTCTTTGTTACTTGGTGTAAGTGTGTGTCTGTGTTACTGGGTATCAGTGCATGTCTTTGTTACTTGGTGTCATTGTATGTCTGTGTTACTTGGTGAAAGTGTGTGTCTGTGTTACTTGGTATCAGTGTATGTCTTTGTTACTTGGTGTCAGTGTATGTCAAAATACTTGGTGTAATTGTATGTCTTTGTTACTTGGTGTAATTGTCTGTCTTTGTTACTTGGTGTCAATGTATGTCTGTGTTACTTGGTGTAAGTATGTGTCTTTGTTACTTGGTGTAAGTGCATGCCTTTGTTACTTGGTGTCAGTGTATGTCTTTGTTACTTGGTGTCAATGTGTGTCTGTGTTACTGGGCATCAGTGTATGTCTTTGTGACTTGGTATCAGAGTATGCCTTTGTGACTTGGTGTCAGTGTATGTCTTTTTTGTTGGGTGTCAGTGTGTGTCTGTGCTACTTGGTGTCAGTGTATGTCTTTGTTACTTGGAGTCAGTGTATGTCTGTGTTACTTGTTGTCAGTGTATGTGTTTGTGTTACTGGGTGTCAGTGTGTGTCTTTGTTACTTGGTGTAAGTGTGTGTCTTTGTTACTTGGTGTCCGTGTGTGTCTGTGTTACTGGGTGTCAGTGTATGTCTTTGTTACTGGGTGTCAGTGTATGTCTATGTTACTTGGTGCAAGTGTGTGTCTGTGTTACTGGGTATCAGTGTCTGTCTTTGTTACTTGGTGTAAGTGTGTGTCTGTGTTACTGGGTATCAGTGCATGTCTTTGTTACTTGGTGTCATTGTATGTCTGTGTTACTTGGTGAAAGTGTGTGTCTGTGTTACTTGGTATCAGTGTATGTCTTTGTTACTTGGTGTCAGTGTATGTCAAAATACTTGGTGTAATTGTATGTCTTTGTTACTTGGTGTAATTGTCTGTCTTTGTTACTTGGTGTCAATGTATGTCTGTGTTACTTGGTGTAAGTATGTGTCTTTGTTACTTGGTGTAAGTGCATGTCTTTGTTACTTGGTGTCAGTGTATGTCTTTGTTACTTGGTGTCAATGTGTGTCTGTGTTACTGGGCATCAGTGTATGTCTTTGCGACTTGGTATCAGAGTATGTCTTTGTGACTTGGTGTCAGTGTATGTCTTTTTTGTTGGGTGTCAGTGTGTGTCTGTGTTACTTGGTGTCAGTGTATGTCTTTGTTACTTGGTGTCAGTGTATGTCTTTGTTTCTTGGTGTCAGTGTGTGTCTGTGTTACTGGGTGTAAGTGTGTGTCTGCGTTACTGGGTATCAGTGTATGTCTTTGTTACTTGGTGTCAGTGTATGTCAAAATACCTGGTGTAAGTGTATGTCTTTGTTACTTGGTGTAATTGTCTGTCTTTGTTACTTAATGTCAGTGTACGTCTGTGTTACCTGGTGTAAGTGTGTGTCTTTGTTACTGGGCATCAGTGTATGTCTTTGTGACTTGGTATCAGTGTATGTCTTTGTGACCTGGTGTCAGTGTTTGTCTTGTTTACTGGGTGTCAGTGTGTGTCTGCGTTACTTGGTATCAGTGTCTGTCTTTGTTACTGTGTATCAGTGTTTCTCTGTGTTACTGGGTGTCAGTGTATGTCTGTGTTACTGGGTATCTGTGCATGTCTTTGTTACTTGGTGTCATTGTATGTCTGTGTTATTTCGTGTAAGTGTGTGCCTGTGTTACTGGGTATCAGTGTATGTCTTTGTTACTTCGTGTCAGTGGATGTCAAAATACTTGGTGTAAGTGTATGTCTTTGTTACTTGGTGTCAGTGTATGTCTGTGTTACTTGGTGTAAGTGTGCGTCTGTGTTACTGCGTATCAGTGTATGCCTTTGTTACTTGGTATCAGTGTATGTCTTTGTGACTGGGTGTCAGTTTATGTCTGTGATACTGGGTATCTGTGCATGTCTTTGTTACTTGGTGTCATTGTATGGCTGTGTTACTTGGTGTAAGTGTGTGCCTGTGTTACTGGATATCAGTGTATGTCTTTGTTACTTGGTGTCAGTGGATGTCAAAATACTTGGTGTAAGTGTATGTCTTTGTTACTTGGTGTCAGTTTATGTCTGTGATACTGGGTATCTGTGCATGTCTTTGTTACTTGGTGTCATTGTATGTCTGTGTTACTTGGTGTAAGTGTGTGCCTGTGTTACTGGATATCAGTGTATGTCTTTGTTACTTGGTGTCAGTGGATGTCAAAATACTTGGTGTAAGTGTATGTCTTTGTTACTTGGTGTCAGTGTATGTCTGTGTTACATGGTGTAAGTGTGTGTCTGTGTTACTGGGTATCAGTGTATGTCTTTGTTACTTGGTATCAGTGTATTTCTTTGTGACTGGTTGTCAGTGTATGTCTGCGTTACTGGGTATCAGTGCATGTCTTTGTTACTTGGTGTCATAGTATGTCTGTGTTACTTGGTGTAAGTGTGTGCCTGTGTTACTGGGTATCAGTGTATGTCTTTGTTACTTGGTGTCAGTGGATGTCAAAATACTTGGTGTAAGTGTATGTCTTTTTTACTTGGTGTCAGTGTATGTCTGTGTTACTTGGTGTAAATGTGTGACTGTGTTACTGGGTATCAGTGTATGTCTTTGTTACTTGGTATCAGTGTATGTCTGTGTTACTTGGTGTCAGTGTATGTGTTTGTGTTACTGGGTGTCAGTGTATGTCTTTGTTACTTGGTGTCAGTGCATGTCTTTGTTACTTGGTGTCAATGTGTGTCTGTGTTACTGGGCATCAGTGTATGTCTTTGTGACTTGGTATCAGTGTATGTCTTTGTGACTTGGTGTCAGTGTATGTCTTTGTGACTTGGTGTCAGTGTAGGTCTGCGTTACTGGGTATCAGTGCATGTCTTTGTTACTTGGTGTCATTGTATGTCTGTGTTACTTGGTGTAAGTGTGTGCCTGTGTTACTGGGTATCAGTGTATGTCTTTGTTACTTGGTGTCAGTGGATGTCAAAATACTTGGTGTAAGTGTATGTCTTTCTTACTTGGTGTAATTGTCTGTCTTTTTTACTTGGTGTCAGTGTATGTCTGTGTTACTTGGTGTAAGTGTGTGTTTGTGTTTCTGGGTATCAGTGTATGTCTTTGTTACTTGGTATCAGTGTATGTCTTGGTGACTTAGTGTCAGTGTATGTCTTTTTTACTGGGTGTCAGTGTGTGTCTGTGTTACTTGGTGTCAGTGTATTTCTTTGTTACTGTGTATCAGTGTTTCTCTGTGCTACTGGGTGTCAGTGTATGTTTGTTTGTGTGACTGGGTGTCAGTGTGTGTATGTGACACTAGGTGTCAGTATTTAGTTTAGTTTGGAGATACAGCACTTCAACAGGCCCTTCGGCCCACCGAGTCTGTGCCGACCATCAACAACCCATTTATACTAATCCTACACTAATCCCGTATTCCTATCACATCCCCACCGGTCCCTATATATTTCGCTACCACCTACCTGTACGAGGGGCAATATATAATGGTCAATTAACCTATCAACCTGCAAGTCTTTGGCATGTGATAGGAGACCGGAGCACCCGGAGGAAACCCACGCAGACACAGGGAGAACTTGCAAACTCCGCACAGGCAGTACCCAGAATCGAACCCGGGTCCCTGGAGCTGAGAGGCTGCGGTGCTAACCACTGCGCCAATGTGCCCCCCCCCCCCCCACCCCAGTGTGTGCCTGTGTTACTGGGTATTAGTGCATGTCTTTGTTACTTGGTGTCAGTGTATGTCAAAATACTTGGTGTAAGTGTATGTCTTTGTTACTTGGTGTAATTGTCTGTCTATGTTACTTGGAGTCAGTGTATGTCTGTGTTACCTGGTGTAAGTGTGTGTCTTTGTTACTTGGTGTAATTGTCTGTCTTTGTTACTTGATGTCAGTGTATGTCTGTGTTACTTGGTGTAAGTGTGTGTCTTGGTTACTGGGCATCAGTGTATGTCTTCGTGACTTGGCATCAGTGTATGTCTTTGTGATTTGGTGTCAGTGTATGTCTTTTTTACTGGGTATCAGTGTATGTCTTTGTTACTTGCTGTCAGTGTATGTCTGTGTTACTTGGTGTAAGTGTGTGTCTTTGTTACTTGATGTCAGTGCATGTCTGTGTTACTGGGTGTCAGAGTATGTCTTTGTTACTGGGTGTCAGTGTATGTCTGCGTTACTGGGTATCAGTACATGTCTTTGTTACTTGGTGTCATTGTATGTCTGTGTTACTTGGTGTAAGTGTGTGCCTGTGTTACTGGGTATCAGTGTATGTCTTTGTTACTTGGTGTCAGTGGATGTCAAAATACTTGGTGTAAGTGTATGTCTTTGTTACTTGGTGTAATTGTCTGTCTTTGTTACTTGATGTCAGTGTATGTCTGTGTTACTTGGTGTAAGTGTGTGTCTTTGTTACTGGGTATCAGTGTATGTCTTTGTGACTTGGTATCAGTGTATGTCTTTGTGACTTTGTGTCAGTGCATGTCTTTTTTACTGGGTGTCAGTGAGTGTCTGTGTTACTTGGTGTCAGTGTATGTCTTTGTTACTGTGTATCAGTGTTTCTCTGTGTTACTGGGTGTCAGTGTGTGTCTGTGACACTAGGTGTCAGTATTTAGTTTAGTTTAGAGATACAGCACTTAAACAGGACCTTCGGCCCACCGAGTCTGTGCCGACCATCAACAACCCATTTATACTAATCCTACACTAATCCCGTATTCCTATCACATCCCCACCTATCCCTATATATTTCCCTACCACCTACCTATGCTAGGGGCAATTTATAATGGCCAATTAACCTATCAACCTGCAAGTCTTTGGCATGTGGGAGGAAACCGGAGCACCCGGAGGAAACCCACGCAGACACAGGGAGAACTTGCAAACTCCGCACAGGCAGTACCCAGAATCGAACCCGGGTCCCTGGAGCTGTGAGGCCGCGGTGCCAACCACTGCGCCAATGTGCCCCCCCCCCCACCCCCACCCCAGTGTGTGCCTGTGTTACTGGGTATCAGTGTATGTCTTTGTTACTTGGTGTCAGAGAATGTCAAAATACTTGGTGTCAGTGTGTGTCTTTGTTATTTGGTGTAATTGTCTGTCTTTGTTACTTTGTGTCAGTGTATGTCTGTGTCACTTGGTGTCAGTGTGTGTCTTTGTTACTTGGTGTCCGTGTGTGTCTGTGTTACTGGGTGTCAGAGTATGTCTTTGTTACTTGGTGTCAGTGTATGTCTTTGTTACTTGGTGTAAGTGTGTGTCTTTGTTACTTGGTGTCAATGTGTGTCTGTGTTACTGGGCATCAGTGTATGTCTTTGTGACTTGGTATCAGAGTATGTCTTTGTGACTTGGTATCAGTGTATGTCTTTTTTACTGGGTGGCAGTGTGTGTCTGTGTTACTTGGTGTCAGTGTATGTCTTTGTTACTTGGTGTCAGTGTATGTCTTTGTTACTTGGTGTTAGCTTATGTCTTGGTTACTTGGTGTAAGTGTGTGTCTGTGCTACTGGGTATCAGTGTATGTCTTTGTTTCTTGGTGTAAGTGTGTGTCTGTTTTACTGTGTATCAGTGCATGTCTTTGTTACATGGTGTCAGTGTATGTCTGTGTTACTTGATGTCAGTGTATTTCTGTGTTACTTGGTGTAAGTGTGTGTCTTTGTTACTGGGTATCAGTGTATGTCTTTGTGACTTGGTATCAGTGTATGTCTTTGTGACTTTGTGTCAGTGCATGTCTTTTTTACTGGGTGTCAGTGAGTGTCTGTGTTACTTGGTGTCAGTGTATGTCTTTGTTACTGTGTATCAGTGTTTCTCTGTGTTACTGGGTGTCAGTGTGTGTCTGTGACACTAGGTGTCAGTATTTAGTTTAGTTTAGAGATACAGCACTTAAACAGGCCCTTCGGCCCACCGAGTCTGTGCCGGCCATCAACAACCCATTTATACTAATCCTACACTAATCCCGTATTCCTATCACATCCCCACCTATCCCTATATATTTCCCTACCACCTACCTATGCTAGGGGCAATTTATAATGGCCAATTAACCTATCAACCTGCAAGTCTTTGGCATGTGGGAGGAAACCGGAGCACCCGGAGGAAACCCACGCAGACACAGGGAGAACTTGCAAACTCCGCACAGGCAGTACCCAGAATCGAACCCGGGTCCCTGGAGCTGTGAGGCCGCGGTGCCAACCAGTGCGCCAATGTGCCCCCCCCCACCCCCACCCCAGTGTCTGCCTGTGTTACTGGGTATCAGTGTATGTCTTTGTTACTTGGTGTCAGAGAATGTCAAAATACTTGGTGTCAGTGTGTGTCTTTGTTATTTGGTGTAATTGTCTGTCTTTGTTACTTGGTGTCAGTGTATGTCTGTGTCACTTGGTGTCAGTGTGTGTCTTTGTTACTTGGTGTCCGTGTGTGTCTGTGTTACTGGGTGTCAGAGTATGTCTTTGTTACTTGGTGTCAGTGTATGTCTTTGTTACTTGGTGTAAGTGTGCGTCTTTGTTACTTGGTGTCAATGTGTGTCTGTGTTACTGGGCATCAGTGTATGTCTTTGTGACTTGGTATCAGAGTATGTCTTTGTGACTTGGTGTCAGTGTATGTCTTTTTTACTGGGTGGCAGTGTGTGTCTGTGTTACTTGGTGTCAGTGTATGTCTTTGTTACTTGGTGTCAGTGTATGTCTTTGTTGCTTGGTGTCAGTGTGTGTCTGTGTTACTGGGTGTAAGTGTGTGTCTGCGTTACTGGGTATCATTGTATGTCTTTGTTACTTGGTGTCAGTTTATGTCAAAATACTTGGTGTAAGTGTATGTCTTTGTTACTTGGTCTAATTGTCTGTCTTTTTTACTTGGTGTCAGTGTATGTCTGTGTTATTTGGTGTAAGTGGGTGTCTTTGTTCCTGGGCATCAGTGTATGTCTTTGTGACTTTGTATCAGTGTATGCCTTTGTGACTTGGTGTCAGTGTATGTCTTCTTTGCTGGGTGTCAGTGTGTGTCTGTCTTACTTGGTTTCAGTGTATGTCTTTGTTACTGTGTATCAGTGTTTATCTGTGTTACTGAGTGTCAGTGTGTGTTTGTATGTGTTACTGGGTGTCAGTGTGTGTCTGTGACACTAGGTGTCAGTATTTAGTTTAGTTTAGAGATACAGCACTTAAGCAGGCCCTTCGGCCCACCGGGTCTGTGTCGACCATCAACAACCCATTTATACAAATCCTACACTAATCCCGTATTCCTATCACATCCCCACCTATCCCTATATATTTCCCTACCATCTACCTATAGTAGGGGCAATTTATAATGGCCAATTAACCTATCAACCTGCAAGTCTTTGGCATGTGGGAGGAAACCGGAGCACCCGGAGGAAACCCACGCAGACACAGGGAGAACTTGCAAACTCCGCACAGGCAGTACCCAGAATCGAACCCGGGTCCCTGGAGCTGTGAGGCCGCGGTGCCAACCACTGCGCCAATGTGCCCCACCTCCCCCCCCCACCCCCACCCCAGTGTGTGCCTGTGTTACTGGGTATCAGTGTATGTCTTTGTTACTTGGTGTCAGAGAATGTCAAAATACTTGGTGTCAGTGTGTGTCTTTGTTATTTGGTGTAATTGTCTGTCTTTGTTACTTGGTGTCAGTGTATGTCTGTGTCACTTGGTGTCAGTGTGTGTCTTTGTTACTTGGTGTCCGTGTGTGTCTGTGTTACTGGGTGTCAGAGTATGTCTTTGTTACTGGGTGTCAGTGTATGTCTTTGTTACTTGGTGTAAGTGTGTGTCTTTGTTACTTGGTGTCAATGTGTGTATGTGTTACTGGGCATCAGTGTATGTCTTTGTGACTTGGTATCAGAGTATGTCTTTGTGACTTGGTGTCAGTGTATGTCTTTTTTACTGGGTGGCAGTGTGTGTCTGTGTTACTTGGTGTCAGTGTGTGTCTGTGTTACTGGGTGTAAGTGTGTGTCTGCGTTACTGGGTATCATTGTATGTCTTTGTACTTGGTGTCAGTTTATGTCAAAATACTTGGTGTAAGTGTATGTCTTTGTTACTTGGTCTAATTGTCTGTCTTTTTTACTTGGTGTCAGTGTATGTCTGTGTTACTTGGTGTAAGTGGGTGTCTTTGTTCCTGGGCATCAGTGTATGTCTTTGTGACTTGGAATCAGTGTATGCCTTTGTGACTTGGTGTCAGTGTATGTCTTCTTTACTGGGTGTCAGTGTGTGTCTGTCTTACTCGGTTTCAGTGTATGTCTTTGTTACTGTGTATCAGTGTTTTCTGTGTTACTGGGTGTCAGTGTGTGTTTGTTTGTGTTACTGGGTGTCATTTTGTGTCTGTGACACTCGGTGTCAGTATTTAGTTTAGTTTAGAGATACAGCACTTAAACAGGCCCTTCGGCCCACCGGGTCTGTGTCGACCATCAACAACCCATTTATACAAATCCTACACGAATCCCGTATTCCGATCACATCCCCACCTATCCCTATATATTTCCCTACCACCTACCTATAGTAGGGGCAATTTATAATGGCCAATTAACCTATCAGCCAGCAAGTCTTTGGCATGTGGGAGGAAACCGGAGCACCCGGAGGAAACCCACGCAGACACAGGGAGAACTTGCAAACTCCGCACAGGCAGTACCCAGAATCGAACCCGGGTCCCTGGAGCTGTGAGGCCGCGGTGCCAACCACTGCGCCAATGTGCCCCCCCCACCCCCCCCCACCCAACCCCAGTGTCTGCCTGTGTTACTGGGTATCAGTGTATGTCTTTGTTACTTGGTGTCAGAGAATGTCAAAATACTTGGTGTCAGTGTGTGTCTTTGTTACTTGGTGTCCGTGTGTGTCTGTGTTACTGGGTGTCAGAGTATGTCTTTGTTACTGGGTGTCAGTGTATGTCTTTGTTACTTGGTGTAAGTGTGTGTCTTTGTTACTTGGTGTCAATGTTTGTCTGTGTTATTGGGCATCAGTGTATGTCTTTGTGACTTGGTATCAGAGTATGTCTTTGTGACTTGGTGTCAGTGTATGTCTTTTTTACTGGGTGGCAGTGTGTGTCTGTGTTACTTGGTGTCAGTGTATGTCTTTGTTACTTGGTGTCAGTGTATGTCTTTGTTGCTTGGTGTCAGTGTGTGTCTGTGTTACTGGGTGTAAGTGTGTGTCTGCGTTACTGGGTATCATTGTATCTCTTTGTTACTTGGTGTCAGTTTATGTCAAAATACTTGGTGTAAGTGTATGTCTTTGTTACTTGGTCTAATTGTCTGTCTTTGTTACTTGGTGTCAGTGTATGTCTGTGTTACTTGGTGTAACTGGGTGTCTTTGTACCTGGGCATCAGTGTATGTCTTTGTGACCTGGTATCAGTGTATGCCTTTGTGACTTGGTGTCAGTTTATGTCTTTTTTACTGGGTGTAAGTGTGTGTCTGCGTTACTGTGTATCAGTGTATGTCTTTGTTACTGGGTGTCAGTGTATGTCTTTGTTACTGGGTGTCAGTGTGAGTCTGAGTTACTTGGTGTCAGTGTATGTCTGTGTTACTTGGTGTAAGTGTGTGTCTGTGATACTGTGTGTCAGTGTATGTCTTTGTTACTGCGTGTCAGTGTATGTCTTTGTTACTGGGTGTAAGTGTGTGTCTGTGTTACTGGGTATCAATGCCTTTCTTTTTTACTTGGTGTCAGAGTGTGTCTGTGCTACTGGGTATCAGTGCATGTCTTTGATACTTGGTGTCATTGTATGTCTGTGTTACTTGGTGTAAGTGTGTGTCTGTGTTACTGTGTATCATTGTATGTCTTTGTTACTTGGTGTCAGTGTATGTCAAAATATTTGGTGTAAGTGTATGTCTTTGTTACTTGATGTAATTGTCTGTCTTTGGTACTTGGCGTCAGTGTATGTCTTTGTGACTTGGTGTCAGTGTATGTCTTTTTTCCTGGGTGTCAGTGTGTGTCTGTGTTACTTCGTGTCAGTGTATGTCTTTGTTACAGTGCATCAGTGTTTCTCTGTGTTACTGGGTTTCAGTGTGTGTTTGCTTGTGGTATTGGGTGTCTGTGTCTGTCTGTGACACAAGGTGTCAGTATTTAGTTTAGTTTGGAGATGCAGCACTTCAACAGGCCCTTCGGCCCACCGAGTCTGTGCCGACCATCAAACACCCATTTATACTAATCCTACACTAATCCCGTATTCCTATCACATCCCCACCTATCCCTATATATTTCCCTACCACCTACCTGTACTAGGGGCAATTTATGACGGCCAATTAACCTATCAACCTGCAAGTCTTTGGCATGTGGGAGGAAACCGGAGCACCGGGAGGCAACCCACGCAGACACAGGGAGAACTTGCAAACTCCGCACAGGCAGTACCCAGAATCGAACCCGAGTCCCTGGAGCTGTGAGGCTGCGGTGCTAACCACTGCGCCAATGTGCACCCCACCCCCAGTGTCTGCCTGTGTTACTGGGTTTCTGTGTATGTCTTTGTTACTTGGTGTCAGTGTATGTCTGTGTTACTTGGTGTCAGTGTGTTTGTCTGTGTTCCTGGGTGTCAGTGCGTTTGTCTGTGTTACTAGGTGTCAGTGTGTGAATGTGTTACTTGGTGTAAGTGAGTGTCTTTGTTACTTGGTGTCCTTGTGTGTCTGCGTTGCTGGGTGTAAGGGTGTGTCTGTGTTCCTGGGTGTCAGTTCGTTTGTCTGTGTGACTAGGTGTCAGTGTGTGAATGTGTTAATGGTGTAAGTGAGTGTCTTGATTACTTGGTGTCCTTGTGTGTCTGTGTTACTTGGTGTAAGTGTGTGTCTGTGTTACTGGGTATCAATGTCTGTCTTTTTTACTTGGTGTAGGTGTGTGTCTTTGTTACTGGGTATCAGTGCATGTCTTTGTTACTTGGTGTCGTTGTATGTCTGTGTTACTTGGTGTAAGTGTGTATCTGTGTTACTGGGTATCAGTGCATTTCTTTGTTACTTTGTGTCAGTGTATGTCAAAATACTTGGTGCAAATGTATGTCTTTGTTACTTGGTGTAATTGTCTGTCTTTGTTACTTGGTGTAAGTGTGTGTCTTTGTTACTTGGTGTAAGTGCATGTCTTTGTTACTTGGTGTCAGTGTATGTCTTTGTTACTTGGTGTCAGTGTGTGTCTGTGTTACTGGGCATCAGTGTATGTCTGTGTTACTTGGTGTCAGTGCATGTCTTTGTTACTGTGTCTCATTGTTTCTCTGTGTCACTGGGTGTCAGTGTGTGTTTGTTTGTGTTACTGGGTGTCAGTGTGTGTCTGTGACACTAGGTGTCAGTATTTAGTTTAGTTTAGAGATACAGCACTTAAACAGGCCCTTCGGCCCACAGAGTCTGTGCCGACCATCAACAACCCATTTATACTAATCCTACACTAATCCCGTATTCCTATCACATCCCCACCTATCGCTATATATTTCCCTACCACCTACCTGTACTAGGGGCAATTTATGACGGCCAATTAACCTATCAACCTGCAAGTCTTTGGCATGTGGGAGGAAACCGGAGCACCGGGAGGCAACCCACGCAGACACAGGGAGAACTTGCAAACTCCGCACAGGCAGTACCCAGAATCGAACCCGGGTCCCTGGAGCTGTGAGGCTGCGGTGCTAACCACTGCGCCAATGTGCCCCCCAACCCCAGTGTGTGCCTGTGTTACTGGGTTTCAGTGTATGTCTTTGTTACTTGGTGTCAGTGTATGTCTGTGTTACTTGGTGTCAGTGTGTTTGTCTGTGTTACTGGGTGTCATTGTGTTTGTCTGTGTTACTGGGTGTCAGTGTGTGTCTGTGTTACTGGCTATCAGTGTATGTCTGTGTTACTTGGTGTAAGTGTGTATCTGTGTTACTGGGTATCAGTGCATGTCTTTGTTACTTTGTGTCAGTGTATGTCAAAATACTTGGTGCAAGTGTATGTCTTTGTTACATGGTGTAATTGTCTGTCTTTGTTACTTGGTGTAAGTGTGTGTCTTTGTTACTTGGTGTAAGTGCATGTCTTTGTTACTTGGTGTCAGTGTATGTCTTTGTTATTTGGTGTCAGTGTGTGTCTGTGTTACTGGGCATCAGTGTATGTCTGTGTTACTTGGTGTCAGTGCATGTCTTTGTTACTGTGTCTCATTGTTTCTCTGTGTCACTGGGTGTCAGTGTGTGTTTGTTTGTGTTACTGGGTGTCAGTGTGTGTCTGTGACACTAGGTGTCAGTATTTAGTTTAGTTTGGAGATACAGCACTGAAACAGGCACTTTGGCCCACCGAGTGTGTGCCGACCATCAACCACCCATTTATACTCATCCTACACTAATCCCGTATTCCTATCACATCCGCACCTATCCCTATATATTTCCCTACCTACTACCTATACTAGGGGCAATTTATGATGGCCAATTAACCTATCAACCTGCAAGACTTTGGCATGTGGGAGGTAACCGGAGCACCGGGAGGAAACGCACGCAGACACAGGGAGAACTTGCAAACTCCGCACAGGCAGTACCCAGAATCGAACCCGGGTTCCTGGAGCTGTGAGGCTGCGGTGCGAACCACTGCGCCAATGTGCCGCCCACCCCCAGTGTGTGCCTGTGTTACGGGGTATCAGTGTATGTCTTTGTTACTTGGTGTCAGTGTATGTCAAAATACTTGGTGTAAGTGTATGTCTTTGTTACTTGGTGTAATTGTCTGTCTTTGTTACTTGGTGTCAGTGTATGTCTGTGTTACTTGGTGTAAGTGTGTGTCTTTGTTACTTGGTGTAAGTGTATGTCTTTGTTACTTGGTGTCAGTGTATGTCTGTGTTACTTGGTGTCAGTGTGTGTCTGTGTTACTGGGCATCAGTGTATGTCTTTGTGACTTGGTATCAGTGTATGTCTTTGTGACTTGGTGTCAGTGCATGTCTTTTTTACTGGGTGTAAGTGTGTGTCTGCGTTACTGGCTATCAGTGTATGTCTTTGTTACTTGGTGTCAGTGTATGTCAAAATACTTGGTGTAAGTGTATGTCTTTGTTACTTGGTGTAATTGTCTGTCTTTGTTACTTGGTGTCAGTGTATGTCTGTGTTACTTGGTGTAAGTGTGTGTCTTTGTTACTGGGCATCAGTGTATGTCTTTGTGACTTGGTATCAGTGTATGTCTTTGTGACTTGGTGTCAGTGTATGTCTTTTTTACTGGGTGTCAGTGTCTGTCTGTGTTACTGGGTGTCAGTGTGTGTTTGTTTGTGTTACTGGGTGTCAGTGTGTGTCTGTGACACTAGGTGTCAGTATTTAGTTTAGTTTAGAGATACAGCACTTAAACAGGCCCTTCGGCCCACAGAGTCTGTGCCGACCATCAACAACCCATTTATACTAATCCTACACTAATCCCGTATTCCTATCACATCCCCACCTATCCCTATATATTTCCCTACCACCTAACTGTACTAGGGGCAATTTATGACGGCCAATTAACCTATCAACCTGCAAGTCTTTGGCATGTGGGAGGAAACCGGAGCACCGGGAGGCAAACAACGCAGACACAGGGAGAACTTGCAAACTCCGCACAGGCAGTACCCAGAATCGAACCCGAGTCCCTGGAGCTGTGAGGCTGCGGTGCTAACCACAGCGCCAATGTGCCCCCCACTCCCAGTGTGTGCCTGTGTTACTGGGTTTCAATGTATGTCTTTGTTACTTGGTGTCAGTGTATGTCTGTGTTACTTGGTGTCAGTGTGTTTGTCTATGTTACTGGGTGTCATTGTGTTTGTCTGTGTTACTGGGTGTCAGTGTGTGTCTGTGTTACTTGGTGTAAGTGTGTGTCTTTGTTACTTGGTTTCCTTGTGTGTCTGTGTTACTGGGTGTCAGTGTATGTCTTTGTTACTGGGTGTCAGTGTATGTCTTTGTTACTTGGTGTAAGTGTGTGTCTGTGTTACTGGGTATCAGTGTCTGTCTTTTTTACTTGGTGTAAGTGTGTGTCTTTGTTACTTGGCATCAGTGTATGTCTTTGTGACTTGGTGTCAGTGTATGTCTTTTTTACTGGGTGTCAATGTGTGTCTGTGTTACTGGGTGTCAGTGTGTGTTTGTTTGTGTTACTGGGTGTCAGTGTGTGTCTGTGACACTAGGTGTCAGTATTTAGTTTAGTTTAGAGATACAGCACTTAAACAGGCCCTTCGGCCCACAGAGTCTGTGCCGACCATCAACAACCCATTTATACTAATCCTACACTAATCCCGTATTCCTATCACATCCCCACCTATCGCTATATATTTCCCTACCACCTAACTGTACTAGGGGCAATTTATGACGGCCAATTAACCTATCAACCTGCAAGTCTTTGGCATGTGGGAGGAAACCGGAGCACCAGGAGGCAACCCACGCAGACACAGGGAGAACTTGCAAACTCCGCACAGGCAGTACCCAGAATCGAACCCGGGTCCCTGGAGCTGTGAGGCTGCGGTGCTAACCACTGCGCCAATGTGCCCCCCAACCCCAGTGTGTGCCTGTGTTACTGGGTTTCAGTGTATGTCTTTGTTACTTGGTGTCAGTGTATGTCTGTGTTACTTGGTGTCAGTGTGTTTGTCTGTGTTACTGGGTGTCATTGTGTTTGTCTGTGTTACTGGGTGTCAGTGTGTGTCTGTGTTACTTGGTGTAAGTGTGTGTCTTTGTTACTTGGTTTCCTTGTGTGTCTGTGTTACTGGGTGTCAGTGTATGTCTTTGTTACTGGGTGTCAGTGTATGTCTTTGTTACTTGGTGTAAGTGTGTGTCTGTGTTACTGGGTATCAGTGTCTGTCTTTTTTACTTGGTGTAAGTGTGCGTCTTTGTTACTGGGTATCAGTGCATGTCTTTGTTACTTGGTGTCATTGTATGTCTGTGTTACTTGGTGTAAGTGTGTGTCTGTGTTACTGGGTATCAGTGTATGTCTTTGTTACTTGGTGTAATTGTCTGTCTTTGTTACTTGGTGTCAGTGTATGTCTGTGTTACTTGGTGTAAGTGTGTGTCTTTGTTACTTGGTGTAAGTGTATGTCTTCGTTACTTGGTGTCAGTGTTTGTCTTTGTTACTTGGTCTCAGTGTGTGTCTGTGTTAATGGGCATCACTGCATGTCTTTGTGACTTGGTATCAGTGTATGTCTTTGTGACTTGGTGTCAGTGTATGTCTTTTATACTGGGTGTCAGTGTGTGTCTGTGTTACTTGGTGTCAGTGCATGTCTTTGTTACGGTGTATCATTGTTTCTCTGTGTTACTGGGTGTCAGTGTGTGTTTGATTGTGTTACTGGGTGTCAGTGTGTGTCTGTGACACTAGGTGTCAGTATTTAGTTTAGTTTAGAGAAACAGCACTTAAACAGGCCCTTCGGCCCACCGAGTGTGTGCCGACCATCAACCACCCATTTATACCAATCCTACACTAATCCCGTATTCCTATCACATCCCCACCTATCCCTATATATTTCCCTACCTCCTACCTATACTAGGGGCAATTTATGATGGCCAATTAACCTATCAACCTGCAAGTCTTTGGCATGTGGGAGGAAACCGGAGCACCGGGAGTAAACGCACGCAGACACAGGGAGAACTTGCAAACTCCGCACAGGCAGTACCCAGAATCAAACCCGGGTCCCTGGAGCTGCGAGGCTGCGGTGCTAACCACTGCGCCAATGTGCCCCCCACCCCCGCAAGTGTGTGCCTGTATTACTGGGTATCAGTGTATGTCTTTGTTACTTGGTGTCAGTGTATGTCTGTGTTACTTGGTGTAAGTGTGTGTCTTTGTTACTTGGTGTAAGTGTATGTCTTTGTTACTTGGTGTCAGTGTATGTCTGTGTTACTTGGTGTAAGTGTATGTCTTTGTTACTTGGTGTCGGAGTATGTCTTTTTTACTTGGTGTCAGTGTGTGTCTTTGTTACTGGGCATCAGTGTATGTCTTTGTGACTTGGTATCAGTGTATGTCTTTGTGACTTGGTTTCAGTGTATGTCTTTTTTACTGGGTGTAATTGTGTGTCTGCGTTACTGGGTATCAGTGTATGTCTTTGTTACTTGGTGTCAGTGCATGTCAAAATACTTGTTGTAAGTGTGTTTGTCTGTGTTACTGGGTGTCAGTGTGTGTCTGTGTTACTTGGTGTAAGTGTGTGTCTTTGTTACTTGGTGTCCTTGTTTGTCTGTGTTACTGGGTATCAGTGTCTGTCATTGTTACTTGGTGTCATTGTATGTCTGTGTTACTAGGTGTAAGTGAGTGTCTTTGTTACTTGGTGTAAGTGTACGTCTTTGTTACTTGGTGTCAGTGTATTTCTGTGTTACTTGGTGTAAGTGTGTGTCTTTGTTACTTGGTGTCCTTGTGTGTCTGTGTTACTGGGTGTCAGTGTGTGTTTGTTTGTGGTACTGGGCGTCAGTGTGTGTCTGTGACACCAGCTGTCAGTATTTCGTTTAGTTTAGAGATACAGCACTTAAACAGGCCCTTCGGCCCACCGAGTCTGTGCCGACCATCAACCACCCAATTATAATAATCCTACACTAATCCCGTATTCCTATCACATCCCCACCTATTCCTATATATTTCCCTACCACCTATCTATACTAGGGGCAATGTATGATGGCCAATTAACCTATCAACCTGCAAGTCTTTGGCATGTGGGAGGAAACCGGAGCACCGGGAGGCAACCCACGCAGACACAGGGAGAACTTGCAAACTCCGCACAGGCAGTACCCAGAATCGAACCCGGGTCCCTGGAGCTGTGAGGCTGCGGTGCTAACCACTGCGCCAATTTGCCCCCCAACCCCAGTGTGTGCCTATGTTACTGGGTTTCAGTGTATGTCGTTGTTACTTGGTGTCAGTGTATGTCTGTGTTACTTGGTGTCAGTGTGTTTGTCTGTGTTACTGGGTGTCATTGTGTTTGTCTGTGTTACTGGGTGTCAGTGTGTGTCTGTGTTACTTGGGGTAAGTGTGTGTCTTTGTTACTTGGTTTCCTTGTGTGTCTGTGTTACTGGGTGTCAGTGTATGTCTTTGTTACTGGGTGTCAGTGTATGTCTTTGTTACTTGGTGTAAGTGTGTGTCTGTGTTACTGGGTATCAGTGTCTGTCTTTTTTACTTGGTGTAAGTGTGTGTCTTTGTTACTGGGTATCAGTGCATGTCTTTGTTACTTGGTGTCATTGTATGTCTGTGTTACTTGGTGTAAGTGTGTGTCTGTGTTACTGCGTATCAGTGTATGTCTTTGTTACTTGGTGTAATTGTCTGTCTTTGTTACTTGGTGTAAGTGTATGTCTTTGTTACTTGGTGTCAGTGTTTGTCTTTGTTACTTGGTGTCAGTGTGTGTCTGTGTTAATGGGCATCACTGTATGTCTTTGTGACTTGGTATCAGTGTATGTCTTTGTGACTTGGTGTCAGTGTATGTCTTTTATACTGGGTGTCAGTGTGTGTCTGTGTTACTTGGTGTCAGTGCATGTCTTTGTTACGGTGTATCATTGTTTCTCTGTGTTACTGGGTGTCAGTGTGTGTTTGATTGTGTTACTGGGTGTCAGTGTGTGTCTGTGACACTAGGTGTCAGTATTTAGTTTAGTTTAGAGAAACAGCACTTCAACAGGCCCTTCGGCCCACCGAGTGTGTGCCGACCATCAACCACCCATTTATACCAATCCTACACTAATCCCGTATTCCTATCACATCCCCACCTATCCCTATATATTTCCCTACCTCCTACCTATACTAGGGGCAATTTATGATGGCCAATTAACCTATCAACCTGCAAGTCTTTGGCATGTGGGAGGAAACCGGAGCACCGGGAGTAAACGCACGCAGACACAGGGAGAACTTGCAAACTCCGCACAGGCAGTACCCAGAATCAAACCCGGGTCCCTGGAGCTGCGAGGCTGCGGTGCTAACCACTGCGCCAATGTGCCCCCCACCCCCGCAAGTGTGTGCCTGTATTACTGGGTATCAGTGTATGTCTTTGTTACTTGGTGTCAGTGTATGTCTGTGTTACTTGGTGTAAGTGTGTGTCTTTGTTACTTGGTGTAAGTGTATGTCTTTGTTACTTGGTGTCAGTGTATGTCTGTGTTACTTGGTGTAAGTGTGTGTCTTTGTTACCTGGTGTAAGTGTATGTCTTTTTTTACTTGGTGTCAGTGTGTGTCTTTGTTACTGGGCATCAGTGTATGTCTTTGTGACTTGGTATCAGTGTATGTCTTTGTGACTTGGTTTCAGTGTATGTCTTTTTTACTGGGTGTAATTGTGTGTCTGCGTCACTGGGTATCAGTGTATGTCTTTGTTACTTGGTGTCAGTGCATGTCAAAATACTTGTTGTAAGTGTGTTTGTCTGTGTTACTGGGTGTCAGTGTGTGTCTGTGTTACTTGGTGTAAGTGTGTGTCTTTGTTACTTGGTGTCCTTGTTTGTCTGTGTTACTGGGTATCAGTGTCTGTCATTGTTACTTGGTGTCATTGTATGTCTGTGTTACTAGGTGTAAGTGTGTGTCTTTGTTACTTGGTGTAAGTGTATGTCTTTGTTACTTGGTGTCAGTGTATTTCTGTGTTACTTGGTGTAAGTGTGTGTCTTTGTTACTTGGTGTCCTTGTGTGTCTGTGTTACTGGGTGTCAGTGTGTGTTTGTTTGTGGTACTGGGTGTCAGTGTGTGTCTGTGACACCAGCTGTCAGTATTTCGTTTAGTTTAGAGATACAGCACTTAAACAGGCCCTTCGGCCCACCGAGTCTGTGCCGATCATCAACCACCCAATTACAATAATCCTACACTAATCCCGTATTCCTATCACATCCCCACCTATTCCTATATATTTCCCTACCACCTACCTATACTAGGGGCAATGTATGATGGCCAATTAACCTATCAACCTGCAAGTCTTTGGCATGTGGGAGGAAACCGGAGTACCGGGAGGAAACCCACGCAGACACAAGAAGAACTTGCAAACTCCGCACAGGCAGTACCCAGAATCGAACCCGGGTCCCTGGAGTTGTGAGGCTGCGGTGCTAACCACTGTGCCAATGTGTCACTGGGTATCAGTGTATGTCTTTGTTACTTGGTGTAAGTGTGTGTCTGTGTTACTGGGTATCAGTGTATGTATTTGTGACTTGGTGTAAGTGTGTGTCTGTGTTACTGGATATCAGTGTGTGTCTTTGTTACTGGGTGTCAGTGCGTGTCTTCGTGACCTGATGTAAGTGTGTGTCTGTGTTACTGGGTATAAGAGTCTGTCTTTGTTACTTGGTGTAAGTGCATGTCTTTGTTACTTGGTGTCAGTGTATGTCTTTGATACTTGGTGTCAGTGTATGTCTGTGTTACTTGGTGTAAGTTTGTGTCTTTGTTACTTGGTGTCAGTGTCTGTCTTTGTTACTTGGTGTCACTGTATGTCTGTGTTACATGGTGTAAGTTTATGTCTTTGTTACTTGGTGTCAGTGTATGTCTTTGTTACTTGGTATCAGTGTATGTCTTTGTTACATGGTGTCAGTGTATGTCTTTGTTACTTGGTGTAAGTGTATGTCTTTGTTACTTTGTGTCAGTGTATGTCTTTGTTACTTGGTGTAAGCGTATGTCTTTGTGACTTGGTGTCAGTGTATGTCTTTTTTACTGGGTGTAAGTGTGTGTCTGCGTTACTGAGTATCAGTGTATGTCTTTGTTACTTGGTGTCAGTGTATGTCAAAATACTTGGTGTAAGTGTATGTCTTTCTAACTTGGTGTCATTGTCTGTCTTTGTTACTTGGTGTCAGTGTATGTCTGTGTTACTTGGTGTAAGTATGTGTCTGTGTTACTGTATATCAGTGTCTGTCTTTGTTACTGGGTGTCAGTGTGTGTCTTTGTGACCTGGTGTAAATGTGTGTCTGTGTTACTGGGTATCAGTGTCTGTCTTTGTTACTTGGTGTAAGTGCATGTCTTTGTTACTTGGTGTCAGTGTATGTCTTTGATACTTGGTGTCAGAGTATGTCTGTGTCACTTGGTGTAAGTTTGTGTCTTTGTTACTAGGTATCAGTGTCTGTCTTTGTTACTTGGTGTCAGTGTATGTCTCTGCAACTTGGTGTAAGTGTATGTCTTTGTTACTTGGTGTCAGTGTATGTCTTTGTTTACTGGGTATCAGTGTATGTCTTTGTTACTTGGTGTCAGTGTGTGTCTGTGTTACTGGGTGTCAGTGTGTGTTTGTTTGTGTTACTGGGTGTCAGTGTGTGTCTGTGACACTAGGTGTCAGTATTTAGTTTAGTTTAGAGATACAGCACTTAAATAGGCCCTTCGGCCCACAGAGTCTGTGCCGACCATCAACAACCCATTTATACGAATCCTACACTAATCCCGTATTCCTATCACATCCCCACCTATCCCTATATATTTCCCTACCACCTACCTGTACTAGGGGCAATTTATGACGGCCAATTAAACTATCAACCTGCAAGTCTTTGGCATGTGGGAGGAAACCGGAGCACCGGGAGGCAACCCACGCAGACACAGGGAGAACTTGCAAACTCCGCACAGGCAGTACCCAGAATCGAACCCGGGTCAATGGAGCTGTGAGGCTGCGGTGCTAACCACTGCGCCAATGTGCCCCCAACCCCCAGTGTGTGCCTGTGTTACTGGGTTTCAGTGTATGTCTTTGTTACTTGGTGTCAGTGTATGTCTGTGTTACTTGGTGTCAGTGTGTTTGTCTGTGTTACTGGGTGTCCTTGTGTGTCTGTGTTACTGTGTGTCAGTGTATGTCTTTGTTAATTGGTTTAAGTGTGTGTCTGTGTTACTGGGTATCAGTGTCTGTCTTTTTTACCTGGTGTAAGTGTGTGTCTTTGTTACTGGGTATCAGTGCATGTCTTTGTTACTTGGTGCCATTGTATGTCTGTGTTACTTGGTGTAAGTGTGTGTCTGTGTTACTGGGTATCAGTGTATGTCTTTGTTACTTTGTGTCAGTGTATGTCAAAATACTTGGTGTAAGTGTATGTCTTTGTTACTTGGTGTAATTGTCTGTCTTTGTTACTTGGTGTCAGTGTATGTCTGTGTTACTTGGTGTAAGTGTGTGTCTTTGTTACTTGGTGTAAGTGTGTGGCTTTGTTACTTGGTGTCAGTGTATGTCTTTGTTAATTGGTGTCAGTGTGTGTCTGTGTTACTGGGCATCAGTGTATGTCTTTGTGACTTGGTATCAGTGCATGTCTTTGTGACTTAGTGTCAGTGTATGCCTTTTATACTGGGTGTCAGTGTGTTTCTGTGTTACTTGGTGTCAGTGTATGTCTTTGTTACTGTGTATCAGTGTTTCTCTGTGTTACTGGGTGCCAGTGTGTGTTTGTTTGTGTTACTGGGTGTCAGTGTGTGTCTGTGACACTTGGTGTCAGTATTTAGCTTTGTTAGAGATACAGCACTGAAACAGGCCCTTCGGCCCACCGAGTGTGTGCCGACCATCAACCACCCATTTATACTAATCCTACACTAATCCCGTATTCCTATCACATCCCCACCTATCCCTATATATTTCCCTACCACCTACCTATACTAGGGGCAATTTATATTGGCCAATTAACGTATCAACCTGCAAGTCTTTGGCATGTGGGAGGAAACCGGAGCACCGGGAGGAAACGCACGCAGACAGAGGGAGAACTTGCAAACTCCGCACAGGCAGTACCCAGAATCAAACCCGGGTCCCTGGAGCTGCGAGGCTGCGGTGCTAACCACTGCGCCAATGTGCCCCCCACCCCCCCACCCCAAGTGTGTGCCTCTATTACTGGGTATCAGTGTCTGTCTTTGTTACATGGTGTCAGTGTATGTCTGTGTTACTTGGTGTAAGTGTATGTCTTTGTTACTTGGTGTCAGTGTATGTCTTTGTTACTGGGTATCAGTGTATGTCTTTGTTACATGGTGTCAGTGTATGTCTTTGTTACTTGGTGTAAGTGTATGTCTTTGTTACTTTGTGTCAGTGTATGTCTTTGTTACTTGGTGTAAGTGTATGTCTTTGTGACTTGGTGTCAGTGTATGTCATTTTTACTGGGTGTAAGTGTGTGTCTGCGTTACTGGGTATCAGTGTATGTCTTTGTTACTTGGTGTCAGTGTATGTCAAAATACTTGGTGTAAGTGTATGTCTTTGTTACTTGGTGTAATTGTCTGTCTTTGTTACTTGGTGTCAGTGTATGTCTGTGTTACTTGGTGTAAGTGTGTGTCTGTGTTACTGGATATCAGAGTCTGTCTTTGTTACTGGGTGTCAGTGTGTGTCTTTGTGACCTGATGTAAATGTGTGTCTGTGTTACTGGGTATCAGTGTCTGTCTTTGTTACTTGGTGTAAGTGCATGTCTTTGTTACTTGGTGTCAGTGTATGTCTTTGATACTTGGTGTCAGAGTATGTCTGTGTTACTTGGTGTAAGTTTGTGTCTTTGATACTTGGTATCAGTGTCTGTCTTTGTTACTTGGTGTCAGTGTATGTCTCTGTTACTTGGTGTAAGTGTATGTCTTTGTTACTTGGTGTCAGTGTATGTCTTTGTTACTGGGTATCAGTGTATGTCTTTGTTACATGGTGTCAGTGTATGTCTTTGTTACTTGGTGTAAGTGTATGTCTTTGTTACTTTGTGTCAGTGTATGTCTTTGTTACTTGGTGTACGTGTATGTCTTTGTGACTTGGTGTCAGTGTGTGTCTTTTTTACTGGGTGTAATTGTGTGTCTGCGTTCCTGGGTATCAGTGTATGTCTTTGTTACTTGGTGTCAGTGTATGTCTGTGTTACTTGGTGTAAGTGTGTGTCTTTGTTACTGGGCATCAGTGTATGTCTTTGTGACTTGGTATCAGTGTATGTCTTTGTGACTTGGTGTCAGTGTATGTCTTTTTTACTGGGTGTCAGTGTGTGTCTGTGTTACTGGGTTTCAGTGTGTGTTTGTTTGTGTTACTGGGTGTCAGTGTGTGTCTGTGACACTAGGTGTCAGTATTTAGTTTAGTTTAGAGATACAGCACTTAAACAGGCCCTTCAGCCCACAGAGTCTGTGCCGACCATCAACAACCCATTTATACTAATCCTACACTAATCCCGTATTCCTATCACATCCCCACCTATCCCTTTATATTTCCCTACCACCTACCTTTACTAGGGGCAATTTATGACGGCCAATTAACCTATCAACCTGCAAGTCTTTGGCATGTGGGAGGAAACCGGAGCACCGGGAGGCAAACCACGCAGACACAGGGAGAACTTGCAAACTCCGCGCAGGCAGTACCCAGAATCGAACCCGGGTCAATGGAGCTGTGAGGCTGCGGTGCTAACCACTGCGCCAATGTGCCCCCACACCCAGTGTGTGCCTGTGTTACTGGGTTTCAGTGTATGTCTTTGTTACTTGGTGTCAGTTTATGTCTGTGTTAGTTGGTGTCAGTGTGTTTGTCTGTGTTACTGGGTGTCCTTGTGTGTCTGTGTTACTGGGTGTCAGTGTATGTCTTTGTTAATTGGTGTAAGTGTGTGTCTGTGTTACTGGGTATCAGTGTCTGTCTTTTTTACCTGGTGTAAGTGTGTGTCTTTGTTACTGGGTATCAGTGCATGTCTTTGTTACTTGGTGTCATTCTATGTCTGTGTTACTTGGTGAAAGTGTGTGTCTGTGTTACTGGGTATCAGTGTATGTCTTTGTTACTTTGTGTCAGTGTATGTCAAAATACTTGGTGTAAGTGTATGTCTTTGTTACTTGGTGTAATTGTCTGTCTTTGTTACTTGGTGTCAGTGTATGTCTGTGTTACTTGGTGTAAGTGTGTGTCTTTGTTATTTGGTGTAAGTGTGTGGCTTTGTTACTTGGTGTCAGTGTATGTCTTTGTTACTTGGTGTCAGTGTGTGTCTGTGTTACTGGGCATCAGTGTATGTCTTTGTGACTTGGTATCAGTGCATGTCTTTGTGACTTGGTGTCAGTGTATGTCTTTTATACTGGGTGTCAGTGTGTGTCTGTGTTACTTAGTGTCAGTGTATGTCTTTGTTACTGTGTATCAGTGTTTCTCTGTGTTACTGGGTGCCAGTGTGTGTTTGTTTGTGTTACTGGGTGTCAGTGTGTGTCTGTGACACTTGGTGTCAGTATTTAGTTTTGTTAGAGATACAGCACTGAAACAGGCCCTTCGGCCCACCGAGTGTGTGCCGACCATCAACCACCCATTTATACTAATCCTACACTAATCCCGTATTCCTATCACATCCCCACCTATCCCTATATATTCCCCTACCACCTACCTATACTAGGGGCAATTTATGATGGCCAATTAACGTATCAACCTGCAAGTCTTTGGCATGTGGGAGGAAACCGGTTCACCGGGAAGAAACGCACGCAGACACAGGGAGAACTTGCAAACTCCGCAAAGGCAGTACCCAGAATCAAACCCGGGTCCCTGGAACTGCGAGGCTGCGGTGCTAACCACTGCGCCAATGTGCCCCCTACCCCCCCAAGTGTGTGCCTGTATTACTGGGTATCAGTGTATGTCTTTGTTACTTGGTGTCAGTGTATGTCATAATACTTTGTGTAAGTGTATGTCTTTGTTACTTGGTGCAATTGTCTGTCTTTGGTACTTGGTGTCAGTGTATGTCTGTGTTACTTGGTGTAAGTGTGTGTCTGTGTTACTGGATATCAGTGTCTGTCTTTGTTGCTGGGTGTCAGTGTGTGCCTTTGTGACCTGGTGTAAGTGTGTGTCTGTGTTACCGGGTATCAGTGTCTGTCTTTGATACTTGGTGTAAGTGCATGTCTTTGTTACTTGGTGTAAGTGTATGTCTTTGATACTTGGTGTCAGTGTATGTCTGTGTTACTTGGTGTAAGTTTGTGTCTTTGTTACTTGGTATCAGTGTCTGTCTTCGTTACTTGGTGTCAGTGTATGTCTCTGTTACTTGGTGTCAGTGTATGTCTTTGTTACTTGGTGTCAGTGTATGTCTTTGTTACTGGGTATCAGTGTATGTCTTTGTTACATGGTGTCAGTGTATGTCTTTGTTACTTGGTGTAAGTGTATGTCTTTGTTACTTTGTGTCAGTGTATGTCTTTGTTACTTGGTGTAAGTGTATGTCTTTGTGACTTGGTGTCAGTGTATGTATTTTTTACTGGGTGTAAGTGTGTGTCTGCGTTACTGGGTATCAGTGTATGTCTTTGTTACCTGGTGTCAGTGTATGTCTGTGTTACTTGGTGTAAGTGTGTGTCTTTGTTACTTGGTGTAAGTCTTTGTCTTTGTTACTTGGTGTCAGTGTATTTCTGTGTTACTTGATGTAAGTGTGTGTCTTTGTTACTTGGTGTAAGTGTATGTCTTTGTTACTTGGTGTCAGAGTATGTCTTTTTTACTTGGTGTCAGTGTGTGTCTTTGTTACTGGGCATCAGTGTATGTCTTTATGACTTGGTATCAGTGTATGTCTTTGTGACTTGGTTTCAGTGTATGTCTTTTTTACTGGGTGTAAGTGTGTGTCTGCGTTACTGGGTATCAGTGTTTGTCTTTGTTACTTGGTGTCAGTGTATGTCAAAATACTTGGTGTCAGTGTGTTTGTCTGTGTTATTGGGTGTCAGTGTGTGTCTGTGTTACTTGGTGTAAGTGTGTGTCTTTGTTACTTGGTGTCCTTGTTTGTCTGTGTTACTGGGTATCAGTGCATGTCATTGTTACTTGGTGTCATTGTATGTCTGTGTTACTTGGTGTAAGTGTGTGTCTTTGTTACTTGGTGTAAGTGTATGTCTTTGTTACTTGGTGTCAGTGTATGTCTGTGTTACTTGGTGTAAGTGTGTGTCTTTGTTACTTGGTGTAAGTGTATGTCTTTGTTACTTGGTGTCAGAGTATGTCTTTGTTACTTGGTGTCAGTGTGTGTCTTTGTTACTGGGCATCAGTGTATGTCTTTGTGACTTGGTTTCAGTGTATGTCTTTTTTACTGGGTGTAAGTGTGTGTCTGCGTTACTGGGTATCAGTGTATGTCTTTGTTACTTGGTGTCAGTGTATGTCAAAATACTTGGTGTAAGTGTGTTTGTCTGTGTTACTGGGTGTCAGTGTGTGTCTGTGTTACTTGGTGTAAGTGTGTGTCTTTGTTACTTGGTGTCCTTGTGTGTCTGTGTTACTGGGTGTCAGTGTATGTCTTTGTCACTGGGTGTCAGTGTATGTCTTTGTTACTTGGTGTAAGTGTGTGTCTGTGTTACTGCGTATCAGTGACTGTCTTTTTTACTTGGTGTAAGTGTGTGTCTTTGTTACTGGGTATCAGTGCATGTCTTTGTTACTTGGTGTCATTGTATGTCAAAATACTTGGTGTAAGTGTATGTCTGTGTTACTTGGTGCAAGTGTGTGTCTGTGTTACTGGGTATCAGTGCATGTCTTTGTTACTTGGTGTCATTGTATGTCAAAATACTTGTTGTAAGTGTATGTCTTTGTTACTTGGTGTAATTGTCTGTCTTTGTTACTTGGTGTCAGTGTCTGTCTGTGTTACTTGGTGTAAGTGTGTGTCTTTGTAACTTGGTGTCAGTGTGTGTCTGTGTTACTGGGCATCAGTGTATGTCTTTGTGACTTGGTGTCCCGGTATGTCTTTTTTACTGGGTGTCAGTGTGTGTCTTTGTTACTTTGTATCAGTGTTTCTCTGTGTCAGTGTGTGTCTGTGATACTAGGTGTCAGTATTTAGTTTAGTTTAGAGATACAGCACTTTAACAGGCCCTTCGGCCCACCGAGTCTGTGCCGACCATCATCCACCCAATTATAATAATCCTACACTAATCCCGTATTCCTATCACATTCCCACCTATTCCTGTATATTTCCCTACCACCTACCTATACCAGGGGCAATTTATGATGGCCAATTAACCTATCAACCTGCAAGTCTTTGGCATGTGGGAGGAAACCGGAGCACCTGGAGGAAACCCACGCAGACACAAGAAGAACTTGCAAACTCCGCACAGGCAGTACCCAGAATCGAACCCGGGTCCCTGGAGCTGTGAGGCTGCGGAGCGAACCACTGCGCCAATGTGTTACTGGGTATCAGTGTATTTCTTTGTTACTTGGTGTAAGTGTATGTCTTTGTGACTTGGTGTCAGTGTATGTCTTTTTTACTGGGTGTAAGTGTGTGTCTGCGTTACTGGGTATCAGTGTATGTCTTTGTTACTTGGTGTCAGTGTATGTCAAAATACAAAGAACAAACAAAGAACAAAGATAATTACAGCACAGGAACAGGCCCTTCGGCCCTTCAAGCCTGCGCCGATCCAGATCCTCTCTCTAAACATGTCGCCTGTTTTCTAAGGTTCTGTATCTCTTTTCTTCCTGCCCATTCATGTATCGGTCTAGATACATCTTAAAAGACTCCACCGTGCCCGCATCTACCACCTCCGCTGGCAATGCGTTCCAGGTGCCCACCACCCTCTGCGTGAAGAACTTTCCACGCATATCCCCCCTAAACTTTTCCCCTTTCACTTTGAACTCGTGTCCTCTAGTCATTGAAACCCCCACTCTGGGAAAAAGCCTCTTGCTATCCACCCTGTCTATACCTCTCATGATTTTGTACACCTCAATCAGGTCCCCCCTCAACCTCCGTCTTTCTATTGAAAATAATCCTAATCTGCTCAACCTCTCTTCATAGCTAGCGCCCTCCATACCAGGCAACATCCTGGTGAACCTCCTCTGCACCCTTTCCAAAGCATCCACATCCTTTTGATAATGTGGCGACCAGAACTGTACGCAATATTCCAAATGTGGCCGAACCAAAGTCCTTTACAACTGTAACATGACCTGCCAACTCTTGTACTCAATGCCCCGTCCGATGAAGGAAAGCATGCCGTATGCCTTCTTGACCACTCTATTTACCTGCGTTGCCACCTTCAGGGAACAGTGGACCTGAACACCCAAATCTCTCTGGACATCAATTTTCCCCAGGACTTTTACATTTACTGTATAGTTCACTCTTGAATTGGATCTTCCAAAATGCATCACCTCGCATTTGCCCTGATTGAACTCCATCTGCCATTTCTCTGCCCAACTCTCCAATCTATCTATATTCTGCTGTATTCTCTGACAGTCCCCTTCACTATCTGCTACTCCACCAATCTTAGTGTCGTCTGCAAATTTGCTAATCAGTCCACCTATACTTTCCTCCAAATCATTAATGTATATCACAAACAACAGTGGTCCCAGCACGGATCCCTGTGGAACACCACTGGTCACACGTCTCCATTTTGAGAAACTCCCTTCTACTGATACTCTCTGTCTCCTGTTGCCCAGCCAGTTCTTTATCCATCTAGCTAGTACACCTTGGACCCCAAGCGCCTTCACTTTCTCCATCAGCCTGCCATGGGGAACCTTATCAAACGCCTTACTGAAGTCCATGTATATGACATCGACAGCCCTTCCCTCATCAATCAACTTTGTCACTTCCTCAAAGAATTCTATTAAGTTGGTAAGACATGACCTTCCCTGCACAAAACCATGTTGCCTACACTGATGAGCCCATTTTCTTCCAAATGGGAATAGATCCTATCCCTCAGTATCTTCTCCAGCAGCTTCCCTACCACTGACGTCAGGCTCACCGGTCTATAATTACCTGGATTATCCCTGCTACCCTTCTTAAACAAGGGGACAACATTAGCAATTCTCCAGTCCTCCGGGACCTCACCCGTGTTTAAGGATGCTGCAAAGATATCTGTTAAGGCCCCAGCTATTTCCTCTCTCGCTTCCCTCTGTAACCTGGGATAGATCCCATCCGGACCTGGGGACTTGTCCACCTTAATGCCCTTTAGAATACCCAACACTTCCTCCCTCCTTATGCCGACTTGACCTAGAGTAATCAAACATCTGTTCCTAACCTCAACATCCGTCATGTCCCTCTCCTCGGTGAATACCGATGCAAAGTACTCGTTTAGAATCTCACCCATTTTCTCTGAGTCCAAGCATAACATTCCTCCTTTGTCCTTTAGTGGGCCAATCCTTTCTCTAGTTACCCTATTTCTCCTTATATATGAATAAAAGGCTTTGGGATTTTCCTTAACCCTGTTTGCTAAAGATATTTCATGACCCCTTTTAGCCCTCTTAATTCCTCGTTTCAGATTGGTCCTACATTCCCGATATTCTTTCAAAGCTTCGTCTTTCATCAGCCGCCTAGACCTTATGTATGCTTCCTTTTTCCTCTTAGCTAGTCTCACAATTTCACCTGTCATCCATGGTTCCCTAATCTTGCCATTTCTATCCCTCATTTTCACAGGAACATGTCTCTCCTGCACGCTAATCAACCTCTCTTTAAAAGCCTCCCACATATCACATGTGGATTTACCTTCAAACAGCTGCTCCCAATCTACATTTCCCAGCTCCTGCCGAATTTTGGTGTAGTTGGCCTTCCCCCAATTTAGCACTCTCCCTTTTGGACCACTCTCGTCTTTGTCCATGAGTATTTTAAAGCTTACGGAATTGTGATCACTATTCCCAAAGTAGTCCCCTACTGAAACTTCAACAACCTGGTCGGGCTCATTCCCCAACACCAGGTCCAGTATGGCCCCTTCCCGAATTGGACTATTTACATACTGCTCTAGAAAACCCTCCTGGATGCTCCTTACAAATTCTGCTCCATCTGGACCTCTAACATTAAGCGAATCCCAGTCAATGTTGGGAAAATTAAAATCTCCTATCACCACCACCCTGTTGCTCCTACATCTTTCCATAATCTGTTTACATATTTGTACCTCTATCTCACGCTGGCTGTTGGGAGGCCTGTAGTACAGCCCCAACATTGTTACCGCACCCTTCCTATTTCTGAGTTCTGTCCATATTGCCTCACTGCTCGAGTCCTCCATAGTGCCCTCCTTCAGCACAGCTGTGATAGAACATAGAACATAGAACATAGAACATACAGCACAGAACAGGCCCTTCGGCCCACAATGTTGTGCCGATCCTTTGTCCTCTGTCAAGGACAATTTAATCTATACCCCATCATTCTCCTTTATCCATATACCTATCCAAAAGCCGTTTGAAAGTCCCTAAAGTTTCTGACTCAACAACTTCCCCGGGCAAGGCATTCCATGCCTCGACCACTCTCTGGGTAAAGAACCTTCCCCTGACATCCCCCTTATATCTCCCACCCTTCACCTTAAATTTATGACCCCTTGTAACGCTTTGCTCCACCCGGGGAAAAAGTTTCTGACTGTCTACCCTATCTATTCCCCTGATCATCTTATAAACCTCTATCATGTCACCGCTCATCCTTCTCCTTTCTAATGAGAAGAGGCCTAGAATGTTCAGCCTTTCCTCGTAAGACTTATTCTCCATTCCAGGCAACATCCTGGTAAATCTCCTCTGCACCCTCTCCAAGGCTTCCACATCCTTCCTAAAATGAGGCGACCAGAACTGCACACAGTACTCCAAATGAGGCCTTACCAAGGTCCTGTACAGCTGCATCATCACCTCACGGCTCTTAAATTCAATCCCTCTGCTAATGAACGCTAACACCCCATATGCCTTCTTCACAGCCCTATCCACTTGAGTTGCAACTTTCAATGATCTATGCACATAGACCCCAAGGTCTCTCTGCTCCTCCACATGCCCAAGAACCCTACCGTTAACCCAGTATTTTGCATTCATGTTTGTCCTTCCAAAATGGACGACCTCACACTTTTCAGGGTTAAACTCCATCTGCCACTTTTCAGCCCAGCACTGCAACCTATCCAAGTCCCTTTGCAGACGACAATAGCCCTCCTCGGTATCCACAACTCCACCAACCTTTGTATCATCTGCAAATTTACTGACCCACCCTTCGACTTCCTCATCCAAGTCGTTAATAAAAATCACAAACAGGAGAGGACCCAGAACTGATCCCTGCGGCACGCCACTGGTAACTGGGCTCCAGGCTGAGTATTTACCATCTAAGACCACTCTCTGCCTTCTATCAGTTAGCCAACTCTTAATCCAACTGGCCACATTCCCCACTATCCCATGCCTCCTGACTTTCTCCATAAGTCTACCATGGGGGACCTTATCAAATGCCTTACTAAAATCCATGTACACCACATCCACTGGTTTACCCTCATCCACTTGCTTGGTCACCTGCTCAAAGAATTCAATCAGGCTTGTGAGGCAAGACCTACCCCTCACAAAACCGTGCTGACTGTCCCGAATCAAGCAGTGTCTTTCCAGATGCTCAGAAATCCTATCCCTCAGCACCTTTTCCATCAACTTGCCTACCACCGAAGTAAGACTAACTGGCCTGTAATTCCCAGGGTTGTTCCTATTCCCTTTCTTGAACAGGGGCACAACATTTGCCACCCTCCAATCACCTGGTACCACCCCCGTCAGCAGAGAAGATGAAAAGATCATTGCCAGCGGCTCTGCAATTTCATCCCTTGCTTCCCATAACATCCTTGGATATACCCCGTCAGGCCCGGGAGGCTTGTCTATCTTCAAGTTATTCAAAAACCCCAACACATCTTCCCTCCTAACGAGCACTTCCTCGAGCTTACCAGTCTGTTTCACACCGTCCTCTTCAGTAATACACCCCTTCTCATTCGTAAATACCGAAGAGAAGTACTCATTCAAAACCTCACTTATCTCTTCCGGCTCAACACACAGTCTCCCGCTATTGTCCTTGACCGGACCTATGGTCCCCCTGGTCATCCTCATATTTCTGACATACGCGTAAAAGGCCTTGGGGTTTTCTTTTATCCTACCCGCCAAGCATTTTTCATGCCCTCTCTTAGCTCTCCTAATCCCTTTCTTCAGATCCTTCCTGGCCATCTTGTATCCCTCCAGAGCTATGCCTGTGCCCTTTTTCCTCAACTTTATATACGCATCCTTCTTCTTCCTAACAAGACTCTCAACCTCTCTTGTCAACCACGGTTCCCTCACATGACCATCCCTTCCCTGTCTGACAGGGACATGCTTATCAATGGCCCCTAATATCTGCTCCTTGAAAAAGTTCCACATTTCGACCGTGCCCTTCCCTGCCAGCATATGCTCCCAACTTATGCTCCTCAGTTCCTGCCTGACAGCATCATATCTACCCTTCCCCCAATTGTAAACCTTGCCCTGTTGCACATACCTATCCCTCTCCATTACCACAGTGAATGCTACAGAATTGTGATCACTATCTCCAAAGTGCTCGCCCACCAACAGCTCTATCACTTGCCCTGGTTCATTACCTAGTACCAAATCCAATATTGCCTCCCCTCTGGTCGGGCAGTCTACATACTGAGTCAGAAAAGCTTCCTGGACATACTGCACAAACACTACCCCATCCAAACTATTCGATCTAAAGAGTTGCCAATCAATATTTGGGAAGTTGAAATCCCCCATAATTACTACCCTGTGACTTCTGCTCCTTTCCAAAATCTGTTTCCCAATCTGCTCTTCCACCTCCCTGCTGCTATTGGGGGGCCTATAGAAAACTCCCATCAAGGTGACTGCTCCTTTCCTGTTCCTGACCTCAACCCACAGTGCCTCAGTCGGCAGATCCTCCTCGAAAATTCTTTCAGCAGTTGTTACACTATTTCTAACTAACAATGCCACCCCCCACCTCTTTTACCACCATTCCTAATCTTATGAAAACATCTATAACCAGGTACCTCCAAAAACCATTCCTCCCCCTCACCTATCCACGTTTCAGTGATGGCCACAACATCGTAGTCCCAAGTGCCCATCCACGCCTTCAATTCACTCACCTTATTCCTGATGCTTCTTGCGTTGAAGTATACGCACTTTAACCCTTCTCCGTGCCCATCTGTCCTCTGTGACAGTGCTACCTTCCCCAATACCTCACTACACTCTTTGTCTTTCTGAGTGGACCCACTGGTCCCTGGATTACAAGTCCGGTTCCCATCCCCCTCCCAAACTAGTTTAAACCCTCTTTGACCAGTAATGCAACTCCTCCACCCCTTTTACCTCCCTCTCTATCCCGCCTGAAGCATCGATATCCTGGGATATTTAGTTGCCAATCATGCCCTTCCCTCAACCAAGTCTCAGTAATAGCAATAACATCATACTCCCAGGTACTAATCCAAGCCCTAAGTTCATCTGCCTTACCTATTACACTTCTTGCATTAAAACAAATGCACCTCAGACCACCAGTCCCTTTATATTCATCATCTGCTCCCTGCCTGCTCTTCCCCTTAGTCACACTGACTTCATTATCTAGTTCCTTACAGGCTTTTGTTACTACCTCCTTACTGTCAACTGACCTCAATTGGTTCCCATCCCCCTGCCACATTAGTTTAAACCCTCCCCAACAGCGTTAGCAAAAGCACCTCCAAGGACATTGGTTCCAGTGCGGCCCAGGTGTAGACCGTCCAATTTGTAATAGTCCCACCTCCCCCAGAACCGGTCCCAATGTCCCAAAAATCTGAACCCCTCCTTCCTGCACCATCTCTCAAGCCACGCATTCATCCTGACTATTCTTTCATTTTTACTCTGACTATCACGTGGCACTGGTAGTAATCCTGAGATTACTACCTTTGAAGTCCTACTTTTTAACTTGGCTCCTAACTCCCTAAACTCTGCATGTAGGACCTCATCCCGTTTTTTACCTATATCATTAGTGCCTATGTGCACAATGACAACTGGCTGTTCACCCTCCCCCTTTAGAATGTTCTGCAGCCGATCTGAGACGTCCCTGACCCGTGCACCTGGGAGGCAACATACCATTCGGGAGCCTCGTTTTCGACCACAGAACCGCCTATCTACTCCCCTTACAATCGAATCCCCTACGACTATAGCCCTTCCACTCTTTTTCCCGCCCTTCGGAACAGCAGAGCCAGCCACGGTGCCATGGACCTGGCTACTGCTGCCTTCCCCTGGTGAGCCATCTCCCTCAACAGTATCCAAAACGGTATACTTGTTTTGGAGGGAGATGACCGCAGGGGACTCCTGCGCTGCCTTCCTGCTCTTTCTCTGCCTTTTGGTCACCCATTCCCTTTCTCCCTCAGCAATCCTAATCTGCGGTGTGACCAATTCACTCAACGTGCTATCCACGACCTCCTCAGCATCGCGCATGCTCCAAAGTGAGTCCATCCGCAGCTCGAGAGCCGTCATGCGGTCTAACAAGAGCTGCAACTGGACACACTTACTGCACGTGAAGGAGTCAGGGTCATCAGCCATGTCCCTGAGCTCCCACATTGAGCAAGAGGAGCATGATACGGGTCTGAGATCTCCTGCCATTTTTAATCTTAAGTTTAAACTTAGTTAAATGAAAAAGGAACGAAAAGTTTTTACCAATCACAATAAAACCAGAGAAATCGAAAAAGCCTTACCTTATAAACACCCCACCGAGTCCTTTTTTTTGGTTAGAGGAGGAGGGCGGGTGGGAGACACTACAAGTGTGGTGTCTCGGGTTCAGAAACCGCCCAAATATATAGTGTTTTACTTACCCAGCAGGCCCCTGGCCTCCGCCGAAAAACAAAAGGAAAATAAATTTACTTTCAAACGGACTTTCCCCGCTGCTCACTCGCTCACACGCTGCTCCCGAAAAAGCTGCTGCACTGAATGTCTTTGTTACTTGGTGTCAGTGTATGTCAAAATACTTGGTGTAAGTGTATGTCTTTGTTACTTGGTGTAATTGTCTGTCTTTGTTACTTGGTGTCAGTGTATGTCTGTGTTACTTGGTGTACGTGTGTTTGTCTGTGTTACTGGGTGTCAGTGTGTGTCTGTGTTACTTGGTGTAAGTGTGTGTCTTTGTTACTTGGTGTCCTTGTGTGTCTGTGTTACTGGGTGTCAGTGTATGTCTTTGTCACTGGGTGTCAGTGTATGCCTTTGTTACTTGGTGTAAATGCGTGTCTATGTTACTGGGTATCAGTGTCTGTCTTTTTTACTTGGTGTAAGTGTGTGTCTTTGTTACTGGGTATCAGTGCATGTCTTTGTTACTTGGTGTCATTGTATGTCTGTGTTACTTGGTGCAAGTGTGTGTCTGTGTTACTTGGTGTCAGTGTATGTCTGTGTTACTTGGTGTCAGTGTATGTCTTTGTTACTGGGTATCAGTGTATGTCTTTGTTACATGGTGTCAGTGTATGTCTTTGTTACTTGGTGTAAGTGTATGTCTTTGTTACTTTGTGTCAGTGTATGTCTTTGTTACTTGGTGTAAGTGTATGTCTTTGTGACTTGGTGTCAGTGTATGTATTTTTTACTGGGTGTAAGAGTGTGCCTGCGTTGCTGGGTATCAGTGTATGTCTTTGTTACTTGGTGTCAGTGTATGTCAAAATACTTGGTGTAAGTGTATGTCTTTGTTACTTGGTGTAATTGTCTGTCTTTGTTACTTGGTGTAAGTGTGTGTCTTTGTTACTTGGTGTAAGTGTATGTCTTTATTACTTGGTGTCAGTGTATGTCTGTGTTACTTGGTGCAAGTGTGTGTCTTTGTTACTTGGTGTAATTGTATGTCTTTGTTACTTGGTGTCAGAGTATGTCTTTTTTACTTGGTGTCAGTGTGTGTCTTTGTTACTGGGCATCAGTGTATGACTTTGTGACTTGGTATCAGTGTATGTCTTTGTGACTTGGTTTCAGTGTATGTCTTTTTTACTGGGTGTAAGTGTGTGTCTGCGTTACTGGGTATCAGTGTATGACTTTGTTACTTGGTGTCAGTGTATGTCAAAATACTTGGTGTAAGTGTGTTTGTCTGTGTTACTGGGTGTCCGTGTGTATCTGTGTTACTTGGTGTAAGTGTGTGTCTTTGTTACTTGGTGTCCTTGTTTGTCTGTGTTACTGGGTATCAGTGTATGTCATTGTTACTTGGTGTCATTGTATGTCTGTGTTACTTGGTGTAAGTGTGTGTCTTTGTTACTTGGTGTAAGTGTATGTCTTTGTTACTTGGTGTCAGTGTATGTCAGTGTTACTTGGTGTAAGTGTGTGTCTTTGTTACTTGGTGTAAGTGTATGTCTTTGTTACTTGGTGTCAGAGTATGTCTTTGTTACTTGGTGTCAGTGTGTGTCTTTGTTACTGGGAATCAGTGTATGTCTTTGTGACTTGGTTTCAGTGGATGTCTTTTTTACTGGGTGTAAGTGTGTGTCTGCGTTACTGGGTCTCAGTGTATGTCTTTGTTACTTGGTGTCAGTGTATGTCAAAATACTTGGTGCAAGTGTGTTTGTCTGTGTTACTGGGTGTCAGTGTGTGTCTGTGTTACTTGGTGTAAGTGTGTGTCTTTGTTACTTGGTGTCCTTGTGTGTCTGTGTTACTGGGTGTCAGTGTATGTCTTTGTCACTGGGTGTCAGTGTATGTCTTTGTTACTTGGTGTATGTGTGTGTCTGTGTTACTGCGTATCAGTGTCTGTCTTTTTGACTTGGTGTAAGTGTGTGTCTTTGTTACTGGGTATCAGTGCATGTCTTTGTTACTTGGTGTCATTGTATGTCTGTGTTACTTGGTGCAAGTGTGTGTCTGTGTTACTGGGTATCAGTGTATGTCTTTGTTACTTGGTGTCAGTGTATGTCAAAATACTTGGTGTAAGTGTATGTCTTTGTTACTTGGTGTAATTGTCTGTCTTTGTTACTTGGTGTCAGTGTATGTCTGTGCTACTTGGTGTAAGTGTGTGTCTTTGTAACTTGGTGTCAGTGTATGTCTTTTTACTTGGTGTCAGTGTATGTCTGTGTTACTTGGTGTACGTTTGTGTCTTTGTTACTTCGTATCAGTGTCTGTCTTTGTTACTTGGTGTCAGTGTATGTCTCTGTTACTTGGTGTAAGTGTATGTCTTTGTTACTTGGTGTCAGTGTATGTCTTTGTCACTGGGTGTCAGTGTATGTCTTTGTTACTTGGTGTAAGTGTGTGTCTGTGTTACTGCGTATCAGTGTCTGTCCTTTTTACTTGGTGTAAGTGTGTGTCTTTGTTACTGGGTATCAGTGCATGTCTTTGTTACTTGGTGTCATTGTATGTCTGTGTTACTTGGTGCAAGTGTTTGTCTGTGTTACTGGGTGTCAGTGTGTGTCTGTGTTACTCGGTTTAAGTGTGTGTCTTTGTTACTTGGTGTCCTTGTTTGTCTGTGTTACTGGGTATCAGTGTATGTCATTGTTACTTGGTGTCATTGTATGTCTGTGTTACTTGGTGTAAGTGTGTGTCTTTGTTACTTGGTGTAAGTGTATGTCTTTGTTACTTGGTGTCAGTGTATGTCAGTGTTACTTGGTGTAAGTGTGTGTCTTTGTTACTTGGTGCAAGTGTATGTCTTTGTTACTTGGTGTCAGTGTGTGTCTTTGTTACTGGGCATCAGTGTATGTCTTTGTGACTTGGTTTCAGTGGATGTCTTTTTTACTGGGTGTAAGTGTGTGTCTGCGTTACTGCGTCTCAGTGTATGTCTTTGTTACTTGGTGTCAGTGTCTGTCAAAATACTTGGTGCAAGTGTGTTTGTCTGTGTTACTGGGTGTCAGTGTGTGTCTGTGTTACTTGGTGTCAGTGTGTGTCTTTGTTACTTTGTATCAGTGTTTCTCTGTGTTACTGGGTGTCAGTGTGTGTTTGTTTGTGGTACTGGGTGTCAGTGTGTGTCTGTGATACTAGCTGTCAATATTTAGTTTAGTTTAGAGATACAGCACTTAAAACAGGCCCTTCGGGCCACCGAGTCTGTGCCGACCATCATCCACCCAATTATAATAATCCGACACTAATCCCGTATTCCTATCACATCCCCACCTATCCCTATATATTTCCCTACCACCTACCTATACCAGGGGCAATTTATGATGGCCAATTAACCTATCAACCTGCAAGTCTTTGGCATCTGGGAGGAAACCGGAGCACCGGGAGGAAACCCACGCAGACACAAGAAGAACTTGCAAACTCCGCACAGGCAGTACCCAGAATCGAACCCGGATCCCTGGAGCTGTGAGGCTGCGGTGCTAACCACTGCGCCAATGTGTTACTGGGTATCAGATTATGTCTTTGTTACTTGGTGTAAGTGTGTGTCTGTGTTACTGGGTATCAGTGTATGTATTTTTGACTTGCTGTAAGTGTGTGTCTGTGTTACTGGATATCGGTGTGTGTCTTTGTTACTGGGTGTCAGTGCGTGTCTTTGTGACCTGTTGCAAGTGTGTGTCTGTGTTACTGGGTATCAGTGTATGTCTGTGTTACTTGGTGTAAGTGTGTGTCTGTGATACTGTGTGTCAGTGTATGTCTTTGTTACTGGGTGTCAGTGTATGTCTTTGTTACTGGGTGTCAGTGTATGTCTTTGTTACTTGGTGTAAGTGTGTTTCTGTGTTACTGGGTATCAGTGTATGTATTTTTGACTTGGTGTAAGTGTGTGTCTGTGTTACTGGATATCGGTGTGTGTCTTTGTTACTGGGTGTCAGTGCGTGTCTTTGTGACCTGTTGTAAGTGTGTGTCTGTGTTACTGGGTATCAGTGTATGTCTGTGTTAATTGGTGTAAGTGTGTTTCTGTGATACTGTGTGTCAGTGTATGTCTTTGTTACTGGGTGTCAGTGTATGTCTTTGTTACTGGGTGTCAGTGTATGTCTTTGTTACTTGGTGTAAGTGTGTGTCTGTGTTACTGGGTATCAGTGCCTTTCTTTTTTACTTGGTGTCAGAGTGTGTCTGTGCTACTGGGTATCAGTGCATGTCTTTGATACTTGGTGTCATTGTATGTCTGTGTTACTTGGTGTAAGTGTGTGTCTGTGTTACTGTGTATCATTGTATGTCTTTGTTACTTGGTGTCAGAGTATGTCTTTTTTACTTGGTGTCAGTGTGTGTCTTTGTTACTGGGCATCAGTGTATGTCTTTGTGACTTGGTATCAGTGTATGTCTTTGTGACTTGGTTTCAGTGTATGTCTTTTTTACTTGGTGTCAGTGTATGTCTTTGATACTTGGTGTCAGTGTATGTCTGTGTTACATGGTGTAAGTTTGTGTCTTTGATACTTGGTGTCAGTGTCTGTCTTTGTTACTTGGTGTCAGTGTATGTCTGTGTTACTTGGTGTCAGTCTATGTCTTTGTTACTGGGCATCAGTGTATGTCTTTGTTACATGGTGTCAGTGTATGTCTTTGTTACTTGGTGTAAGTGTATGTCTTTGTTACTTTGTGTCAGTGTATGTCTTTGTTACTTGGTGTAAGTGTATGTCTTTGTGACTTGGTGTCAGTGTATGTATTTTTTACTGGGTGTAAGTGTGTGCCTGCGTTACTGGGTATCAGTGTATGTCTTTGTTACTTGGTGTCAGAGTATGTCAAAATACTTGGTGTAAGTGTATGTCTTTGTTACTTGGTGTAATTGTCTGTCTTTGATACTTGGTGTCAGTGTATCTCTGTGTTACTTGGTGTAAGTGTGTGTCTTTGTTACTTGGTGTAAGTGTATGTCTTTGTTACTTGGTGTCAGTGTATGTCTGTGTTACTTGGTGTAAGTGTGTGTCTTTGTTACTTGGTGTAAGTGTATGTCTTTGATAATTGGTGTCAGAGTATGTCTTTTTTACTTGGTGTCAGTGTGTTTCTTTGTTCCTGGGCATCAGTGTATGTCTTTGTGACTTGATATCAGTGTATGTCTTTGTGACTTGGTTTCAGTGTATGTCTTTTTTACTGGGGGTAAGTGTGTGTCTGCGTTACTGGGTATCAGTGTATGTCTTTGTTACTTGGTGTCAGTGTATGTCAAAATACTTGGTGTAAGTGTGTTTGTCTGTGTTACTGGGTGTCAGTGTGTGTCTGTGTTACTTGGTGTAAATGTGTGTCTTTGTTACTTGGTGTCCCTGTTTGTCTGTGTTACTGGGTATCAGTGTATGTCATTGTTACTTGGTGTCATTGTATGTCTGTGTTACTTGGTGTAAGTGTGTGTCTTTGTTACTTGGTGTAAGTGTATGTCTTTGTTACTTGGTGTCAGTGTATGTCTGTGTTACTTGGTGTAAGTGTGTGTCTTTGTTACTTGGTGTAAGTGTATGTCTTTGTTACTTGGTGTCAGAGTATGTCTTTGTTACTTGGTGTCAGTGTGTGTCTTTGTTACTGGGCATCAGTATATGTCTTTGTGACTTGTTTCAGTGGATGTCTTTTTTACTGGGTGTAAGTGTGTGTCTGCGTTACTGGGTCTCAGTGTATGTCTTTGTTACTTGGTGTCAGTGTATGTCAAAATAATTGGTGCAAGTGTGTTTGTCTGTGTTACTGGGGGTCAGTGTGTGTCTGTGTTACTTGGTGTAAGTGTGTGTCTTTGTTACTTGGTGTATGTGTGTGTCTGTGTTACTGCGTATCAGTGTCTGTCTTTTTGACTTGGTGTAAGTGTGTGTCTTTGTTACTGGGTATCAGTGGATGTCTTTGTTACTTGGTGTCATTGTATGTCTGTGTTACTTGGTGCAAGTGTGTGTCTGTGTTACTGGGTATCAGTGTATTTCTTTGTTACTTGGTGTCAGTGTATGTCAAAATACTTGGTGTAAGTGTATGTCTTTGTTACTTGGTGTAATTGTCTGTCTTTGTTACTTGGTGTCAGTGTATGTCTGTGTTACTTGGTGTAAGTGTGTGTCTTTGTAACTTGGTGTCAGTGTATGTCTTTTTACTTGGTGTCAGTGTATGTCTGTGTTACTTGGTGTAAGTTTGTGTCTTTGTTACTTCGTATCAGTGTCTGTCTTTGTTACTTGGTGTCAGTGTATGTCTCTGTTACTTGGTGTAAGTGTATGTCTTTGTTACTTGGTGTCAGTGTATGTCTTTTTACTGGGTATCAGTGTATGTCTTTGTTACATGGTGTCAGTGTATGTCTTTTTTACTTGGTGTAAGTGTATGTCTTTGTTACTTTGTGTCAGTGTATGTCTTTGTTACTTGGTGTAAGTGTCTGTCTTTGTGACTTGGTGTCAGTGTATGTCTTTTTTACTGGGTGTAAGTGTGTGTCTGCGTTACTGGGTATCAGTGTATGTCTTTGTTACTTGGTGTCAGTGTATGTCAAAATACTTGGTGTAAGTGTATTTCTTTGTTACTTGGTGTAATTGTCTGTCTTTGTTACTTGGTGTCAGTGTATGTCTGTGTTACTTGGTGTACGTGTGTTTGTCTGTGTTACTGGGTATCAGAGTCTGTCTTTGTTACTTGGTGTAAGTGCATGTCTTTGTTAATTGGTGTCAGTGTATGTCTGTGTTACTTGGTGTAAGTGTGTTTGTCTGTGTTACTGGGTATCAGAGTCTGTCTTTGTTACTTGGTGTAAGTGCATGTCTTTGTTATTTGGTGTCAGTGTATGTCTGTGTTACTTGGTGTAATTGTCTGTCTTTGTTATTTGGTGTCAATGTGTATCTTTGTGACCTGGTGTAAGTGTGTGTCTGTGTTACTGGGTATCTGTGTATGTCTTTGTTACTAGGTGTCAGTGCATGTCTGTGTTACTTGGTGTACGTGTGTTTGTCTGTGTTACTGGGTATCAGAGTCTGTCTTTGTTACTTGGTGTAAGTGCATGTCTTTGTTATTTGGTGTCAGTGTATGTCTGTGTTACTTGGTGTAATTGTCTGTCTTTGTTATTTGGTGTCAATGTGTATCTTTGTGACCTGGTGTAAGTGTGTGTCTGTGTTACTGGGTATCTGTGTATGTCTTTGTTACTAGGTGTCAGTGCATGTCAAAATACTTGGTGTAGGTGTATGTCTTTGTTACTTGGTGTAATTGTCTGTCTTTGTTATTTGGTGTCAGTGTGTGTCTTTGTGACCTAGTGGAAGTGTGTGTCTGTGTTACTGGGTATCAGTGTCTGTCTTTGTTACTTGGTGTAAGTGCATGTCTTTGTTACTTGGTGTCAGTTTATGTCTTTGATACTTGGTGTCAGTGCATGTCTGTGTTACTTGGTGTAAGTTTGTGTTTTTGGTACTTGGTGTCAGTGTCTGTCTTTGTTACTTGGTGTCAGTGTATGTCTCTGTTACTTGGTGTAAGTGTATGTCTTTGTTACTGGATATCAGCGTATGTCTTTGCTACATGGTTTCAGTGTATGTCTTTGTTACTTGGTGTAAGTGTATGTCTTTGTTACTTTGTGTCAGTGTATGTCTTTGTGACTTGGTGTCAGTGTATGTCTTTTTTACTGGGTGTAAGTGTGTGTCTGCGTTACTGGGTATCAGTGTCTGTCTTTGTTACTTGGTGTAAGTGAATGTCTTTGTTACTTGGTGTCAGTGTATGTCTTTGATACTTGGTGCCAGTGTATGTCTGTGTTACATGGTGTCAGTGTGTGTCTTTGTTACTGGGTGTCAGTGTATGTCTTTGTTACTGGGTGTAAGTGTATGTCTTTGTTACTTGGTGTCAGTGTATGTCTCTGTTACTTCGTGTAAGTGTATGTCTTTGTTACTTGGTGACAGTGTATGTCTTTGTTACTGGGTATCAGTGCATGTCTTTGTTACATGGTGTCAGTGTCTGTCTTTGTTACTGGGTGTAAGTGTGTGTCTGCGTTACTGGGTATCTGTGTATGTCTTTGTTACTAGGTGTCAGTGCATGTCTGTGTTACTTGGTGTACGTGTGTTTGTCTGTGTTACTGGGTATCAGAGTCTGTCTTTGTTACTTGGTGTAAGTGCATGTCTTTGTTATTTGGTGTCAGTGTATGTCTGTGTTACTTGGTGTAATTGCCTGTCTTTGTTATTTGGTGTCAATGTGTATCTTTGTGACCTGGTGTAAGTGTGTGTCTGTGTTACTGGGTATCTGTGTATGTCTTTGTTACTAGGTGTCAGTGCATGTCAAAATACTTGGTGTAGGTGTATGTCTTTGTTACTTGGTGTAATTGTCTGTCTTTGTTATTTGGTGTCAGTGTGTGTCTTTGTGACCTAGTGGAAGTGTGTGTCTGTGTTACTGGGTATCAGTGTCTGTCTTTGTTACTTGGTGTAAGTGCATGTCTTTGTTACTTGGTGTCAGTTTATGTCTTTGATACTTGGTGTCAGTGCATGTCTGTGTTACTTGGTGTAAGTTTGTGTTTTTGGTACTTGGTGTCAGTGTCTGTCTTTGTTACTTGGTGTCAGTGTATGTCTCTGTTACTTGGTGTAAGTGTATGTCTTTGTTACTGGATATCAGCGTATGTCTTTGCTACATGGTTTCAGTGTATGTCTTTGTTACTTGGTGTAAGTGTATGTCTTTGTTACTTTGTGTCAGTGTATGTCTTTGTGACTTGGTGTCAGTGTATGTCTTTTTTACTGGGTGTAAGTGTGTGTCTGCGTTACTGGGTATCAGTGTCTGTCTTTGTTACTTGGTGTAAGTGAATGTCTTTGTTACTTGGTGTCAGTGTATGTCTTTGATACTTGGTGCCAGTGTATGTCTGTGTTACATGGTGTCAGTGTGTGTCTTTGTTACTGGGTGTCAGTGTATGTCTTTGTTACTGGGTGTAAGTGTATGTCTTTGTTACTTGGTGTCAGTGTATGTCTCTGTTACTTCGTGTAAGTGTATGTCTTTGTTACTTGGTGACAGTGTATGTCTTTGTTACTGGGTATCAGTGCATGTCTTTGTTACATGGTGTCAGTGTCTGTCTTTGTTACTGGGTGTAAGTGTGTGTCTGCGTTACTGGGTATCAGTGTATGTCTTTGTTACTTGGTGTCAGTGTATGTCAAAATACTTGGTGTAAGTGTGTGTCTTTGTTACTTGGTGTAATTGTCTGTCTTTGTTACTTGGTGTCAGTGTACGTCTGTGTTACTTGGTGTAAGTGTATGTCTTTGTGCCTTGGTATCAGTGTATGTCTTTGTGACTTGGTGTCAGTGTATGTCTTTTTTACTGGGTGTCAGTGTGTGTCTCTGTTACTGGGTATCAGTGTGTGTTTGTTTGTGTTACTGGGTGTCGGTGTATGTCTGTGTTACTTGGTGTAAGTGTGTGTCTTTGTTACTGGGCATCAGTGTATGTCTTTGTGACTTGGTATCAGTGTATGTCTTTGTGACTTGGTGTCAGTGTATGTCTTTTTTACTGGGTGTCAGTGTGTGTCTGTGTTACTGGGTGCCAGTGTGTGTTTGTTTGTGTTACTGGGTGTCGGTGTATGTCTGTGTTACTTGGTTTAAGTGTGTGTCTGTGTTACTGGGTATCAGTGTCTGTGTTTTTTACTGGGTGTCAGTGTATGTCTTTGTTACTTGGTGTCATTGTATGTCTGTGTTACTTGGTGTAAGTGTGTGTCTGTGTTACTGGGTATCAGTGTATGTCTTTGTTACTTTGTGTCAGTGTATGTCAAAATACTTGGTGTAAGTGTATGTCTTTGTTACTTGGTGTAATTGTCTGCCTTTGTTACTTGGTGTCAGTGTATGTCTGTGTTACTTGGTGTAAATGTGTGTCTTTATTACTTGGTGTAAGTGTGTGGCTTTGTTACTTGGTGTCAGTGTATGTGTTTGGTACTTGGTTTAAGTGTGTGTCTGTGTTACTGGGTATCAGTGTCTGTCTTTTTTACTTGGTGTAAGTGTGTGTCTTTGTTACTGGGTATCAGTGCATGTCTTTGTTACTTGGTGTCATTGTATGTCTGTGTTCCTTGGTGTAAGTGTGTGTCTGTGTTACTGGGTATCAGTGTATGTCTTTGTTACTTTGTGTCAGTGTATGTCAAAATACTTGGTGTCATTGTATGTCTGTGTTACTTGGTGTCAGAGTGTTTGTCTGTGTTACTGGGTGTCAGTGTGTGTCTGAGTTACTTGGTGTAAGTGTGTGTCTTTGTTGCTTGGTGTCCTTGTGAGTCTGTGTTACTGGGTGCCAGTGTATGCCTTTGTTACGGGGTGTCAGTGTATGTCTTTGTTACTTGGTGTAAGTGTGTGTCTGTGTTACTGGGTATCAGTGTCTGTCTTTTTTACTTGGTGTAAGTGTGTGTCTTTGTTACTGGGTATCAGTGCATGTCTTTGTTACTTGGTGTCATTGTATGTCTATGTTACTTGGTGTAAGTGTGTGTCTGTGTTACTGGGTATCAGTGTATGTCTTTGATACTTGGTGTCAGTGTATGTCTGTGTTACTTGGTGTAAGTTTGTATTTTTGGTACTTGGTGTCAGTGTCTGTCTTTGTTACTTGGTGTCAGTGTATGTCTCTGTTACTTGGTGTAAGTGTATGTCTTTGTGACTTGGTGTCAGTGTATGTCTTTGTTACTGGGTATCAGCGTATGTCTTTGTTACATGGTGTCAGTGTATGTCTTTGCCACTTGGTGTAAGTGTATGTCTTTGTTACTTTGTGTCAGTGTATGTCTTTGTTGCTTGGTGTAAGTGTATGTCTTTGTGACTTGGTGTCAGTGTATGTCTTTTTTACTGGGTGTAAGTGTGTGTCTGCGTTACTGGGTATCAGTGTATGTCTTTGTTACTTGGTGTCAGTGTATGTCTCTGTTACTTGGTTTAAGTGTATGTCTTTGTTACTTGGTGTCAGTGTATGCCTTTGTTACTGGGTATCAGTGTATGTCTTTGTTACATGGTGTCAGTGTATGTCTTTGTTACTTTGTGTCAGTGTATGTCTTTGTTACTTGGTGTAAGTGTATGTCTTTGTGACTTGGTGTCAGTGTATGTCTTTTTTACTGGGTGTAAGTGTGTGTCTGCGTTACTGGCTTTCAGTGTATGTCTTTGTTACTCGGTGTCAGTGTATGTCAAAATACCTGGTGTAAATGTATGTCTTTGTTACTTGGTGTAATTGTCTGTCTTTGTTATTTGGTGTCAGTGTATGTCTGTGTTACTTGGTGTAAGTGTGTGTCTGTGTTACTGGGTATCAGTGTCTGTCTTTGTTACTTGGTGTAAGTGTGTGTCTGTGTTACTTGGTGTAAGTGTGTGTCTTTGTTACTGGGCATCAGTGTATGTCTTTGTGACTTGGTATCAGTGTTTGTCTTTGTTACTTGGTGTCAGTGTATGTCTGTGTTACTTGGTGTCAGTGTGTTTGTCTGTGTTACTGGGTGTCAGTGTGTGTCTGTGTTACTTGGTGTAAGTGTGTGTCTTTGTTACTTGGTGTCCTTGTGTGTCTGTGTTACTGGGTGTCAGTGTATGTCTTTGTTACTGGGTGTCAGTGTATGTCTTTGTTACTTGGTGTAAGTGTGTGTCTGTGTTACTGGGTATCAGTGTCTGTCTTTTTTACTTGGTGTAAGTGTGTGTCTTTGTTACTGGGTATCAGTGCATGTCTTTGTGACTTGGTGTCATTGTATGTCTGTGTTACTTGGTGTAAGTGTGTATCTGTGTTACTGGGTATCAGTGTATGTCTTTGTTACTTTGTGTCAGTGTATGTCAAAATACTTGGTGTAAGTGTATGTCTTTGTTACTTGGTGTAATTGTCTGTCTTTGTTACTTGGTGTCAGTGTATGTCTTTGTTACTTGTTGTAAGTGTATGTCTTTGTGACTTGGTGTCAGTGTGTGTCTTTTTTACTGGGTGTAATTGTGTGTCTGCGTTACTGGATATCAGTGTATGTCTTTGTTACTTGGTGTCAGTGTATGTCAAAATACTTGGTGTAAGTGTGTGTATTTGTTACTTGGTGTAATTGTCTGTCTTTGTTACTTAGTGTCAGTGTATGTCTGTGTTACTTGGTGTAAGTGTGTGTCTTTGTTACTGGGCATCAGTGTATGTCTTTGTGACAATCAGTGTATGTCTTTGTGACTTGGTGTCAGTGCATGTCTTTTTTACTGGGTGTCAGTGTGTGTTTGTTTGTGTTACTGGATGTCAGTGTGTGTCTGTGACACTAGGTGTCATTATTTAGTTTAGTTTAGAGATACAGCACTTAAACAGGCCCTTCGCCCCACCGAGTCTGTGCCGACCATCAACAACCCATTTATACTAATCCTACACTAATCCCGGATTCCTATCACATCCCCACCTATCCCAATATATTTCCCTACCACCTACCAATACTAGGGGCAATTTATGACGGCCAATTAACCTATCAACCTGCATGTCTTTGGCATGTGGGAGGAAACCGGTGCACCGGGAGGCAACCCACGCAGACACAGGGAGAACTTGCAAACTCCACACAGGCAGTACCCAGAATCGAACCCGGGTCCCTGGAGCTGTGAGGCTGCGGTGCTAACCACTGCGCCAATGTGCCCCCCACCCCTAGTGTGAGCCTGTGTTACTCGTTATCAGTGTATGTCTTTGTTACTTGGTGTCAGTGTATGTCTTTGTTACTGGGTATCAGCGTATGTCTTTGTTACATGGTGTCAGTGTATGTCTTTGTTACTTGGTGTAAGTGTATGTCTTTGTTACTTTGTGTCAGTGTATGTCTTTGTAACTTGGTGTAAGTGTATGTCTTTGTGACTTGGTGTCAGTGTATGTCTTTTTTACTGGGTGTAAGTGTGTGTCTGTGTTACTGGGTATCAGTGTCTGTCTTTTTTACTTGGTGTAAGTGTGTGTCTTTGTTACTGGGTATCAGTGCATGTCTTTGTTACTTGGTGTCATTGTATGTCTGTGTTCCTTGGTGTAAGTGTGTGTCTGTGTTACTGGGTATCAGTGTATGTCTTTGTTACTTTGTGTCAGTGTATGTCAAAATACTTGGTGTCATTGTATGTCTGTGTTACTTGGTGTCAGAGTGTTTGTCTGTGTTACTGGGTGTCAGTGTGTGTCTGAGTTACTTGGTGTAAGTGTGTGTCTTTGTTGCTTGGTGTCCTTGTGTGTCTGTGTTACTGGGTGCCAGTGTATGCCTTTGTTACGGGGTGTCAGTGTATGTCTTTGTTACTTGGTGTAAGTGTGTGTCTGTGTTACTGGGTATCAGTGTCTGTCTTTTTTACTTGGTGTAAGTGTGTGTCTTTGTTACTGGGTATCAGTGCATGTCTTTGTTACTTGGTGTCATTGTATGTCTGTGTTACTTGGTGTAAGTGTGTGTCTGTGTTACTGGGTATCAGTGTATGTCTTTGATACTTGGTGTCAGTGTATGTCTGTGTTACTTGGTGTAAGTTTGTATTTTTGGTACTTGGTGTCAGTGTCTGTCTTTGTTACTTGGTGTCAGTGTATGTCTCTGTTACTTGGTGTAAGTGTATGTCTTTGTGACTTGGTGTCAGTGTATGTCTTTGTTACTGGGTATCAGCGTATGTCTTTGTTACATGGTGTCAGTGTATGTCTTTGCCACTTGGTGTAAGTGTATGTCTTTGTTACTTTGTGTCAGTGTATGTCTTTGTTGCTTGGTGTAAGTGTATGTCTTTGTGACTTGGTGTCAGTGTATGTCTTTTTTACTGGGTGTAAGTGTGTGTCTGCGTTACTGGGTATCAGTGTATGTCTTTGTTACTTGGTGTCAGTGGATGTCTCTGTTACTTGGTTTAAGTGTATGTCTTTGTTACTTGGTGTCAGTGTATGCCTTTGTTACTGGGTATCAGTGTATGTCTTTGTTACATGGTGTCAGTGTATGTCTTTGTTACTTTGTGTCAGTGTATGTCTTTGTTACTTGGTGTAAGTGTATGTCTTTGTGACTTGGTGTCAGTGTATGTCTTTTTTACTGGGTGTAAGTGTGTGTCTGCGTTACTGGCTTTCAGTGTATGTCTTTGTTACTCGGTGTCAGTGTATGTCAAAATACCTGGTGTAAATGTATGTCTTTGTTACTTGGTGTAATTGTCTGTCTTTGTTATTTGGTGTCAGTGTATGTCTGTGTTACTTGGTGTAAGTGTGTGTCTGTGTTACTGGGTATCAGTGTCTGTCTTTGTTACTTGGTGTAAGTGCATGGCTTTGTTACTTGCTGTCAGTGTATGTCTTTGATACTTGGTGTCAGTGTATGTCTGTGTTACTTGGTGTAATTGTCTGTCTTTGTTATTTGGTGTCAGTGTGTATCTTTGTGACCTGGTGTAAGTGTGTGTCTGTGTTACTGGGTATCAGTGTATGTCTTTGTTACTAGGTGTCAGTGCATGTCAAAATACTTGGTGTAAGTGTATGTCTTTGTTACTTGGTGTAATTGTCTGTCTTTGTTATTTGGTGTCAGTGTGTGTCTTTGTGACCTGGTGTAAGTGTGTGTCTGTGTTACTTGGTGTAAGTGTGTGTCTTTGTTACTGGGCATCAGTGTATGTCTTTGTGACTTGGTATCAGTGTTTGTCTTTGTTACTTGGTGTCAATGTATGTCTGTGTTACTTGGTGTCAGTGTGTTTGTCTGTGTTACTGGGTGTCAGTGTGTGTCTGTGTTACTTGGTGTAAGTGTGTGTCTTTGTTACTTGGTGTCCTTGTGTGTCTGTGTTACTGGGTGTCAGTGTATGTCTTTGTTACTGGGTGTCAGTGTATGTCTTTGTTACTTGGTGTAAGTGTGTGTCTGTGTTACTGGGTATCAGTGTCTGTCTTTTTTACTTGGTGTAAGTGTGTGTCTTTGTTACTGGGTATCAGTGCATGTCTTTGTGACTTGGTGTCATTGTATGTCTGTGTTACTTGGTGTAAGTGTGTATCTGTGTTACTGGGTATCAGTGTATGTCTTTGTTACTTTGTGTCAGTGTATGTCAAAATACTTGGTGTAAGTGTATGTCTTTGTTACTTGGTGTAATTGTCTGTCTTTTTTACTTGGTGTCAGTGTATGTCTGTGTTACTTGGTGTAAGTGTGTGTCTTTGTTACTGGGCATCAGTGTATGTCTTTGTGACAATCAGTGTATGTCTTTGTTACTTGGTGTCAGTGTATGTCTGTGTTACTTGGTGTAAGTGTGTGTCTTTGTTACTGGGCATCAGTGTATGTCTTTGTGACAATCAGTGTATGTCTTTGTGACTTGGTGTCAGTGTATGTCTTTTTTAATGGGTGTCAGTGTGTGTCTGTGTTACTGGGTATCAGTGTGTGTTTGTTTGTGTTACTGGGTGTCAGTGTGTGTCTGTGACACTAGGTGTCATTATTTAGTTTAGTTTAGAGACACAGCACTTAAACAGGCCCTTCGGCCCACCGAGTCTGTGCCGACCATCAACAACCCATTTATACTAATCCTACACTAATCCCGGATTCCTATCACATCCCCACCTATCCCAATATATTTCCCTACCACCTACATATTCTAAGGGCAATTTATGACGGCCAATGAACCTATCAACCTGCATGTCTTTGGCATGTGGGAGGAAACCGGAGCACTGGGAGGCAACCCACGCAGACACAGGGCACTGGGAGGCAACCCACGCAGACACAGGGAGAACTTGCAAACTCCACACAGGCAGTACCCAGAATCGAACCCGGGTACCTGGAGCTGTGAGGCTGCGGTGCTAACCACTGCGCCAATGTGCCCCCCACCCCTAGTGTGAGCCTGTGTTACTGGGTATCAGTGTATGTCTTTGTTACTTGGTGTCAGTGTATGTCTTTGTTACTGGGTATCAGCGTATGTCTTTGTTACATGGTGTCAGTGTATGTCTTTGTTACTTGGTGTAAGTGTATGCCTTTGTTACTTTGTGTCAGTGTATGTCTTTGTAACTTGGTGTAAGTGTATGTCTTTGTGACTTGGTGTCAGTGTATGTCTTTTTTACTGGGTGTAAGTGTGTGTCTGCGTTACTGGGTATCAGTGTATGTCTTTGTTACTTGGTGTCAGTGTATGTCTCTGTTACATGGTGTAAGTGTATGTCTTTGTTACTTGGTGTCAGTGTATGTCTTTGTTACTGGGTATCAGTGTATGTCTTTGTTACATGGTGTCAGTGTATGTCTTTGTTACTTGGTGTAAGTGTATGTCTTTGTGACTTGGTGTCAGTGTATGTCTTTTTTACTGGGTGTAAGTGTGTGTCTGCGTTACTGGGTATCAGTGTATGTCTTTGTTACTAGGTGTCAGTGTATGTCAAAACACTTGGTGTAAGTGTATGTCTTTGTTACTTGGTGTAATTGTCTGTTTTTGTTATTTGGTGTCAGTGTATGTCTGTGTTGCTTGGTGTAAGTGTGTGTCTGTGTTACTGGATATCAGTGTCTGTCTTTGTTACTGGGTGTCAGTGTGTGTCTTTGTGACCTGGTGTAAGTGTGTGTCTGTGTTACTGGGTATCAGTGTCTGTCTTTGTTACTTGGTGTAAGTGCATGTCTTTGTTACTTGGTGTCAGTGTATCTCTTTGATACTTGGTGTCAGTGTATGTCTGTGTTACTTGGTGTAAGTTTGTGTTTTTGGTACTTGGTGTCAGTGTCTGTCTTTGTTACTTCGTGTCAGTGTATGTCTCTGTTACTTGGTGTCAGTGTATGTCTTTGTGACTTGGTGTCAGTGTATGTCTTTGTTACTGGGTATCAGTGTATGTCTTTGTTACATGGTGTCAGTGTATGTCTTTGTTACTTGGTGTAAGTGTATGTCTTTGTTACTTTGTGTCAGTGTATGTCTTTTTTACTTGGTGTAAGTGCGTGTCTGCGTTACTGGGTATCAGTGTATGTCTTTGTTACTTGGTGTCAGTGTATGTCAAAATACTTGGTGTAAGTGTGTGTCTTTGTTACTTGGTGTAATTGTCTGTCTTTGTTACTTGGTGTCAGTGTATGTATGTGTTACTTGGTGTAAGTGTGTGTCTTTGTTACTGGGCATCAGTGTATGTCTTTGTGACAATCAGTGTATGTCTTTGTAACTTGGTGTCAGTGTATGTCTTTGTGACTGGGTGTCAGTGTCTTTCTGTGTTACTGGGTGCAAGTGTGTGTCTGCGTTACTGGGTATCAGTGTATGTCTTTGTTACTTGGTGTCAGTGTATGTCAAAATACTTGGTGTAAGTGTGTGTATTTGTTACTTGGTGTAATTGTCTGTCTTTGTTACTTAGTGTCAGTGTATGTCTGTGTTACTTGGTGTAAGTGTGTGTCTTTGTTACTGGGCATCAGTGTATGTCTTTGTGACAATCAGTGTATGTCTTTTTTACTGGGTGTCAGTGTGTGTCTGTGTTACTGTGTATCAGTGTGTGTTTGTTTGTGTTACTGGGTGTCAGTGTGTGTCTGTGACACTAGGTGTCATTATTTAGTTTAGTTTAGAGATACAGCACTTAAACAGGCCCTTCGGCCCACCGAGTCTGTGCCGACCATCAACAACCCATTTATACTAATCCTACACTAATCCCGGATTCCTATCACATCCCCACCTATCCCAATATATTTCCCTACCACCTCCCTATACTAGGGGCAATTTATGACGGCCAATTAACCTATCAACCTGCATGTCTTTGGCATGTGGGAGGAAACCGGAGCACCGGGAGGCAACCCACGCAGACACAGGGAGAACTTGCAAACTCCACACAGGCAGTACCCAGAATCGAACCCGGGTCCCTGGAGCTGTGAGGCTGCGGTGCTAACCACTGCGCCAATGTGCCCCCCACCCCTAGTGTGAGCCTGTGTTACTGGGTATCAGTGTATGTCTTTGTTACTTGGTGTCAGTGTATGTCTTTGTTACTGGGTATCAGCGTATGTCTTTGTTACATGGTGTCAGTGTATGTCTTTGTTACTTGGTGTAAGTGTATGTCTTTGTTACTTTGTGTCAGTGTATGTCTTTGTAACTTGATGTAAGTGTATGTCTTTGTGACTTGGTGTCAGTGTATGTCTTTTTTACTGGGTGTAAGTGTGTGTCTGCGTTACTGGGTATCAGTGTATGTCTTTGTTCCTTGGTGTCAGTGTGTGTCTCTGTTACATGGTGTAAGTGTATGTCTTTGTTACTTGGTGTAATTGTCTGTCTTTGTTACTTGATGTCAGTGTATGTATGTGTTACTTGGTGTAAGTGTGTGTCTTTGTTACTGGGCATCAGTGTATGTCTTTGTGACAATCAGTGTATGTCTTTGTAACTTGGTGTCAGTGTATGTCTTTGTGACTGGGTGTCAGTGTGTGTCTGTGTTACTGGGTGTAAGTGTGTGTCTGCGTTACTGGGTATCAGTGTATGTCTTTGTTACTTGGTGTCAGTGTATGTCTGTGTTACTTGGTGTAAGTGTGTGTCTTTGTTACTGGGCATCAGTGTATGTCTTTGTGACAATCAGTGTATGTCTTTGTTACTGGGTGTAAGTGTGTGTCTGCGTTACTGGGTATCAGTGTATGTCTTTGTTACTTGGTGTCAGTGTATGTCTCTGTTACATGGTGTAAGTGTATGTCTTTGTTACTTGGTGTCAGTGTATGTCTTTGTTACTGGGTATCAGTGTATGTCTTTGTTACATGGTGTCCGTGTATGTCTTTGTTACTTGGTGTAAGTGTATGTCTTTGTGACTTGGTGTCAGTGTATGTCTTTTTTACTGGGTGTAAGTGTGTGTCTGCGTTACTGGGTATCAGTGTATGTCTTTGTTACTAGGTGTCAGTGTATGTCAAAACACTTGGTGTAAGTGTATGTCTTTGTTACTTGGTGTAATTGTCTGTTTTTGTTATTTGGTGTCAGTGTATGTCTGTGTTGCTTGGTGTAAGTGTGTGTCTGTGTTACTGGATATCAGTGTCTGTCTTTGTTACTGGGTGTCAGTGTGTGTCTTTGTGACCTGGTGTAAGTGTGTGTCTGTGTTACTGGGTATCAGTGTCTGTCTTTGTTACTTGGTGTAAGTGCATGTCTTTGTTACTTGGTGTCAGTGTATCTCTTTGATACTTGGTGTCAGTGTATGTCTGTGTTACTTGGTGTAAGTTTGTGTTTTTGGTACTTGGTGTCAGTGTCTGTCTTTGTTACTTCGTGTCAGTGTATGTCTCTGTTACTTGGTGTCAGTGTATGTCTTTGTGACTTGGTGTCAGTGTATGTCTTTGTTACTGGGTATCAGTGTATGTCTTTGTTACATGGTGTCAGTGTATGTCTTTGTTACTTGGTGTAAGTGTATGTCTTTGTTACTTTGTGTCAGTGTATGTCTTTTTTACTTGGTGTAAGTGCGTGTCTGCGTTACTGGGTATCAGTGTATGTCTTTGTTACTTGGTGTCAGTGTATGTCAAAATACTTGGTGTAAGTGTGTGTCTTTGTTACTTGGTGTAATTGTCTGTCTTTGTTACTTGGTGTCAGTGTATGTATGTGTTAATTGGTGTAAGTGTGTGTCTTTGTTACTGGGCATCAGTGTATGTCTTTGTGACAATCAGTGTATGTCTTTGTAACTTGGTGTCATTGTATGTCTTTGTGACTGGGTGTCAGTGTCTGTCTGTGTTACTGGGTGTAAGTGTGTGTCTGCGTTACTGGGTATCAGTGTATGTCTTTGTTACTTGGTGTCAGTGTATGTCAAAATACTTGGTGTAAGTGTGTGTATTTGTTACTTGGTGTAATTGTCTGTCTTTGTTACTTAGTGTCAGTGTATGTCTGTGTTACTTGGTGTAAGTGTGTGTCTTTGTTACTGGGCATCAGTGTATGTCTTTGTGACAATCAGTGTATGTCTTTTTTACTGGGTGTCAGTGTGTGTCTGTGTTACTGGGTATCAGTGTGTGTTTGTTTGTGTTACTGGGTGTCAGTGTGTGTCTGTGACACTAGGTGTCATTATTTAGTTTAGTTTAGAGATACAGCACTTAAACAGGCCCTTCGGCCCACCGAGTCTGTGCCGACCATCAACAACCCATTTATACTAATCCTACACTAATCCCGGATTCCTATCACATCCCCACCTATCCCAATATATTTCCCTACCACCTACCTATACTAGGGGCAATTTATGACGGCCAATTAACCTATCAACCTGCATGTCTTTGGCATGTGGGAGGAAACCGGAGCACCGGGAGGCAACCCACGCAGACACAGGGAGAACTTGCAAACTCAACACAGGCAGTACCCAGAATCGAACCCGGGTCCCTGGAGCTGTGAGGCTGCGGTGCTAACCACTGCGCCAATATGCCCCCCACCCCTAGTGTGAGCGTGTGTTACTGGGTATCAGTGTATGTCTTGGTTACTTGGTGTCAGTGTATGTCTTTGTTACTGGGTATCAGCGTATGTCTTTGTTACATGGTGTAAGTGTGTGTCTGCGTTACTGGGTATCAGTGTATGTCTTTGTTACTGGGTATCAGTGTATGTCTTTGTTACATGGTGTCAGTGTATGTCTTTGTTACTTGGTGTAAGTGTCTGTCTTTGTTACTTTGTGTCAGTGTATGTCTTTGTTACTTGGTGTAAGTGTATGTCTTTGTGACTTGGTGTCAGTGTATGTCTTTTTTACTGGGTGTAAGTGTGTGTCTGCGTTACTGGGTATCAGTGTATGTCTTTGTTACTAGGTGTCAGTGTATGTCAAAACACTTGGTGTAAGTGTGTGTCTTTGTTACTTGGTGTAATTGTCTGTTTTTGTTATTTGGTGTCAGTGTATGTCTGTGTTACTTGGTGTAAGTGTGTGTCTGTGTTACTGGATATCAGTGTCTGTCTTTGTTAATGGGTGTCAGTGTGTGTCTTTGTGACCTGGTGTAAGTGTGTGTCTGTGTTACTGGGTATCAGTGTCTGTCTTTATTACTTGGTGTAAGTGCATGTCTTTGTTACTTGGTGTCAGTGTATGTCTTTGATACTTGGTGTCAGTGTATGTCTGTGTTACTTGGTGTAAGTTTGTGTTTTTGGTACTTGGTGTCAGTGTCTGTCTTTGTTACTTCGTGTCAGTGTATGTCTCTGTTACTTGGTGCCAGTGTATGTCTTTGTGACTTGGTGTCAGTGTATGTCTTTGTTACATGGTGTCAGTGTATGTCTTTGTTACTTGGTGTAAGTGTATGTCTTTGTTACTTTGTGTCAGTGTATGTCTTTTTTACTTGGTGTAAGTGCGTGTCTGCGTTACTGGGTATCAGTGTATGTCTTTGTTACTTGGTGTCAGTGTATGTCAAAATACTTGGTGTAAGTGTGTGTCTTTGTTACTTGGTGTAATTGTCTGTCTTTGTTACTTGGTGTCAGTGTATGTATGTGTTACTTGGTGTAAGTGTGTGTCTTTGTTACTGGGCATCAGTGTATGTCTTTGTGACAATCAGTGTATGTCTTTGTAACTTGGTGTCAGTGTATGTCTTTGTGACTGGGTGACAGTGTGTGTCTGTGTTACTGGGTGTAAGTGTGTGTCTGCGTTACTGGGTATCAGTGTATGTCTTTGTTACTTGGTGTCAGTGTATGTCAAAATACTTGGTGTAAGTGTGTGTATTTGTTACTTGGTGTAATTGTCTGTCTTTGTTACTTAGTGTCAGTGTATGTCTGTGTTACTTGGTGTAAGTGTGTGTCTTTGTTACTGGGCATCAGTGTATGTCTTTGTGACAATCAGTGTATGTCTTTGTGACTTGGTGTCAGTGTATGTCTTTTTTACTGGGTGTCAGTGTGTGTCTGTGACACTAGGTGTCATTATTTAGTTTAGTTTAGAGACACAGCACTTAAACAGGCCCTTCGGCCCACCGAGTCTGTGCCGACCATCAACAACCCATTTATACTAATCCTACACTAATCCCGGATTCCTATCACATCCCCACCTATCCCAATATATTTCCCTACCACCTACCTATACTAGGGGCAATTTATGACGGCCAATTAACCTATCAACCTGCATGTCTTTGGCATGTGGGAGGAAACCGGAGCACCGGGAGGCAACCCACGCAGACACAGGGAGAACTTGCAAACTCCACACAGGCAGTACCCAGAATCGAACCCGGGTCCCTGGAGCTGCGAGGCTGCGGTGCTAACCACTGCGCCAATGTGCCCTCCACCCCTAGTGTGAGCCTGTGTTACTGGGTATCAGTGTATGTCTTTGTTACTTGGTGTCAGTGTATGTCTTTGTTACTGGGTATCAGCGTATGTCTTTGTTACATGGTATCAGCGTATGTCTTTGTTACATGGTGTCAGTGTATGTCTGTGTTACTTGGTGTAAGTGTGTGTCTTTGTAACTTGGTGTCAGTGTATGTCTTTTTACTTGGTGTCAGTGTATGTCTGTGTTACTTGGTGTAAGTGTGTGTCTTTGTTACTTCGTATCAGTGTCTGTCTTTGTTACTTGGTGTCAGTGTATGTCTCTGTTACTTGGTGTAAGTGTATGTCTTTGTTACTTGGTGTCAGTGTATGTCTTTGTCACTGGGTGTCAGTGTATGTCTTTGTTACTTGGTGTAAGTGTGTGTCTGTGTTACTGCGTATCAGTGTCTGTCCTTTTTACTTGGTGTAAGTGTGTGTCTTTGTTACTGGGTATCAGTGCATGTCTTTGTTACTTGGTGTTATTGTATGTCTGTGTTACTTGGTGCAAGTGTTTGTCTGTGTTACTGGGTGTCAGTGTGTGTCTGTGTTACTTGGTGTAAGTGTGTGTCTTTGTTACTTGGTGTCCTTGTTTGTCTGTGTTACTGGGTATCAGTGTATGTCATTGTTACTTGGTGTCATTGTATGTCTGTGTTACTTGGTGTAAGTGTGAGTCTTTGTTACTTGGTGTAAGTGTATGTCTTTGTTACTTGGTGTCAGTGTATGTCAGTGTTACTTGGTGTAAGTGTGTGTCTTTGTTACTTGGTGTAAGTGTATGTCTTTGTTACTTGGTGTCAGTGTGTGTCTTTGTTACTGGGCATCAGTGTATGTCATTGTGACTTGGTTTCAGTGGATGTCTTTTTTACTGGGTGTAAGTGTGTGTCTGCGTTACTGGGTCTCAGTGTATGTCTTTGTTACTTGGTGTCAGTGTCTGTCAAAATACTTGGTGCAAGTGTGTTTGTCTGTGTTACTGGGTGTCAGTGTGTGTCTGTGTTACTTGGTGTCAGTGTGTGTCTTTGTTACTTTGTAACAGTGTTTCTCTGTGTTACTGGGTGTCAGTGTGTGTCTGTGATACTACCTGTCAATATTTAGTTTAGTTTAGAGATACAGCACTTATAACAGGCCCTTCGGGCCACCGAGTCTGTGCCGACCATCATCCACCCAATTATAATAATCCGACACTAATCCCGTATTCCTATCACATCCCCACCTATCCCTATATATTTCCCTACCACCTACCTATACCAGGGGCAATTTATGATGGCCAATTAACCTATCAACCTGCAAGTCTTTCGCATCTGGGAGGAAACCGGAGCACCGGGAGGAAACCCACGCAGACACAAGAAGAACTTGCAAACTGCGCACAGGCAGTACCCAGAATCGAACCCGGATCCCTGGAGCTGTGAGGCTGCGGTGCTAACCACTGCGCCAATGTGTTACAGGGTATCAGGGTATGTCTTTGTTACTTGGTGTAAGTGTGTGTCTGTGTTACTGGGTATCAGTGTATGTATTTTTGACTTGGTGTAAGTGTGTGTCTGTGTTACTGGATATCGGTGTGTGTCTTTGTTACTGGGTGTCAGTGCGTGTCTTTGTGACCTGTTGTAAGTGTGTGTCTGTGTTACTGGGTATCAGAGTCTGTCTTTGTTACTTGGTGTAAGTGCATGTCTTTGTTACTTGGTGTCAGTGTATGTCTTTGATAATTGGTGTCAGTGTATGTCTGTGTTTCTTGGTGTAAGTTTGTGTCTTTGTTACTTGGTGTCAGTGTCTGTCTTTGTTACCTGGTGTCAGTGTATGTCTGTGTTACTTGGTGTCATTGTATGTCTTTGTTACTGGGTATCAGAGTATGTCTTTGTTACATGGTGTCAGTGTATGTCTTTGTTACTTGGTGTAAGTGCATGTCTTTGTTACTTTGTGTCAGTGTATGTCTTTGTTACTTGGTGTAAGTGTATGTCTTTGTGACTTGGTGTCAGTGTATGTATTTTTTACTGGGTGTAAGTGTGTGCCTGCGTTACTGGGTATCAGTGTATGTCTTTGTTACTTGGTGTCAGAGTATGTCAAAATACTTGGTGTAAGTGTATGTCTTTGTTACTTGGTGTAATTGTCTGTCTTTGATACTTGGTGTCAGTGTATCTCTGTGTTACTTGGTGTAAGTGTGTGTCTTTGTTACTTGGTGTAATTGTATGTCTTTGTTACTTGGTGTCAGTGTATGTCTTTGTTACTTGGTGTAAGTGTATGTCTTTGTGTCTTGGTTTCAGTGTATGTCTTTTTTACTGGGTGTAAGTGTGTGTCTGCGTTACTGAGTATCAGTGTATGTCTTTGTTACTTGATGTCAGTGTATGTCAAAATACTTGGTGTAAGTGTGTTTGTCTGTGTTACTGGGTGTCAGTGTGTGTCTGTGTTACTTGGTGTAAGTGTGTGTCTTTGTTACTTGGTGTCCCTGTTTGTCTGTGTTACTGGGTATCAGTGTATGTCATTTTACTTGGTGTCATTGCTTGTCTGTGTTACTTGGTGTAAGTGTGTGTCTTTGTTACTTGGTGTAAGTGTATGTCTTTGTTACTTGGTGTCAGTGTATGTCTGTGTTACTTGGTGTAAGTGTGTGTCTTTGTTACTTGGTGTAAGTGTATGTCTTTGTTACTTGGTGTCAGAGTATGTCTTTGTTACTTGGTGTCAGTGTGTGTCTTTGTTACTGGGCATCAGTATATGTCTTTGTGACTTGGTTTCAGTGGATGACTTTTTTACTGGGTGTAAGTGTGTGTCTGCGTTACTGGGTCTCAGTGTATGTCTTTGTTACTTGGTGTCAGTGTATGTCAAAAAACTTGGTGCAAGTGTGTTTGTCTGTGTTCCTGGGGGTCAGTGTGTGTCTGTGTTACTTGGTGTAAGTGTGTGTCTTTGTTACTTGGTGTCCTTGTGTGTCTGTGTTACTGGGTGTCAGTGTATGTCTTTGTCACTGGGTGTCAGTGTATGTCTTTGTTACTTGGTGTATTTGTGTGTCTGTGTTACTGCGTATCAGTGTCTGTCTTTTTGACTTGGTGTAAGTGTGTGTCTTTGTTACTGGGTATCAGTGGATGTCTTTGTTACTTGGTGTCATTGTATGTCTGTGTTACTTGGTGCAAGTGTGTGTCTGTGTTACTGGGTATCAGTGTATGTCTTTGTTACTTGGTGTCAGTGTATGTCAAAATCCTTGGTGTAATTGTATGTCTTTGTTACTTGGTGTAATTGTCTGTCTTTGTTACTTGGTGTCAGTGTATGTCTGTGCTACTTGGTGTAAGTGTGTGTCTTTGTAACTTGGTGTCAGTGTATGTCTTTTTACTTGGTGTCAGTGTATGTCTGTGTTACTTGGTGTAAGTTTGTGTCTTTGTTACTTCGTATCAGTGTCTGTCTTTGTTACTTGGTGTCAGTGTATGTCTTTGTTACTTGGTGTAAGTGTCTGTCTTTGTGACTTGGTGTCAGTGTATGTCTTTTTTACTGGGTGTAAGTGTGTGTCTGCGTTACTGGGTATCAGTGTATGTCTTTGTTACTTGGTGTCAGTGTATGTCAAAATACTTGGTGTAAGTGTATGTCTTTGTTACTTGGTGTAATTGTCTGTCTTTGTTACTTGGTGTCAGTGGATTTCTGTGTTACTTGGTGTACGTGTGTTTGTCTGTGTTACTGGGTATCAGAGTCTGTCTTTGTTACTTGGTGTAAGTGCATGTCTTTGTTAATTGGTGTCAGTGTATGTCTGTGTTACTTGGTGTAAGTGCATGTCTTTGTTATTTGGTGTCAGTGTATGTCTGTGTTACTTGGTGTAATTGTCTGTCTTTGTTATTTGGTGTCAGTGTGTATCTTTGTGACCTGGTGTAAGTGTGTGTCTGTGTTACTGGGTATCAGTGTATGTCTTTGTTACTAGGTGTCAGTGCATGTCAAAATACTTGGAGGAAGTGTATGTCTTTGTTACTTGGTGTAATTGTCTGTCTTTGTTATTTCGTGTCAGTGTGTGTCTTTGTGACCTGGTGGAAGAGTGTGTCTGTGTTACTGGGTATCAGTGTCTGTCTTTGTTACTTGGTGTAAGTGCATGTCTTTGTCACTTGGTGTCAGTTTATGTCTTTGATACTTGGTGTCAGTGCATGTCTGTGTTACTTGGTGTAAGTTTGTGTTTTTGGTACTTGGTGTCAGTGTCTGTCTTTGTTACTTGGTGTCAGTGTATGTCTCAGTTACTTGGTGTAAGTGTATTTCTTTGTTACTGGATATCAGCGTATGTCTTTGCTACATGGTTTCAGTGTATGTCTTTGTTACTTGGTGTAAGTGTATGTCTTTGTTACTTTGTGTCAGTGTATGTCTTTGTGACTTGGTGTCAGTGTATGTCTTTTTTACTGGGTGTAAGTGTGTGTCTGCGTTACTGGGTATCAGTGTCTGTCTTTGTTACTTGGTGTAAGGGCATGTCTTTGTTACTTGGTGTCAATGTATGTCTTTGATACTTGGTGTCAGTGTATGTCAGTGTTAATGGTGTCAGTGTGTGTCTTTGTTACTGGGTGTCAGTGCATGTCTTTGTTACTGGGTGTCAGTGTATGTCTTTGTTACTTGGTGTCAGTGTATGTCTCTGTTACTTCGTGTAAGTGTATGTCTTTGTTACTTGGTGTCAGTGTATGTCTTTGTTACTGGGTATCAGTGTATGTCTTTGTTACATGGTGTCAGTGTATGTCTTTGTTACTTGGTGTAAGTGTATGTCTCTGTTACTTTGTGTCAGTGTATGTCTTTGTTACATGTTGTAAGTGTATGTCTTTGTGACTTGGTGTCAGTGTATGTCTTTTTTACTGGGTGTAAGTGTGTGTCTGCTTTACTGGGTATCAGTGTATGTCTTTGTTACTTGGTGTCAGTGTATGTCAAAATACTTGGTGTAAGTGTGTGTCTTTGTTACTTGGTGTAATTGTCTGTCTTTGTTACGTGGTGTCAGTGTACGTCTGTGTTACTTGGTGTAAGTGTATGTCTTTGTGACTTGGTATCAGTGTATGTCTTTGTGACTTGGTGTCAGTGTATGTCTTTTTTACTGGGTGTCAGTGTGTGTCTCTGTTACTGGGTATCAGTGTGTGTTTGTTTGTGTTACTGGGTGTCGGTGTATGTCTGTGTTACTTGGTGTAAGTGTGTGTCTTTGTTACTGGGCATCAGTGTATGTCTTTGTGACTTGGTATCAGTGTATGTCTTTGTGACTTGGTGTCAGTGTATGTCTTTTGTACTGGGTGTCAGTGTGTGTCTGTGTTACTGGGTATCAGTGTGTGTTTGTTTGTGTTACTGGGTGTCAGTGTGTCTGTGACACTAGGTGTTATTATTTAGTTTAGTTTAGAGATACAGCAGTTAAACAGGCCTTTTCGGCCCACCGAGTCTGTGCAGACCATCAACAACCCATTTATACTAATCCTACACTAATCCCGGATTCCTATCACATCCCCACCTATCCCTATATATTTCCCTACCACCTACCTATACTAGGGGCAATTTATGACGGCCAATTAACCTATCAACCTGCAAGTCTTTGGCATGTGGGAGGAAACCGGAGCACCGGGAGGCAACCCACGCAGACACAGGGAGAACTTGCAAACTCCACACAGGCAGTACCCAGAATCGAACCCGGGTCCCTGGAGCTGTGAGGCTGCGGTGCTAACCACTGCGCCAATGTGCCCCCCACCCCCAGTGTGTGCCTGTGTTACTGGGTATCAGTGTATGTCTTTGTTACTTGGTGTCAGTGTATGTCTGTGTTACTTGGTGTCAGTGTGTTTGTCTGTGTTACTGGGTGTCAGTGTGTGTCTGTGTTACTTGGTGTAAGTGTGTGTCTTTGTTACTTGGTGTCCTTGTGTGTCTGTGTTACTGGGTGTCAGTGTATGTCTTTGTTACTGGGTGTCAGTGTATGTCTTTGTTACTTGGTTTAAGTGTGTGTCTGTGTTACTGGGTATCAGTGTCTGTCTTTTTTACTTGGTGTAAGTGTGTGTCTTTGTTACTGGGTATCAGTGCATGTCTTTGTTACTTGGTGTCATTGTATGTCTGTGTTACTTGGTGTAAGTGTGTGTCTGTGTTACTGGGTATCAGTGTATGTCTTTGTTACTTTGTGTCAGTGTATGTCAAAATACTTGGTGTAAGTGTATGTCTTTGTTACTTGGTGTAATTGTCTGCCTTTGTTACTTGGTGTCAGTGTATGTCTGTGTTACTTGGTGTAAGTGTGTGTCTTTGTTACTTGGTGTAAGTGTGTGGCTTTGTTACTTGGTGTCAGTGTATGTGTTTGGTACTTGGTTTAAGTGTGTGTCTGTGTTACTGGGTATCAGTGTCTGTCTTTTTTACTTGGTGTAAGTGTGTGTCTTTGTTACTGGGTATCAGTGCATGTCTTTGTTACTTGGTGTCATTGTATGTCTGTGTTCCTTGGTGTAAGTGTGTGTCTGTGTTACTGGGTATCAGTGTATGTCTTTGTTACTTTGTGTCAGTGTATGTCAAAATACTTGGTGTCATTGTATGTCTGTGTTACTTGGTGTCAGTGTGTTTGTCTGTGTTACTGGGTGTCAGTGTGTGTCTGAGTTACTTGGTGTAAGTGTGTGTCTTTGTTGCTTGGTGTCCTTGTGTGTCTGTGTTACTGGGTGCCAGTGTATGCCTTTGTTACGGGGTGTCAGTGTATGTCTTTGTTACTTGGTGTAAGTGTGTGTCTTTGTTACTGGGTATCAGTGCATGTCTTTGTTACTTGGTGTCATTGTATTTCTGTGTTACTTGGTGTAAGTGTGTGTCTGTGTTACTGGGTATCAGTGTATGTCTTTGATACTTGGTGTCAGTGTATGTCTTTGTTACTGGGTATCAGCGTATGTCTTTGTTACATGGTGTCAGTGTATGTCTTTGCTACTTGGTGTAAGTGTATGTCTTTGTTACTTTGTGTCAGTGTATGTCTTTGTTGCTTGGTGTAAGTGTATGTCTTTGTGACTTGGTGTCAGTGTATGTCTTTTTTACTGGGTGTAAGTGTGTGTCTGCGTTACTGGGTATCAGTGTGTGTCTTTGTTACTTGGTGTCAGTGTATGTCTTTCTTACTTGGTGTCAGTGTATGTCTTTGTTACTGGGTATCAGTGTATGTCTTTGTTACATGGTGTCAGTGTATGTCTTTGTTACTTGGTGTAAGTGCATGTCTTTGTTACTTTGTGTCAGTGTATGTCTTTGTTACATGGTGTCAGTGTATGTCTTTGTGACTTGGTGTAAGTGTATGTCTTTGTTACTTGGTGTCAGTGTGTGTCTGCGTTACTGGCTTTCAGTGTATGTCTTTGTTACATGGTGTCAGTGTATGTCTTTGTTACTTGGTGTAAGTGCATGTCTTTGTTACTTTGTGTCAGTGTATTTCTTTGTTACTCGGTGTCAGTGTATGTCAAAATACCTGGTGTAAGTGTATGTCTTTGCTACTTGGTGTAATTGTCTGTCTTTGTTATTTGGTGTCAGTGTATGTCTGTGTTACTTGGTGTAAGTGTGTGTCTGTGTTACTGGGTATCAGTGTCTGTCTTTGTTACTTGGTGTAAGTGCATGTCTTTGTTACTTGCTGTCAGTGTATGTCTTTGTTACTTGGTGTCAGTGTATGTCTGTGTTACTTCGTGTAATTGTCTGTCTTTGTTATTTTGTGTCTGTGTGTATCTTTGTGACCTGGTGTAAGTGTGTGTCTGTGTTACTGGGTATCAGTGTATGTCTTTGTTACTAGGTGTCAGTGCATGTCAAAATACTTGGTGTAAGTGTATGTCTTTGTTACTTGGTGTAATTGTCTGTCTTTGTTATTTGGTGTCAGTGTGTGTCTTTGTGACCTGGTGTAAGTGTGTGTCTGTGTTACTTGGTGTAAGTGTGTGTCTTTGTTACTGGGCATCAGTGTATGTCTTTGTGACTTGGTATCAGTGTATGTCTTTGTTACTTGGTGTCATTGTATGTCTGTGTTACTTGGTGTCAGTGTGTTTGTCTGTGTTACTGGGTGTCAGTGTGTGTCTGTGTTACTTGGTGTAAGTGTGTGTCTTTGTTACTTGGTGTCCTTGTGTGTCTGTGTTACTGGGTGTCAGTGTATGTCTTTGTTACTGGGTGTCAGTGTATGTCTTTGTTACTTGGTGTAAGTGTGTGTCTGTGTTACTGGGTATCAGTGTCTGTCTTTGTTACTTGGTGTAAGTGCATGTCTTTGTTACTTGGTGTCAGTGTATGTCTTTGATACTTGGTGTCAGTGTATGTCTGTGTTACTTGGTGTAAGTTTGTGTTTTTGGTCCTTGGTGTCAGTGTCTGTCTTTGTTACTTGGTGTCAGTGTATGTCTCTGTTACTTGGTGTAAGTGTATGTCTTTGTTACTTGGTGTCAGTGTATGACTTTGTTACTGGGTATCAGCATATGTCTTTGTTACATGGTGTCAGTGTATGTCTTTGTTACTTGGTGTAAGTGTATGTCTTTGTTACTTTGTGTCAGTGTATGTCTTTGTTACTTGGTGTAAGTGTATGTCTTTGTGACTTGGTGTCAGTGTATGTCTTTTTTACTGGGTGTAAGTGTGCGTCTGCGTTACTGGGTTTCATTGTATGTCTTTGTTACTTGGTGTCAGTGTATGTCTCTGTTACTTGGTGTAAGTGTATCTCTTTGTTACTTGGTGTCAGCGTATGTCTTTGTTACATGGTGTCAGTGTATGTCTTTGTTACATGGTGTAAGTGTATGTCTTTCTAACTTTGTGTCAGTGTATGTCTTTGTTACTTGGTGTCAGTGTATGTCTTTGTTACTTGGTGTAAGTGCATGTCTTTGTTACTTTGTGTCAGTGTATGTCTTTGTTACTTGGTGTAAGTGTATGTCTTTGTGACTTGGTGTCAGTGTATGTCTTTTTTACTGGGTGAAAGTGTGTGTGTGCTTACTGGCTTTCAGTGTATGTCTTTGTTACTCGGTGTCAGTGTATGTCAAAATACCTGGTGTAAGTGTATGTCTTTGTTACTTGGTGTAATTGTCTGTCTTTGTTATTTGGTGTCAGTGTATGTCTGTGTTACTTGGTGTAAGTGTGTGTCTGTGTTACTGGGTATCAGTGTCTGTCTTTGTTACTTGGTGTAAGTGCATGTCTTTGTTACTTGCTGTCAGTGTATGTCTTTGATACTTGGTGTCAGTGTATGTCTGTGTTACTTGGTGTAATTGTCTGTCTTTGTTATTTTGTGTCTGTGTGTATCTTTGTGACCTGGTGTAAGTGTGTGTCTGTGTTACTGGGTATCAGTGTATGTCTTTGTTACTAGGTGTCAGTGCATGTCAAAATACTTGGTGTAAGTGTATGTCTTTGTTACTTGGTGTAATTGTCTGTCTTTGTTATTTGGTGTCAGTGTGTGTCTTTGTGACCTGGTGTAAGTGTGTGTCTGTGTTACTTGGTGTAAGTGTGTGTCTTTGTTACTGGGCATCAGTGTATGTCTTTGTGACTTGGTATCAGTGTATGTCTTTGTTACTTGGTGTCAGTGTGTTTGTCTGTGTTACTTGGTGTCAGTGTGTTTGTCTGTGTTACTGGGTGTCAGTGTGTGTCTGTGTTACTTGGTGTAAGTGTGTGTCTTTGTTACTTGGTGTCCTTGTGTGTCTGTGTTACTGGGTGTCAGTGTATGTCTTTGTTACGGGGTGTCAGTGTATGTCTTTGTTACTTGGTGTAAGTGTGTGTCTTTGTTACTGGGTATCAGTGCATGTCTTTGTTACTTGGTGTCATTGTATGTCTGTGTTACTTGGTGTAAGTGTGTGTCTGTGTTACTGGGTATCAGTGTATGTCTTTGATACTTGGTTTCAGTGTATGTCTTTGTTACTGGGTATCAGCGTATGTCTTTGTTACATGGTGTCAGTGTATGTCTTTGCTACTTGGTGTAAGTGTATGTCTTTGTTACTTTGTGTCAGTGTATGTCTTTGTTGCTTGGTGTAAGTGTATGTCTTTGTGACTTGGTGTCAGTGCATGTCTTTTTTACTGGGTGTAAGTGTGTGTCTGCGTTACTGGGTATCAGTGTATGTCTTTGTTACTTGGTGTCAGTGTATGTCTCTGTTACTTGGTGTAAGTGTATGTCTTTGTTACTTGGTGTCAGTGTATGTCTTTGTTACTCGGTATCAGTGTATGTCTTTGTTACATGGTGTCAGTGTATGTCTTTGTTCCTTGGTGTAAGTGCATGTCTTTGTTACTTTGTGTCAGTGTATGTCTTTGTTACTTGGTGTAAGTGTATGTCTTTGTGACTTGGTGTCAGTGTATGTCTTTTTTACTGGGTGAAAGTGTGTGTCTGCGTTACTGGCTTTCAGTGTATGTCTTTGTTACTCGGTGTCAGTGTATGTCAAAATACCTGGTGTAAGTGTATGTCTTTGTTACTTGGTGTAATTGTCTGTCTTTGTTATTTGGTGTCAGTGTATGTCTGTGTTACTTGGTGTAAGTGTGTGTCTGTGTTACTGGGTATCAGTGTCTGTCTTTGTTACTTGGTGTAAGTGCATGTCTTTGTTACTTGCTGTCAGTGTATGTCTTTGATACTTGGTGTAAGTGTGTGTCTGTGTTACTGGGTATCAGTGTATGTCTTTGTTACTAGGTGTCAGTGCATGTCAAAATACTTGGTGTAAGTGTATGTCTTTGTTACTTGGTGTAATTGTCTGTCTTTGCTATTTGGTGTCAGTGTGTGTCTTTGTGACCTGGTGTAAGTGTGTGTCTGTGTTACTTGGTGTAAGTGTGTGTCTTTGTTACTGGGCATCAGTGTATGTCTTTGTGACTTGGTATCAGTGTATGTCTTTGTTACTTGGTGTCAGTGTATGTCTGTGTTACTTGGTGTCAGTGTGTTTGTCTGTGTTACTGGGTGTCAGTGTGTGTCTGTGTTACTTGGTGTAAGTGTGTGTCTTTGTTACTTGGTGTCCTTGTGTGTCTGTGTTACTGGGTGTCAGTGTATGTCTTTGTTACTGGGTGTCAGTGTATGTCTTTGTTACTTGGTGTAAGTGTGTGTCTGTGTTACTGGGTATCAGTGTCTGTCTTTTTTACTTGGTGTAAGTGTGTGTCTTTGTTACTGGGTATCAGTGCATGTCTTTGTGACTTGGTGTCATTGTATGTCTGTGTTACTTGGTGTAAGTGTGTATCTGTGTTACTGGGTATCAGTGTATGTCTTTGTTACTTTGTGTCAGTGTATGTCAAAATACTTGGTGTAAGTGTATGTCTTTGTTACATGGTGTAATTGTCTGTCTTTGTTACTTGGTGTAAGTGTGTGTCTTTGTTACTTGGTGTAAGTGTGTGGCTTTGTTACTTAGTGTCAGTGAATGTGTTTGTTACTTGGTGTCAGTGTGCGTCTGTGTTACTGGGCATCAGTGTATGTCTTAGTTATTAGGTGTCAGTGTATGTCAAAATACTTGGTGTAAGTGTATGTCTTTGTTACTTGGTGTAATTGTCTGTCTTTGTTACTTGGTGTCAGTGTATTTCTTTGTTACTTGGTGTAAGTGTGTGTCTGTGTTACTGGATATCAGTGTCTGTCTTTGTTACTGGGTGTCAGTGTGTGTCTTTGTGACCTGGTGTAAGTGTGTGTCTGTGTTACTGGGTATCAGTGTCTGTCTTTGTTACTTGGTGTAAGTGCATGTCTTTGTTACTTGGTGTCAGTGTATGTCTTTGATACTTGGTGTCAGTGTATGTCTGTGTTACTTGGTGTAAGTTTGTGTTTTTGGTCCTTGGTGTCAGTGACTGTCTTTGTTACTTGGTGTCAGTGTATGTCTCTGTTACTTGGTGTAAGTGTATGTCTTTGTTACTTGGTGTCAGTGTATGTCTTTGTTACTGGGTATCAGCGTATGTCTTTGTTACATGGTGTCAGTGTATGTCTTTGTTACTTGGTGTAAGTGTATGTCTTTGTTACTTTGTGTCAGTGTATGTCTTTGTTACTTGGTGTAAGTGTATGTCTTTGTGACTTGGTGTCAGTGTATGTCTTTATTACTGGGTGTAATTGTGTGTCTGCGTTACTGGGTTTCATTGTATGTCTTTGTTACTTGGTGTCAGTGTATGTCTCTGTTACTTGGTGTAAGTGTATCTCTTTGTTACTTGGTGTCAGCGTATGTCTTTGTTACATGGTGTCAGTGTATGTCTTTGTTACATGGTGTAAGTGTATGTCTTTCTAACTTTGTGACAGTGTATGTCTTTGTTACTTGGTGTAAGTGTATGTCTTTGTGACTTGGTGTCAGTGTATGTCTTTTTTACTGGGTGTAAGTGTGTGTCTGCGTGACTGGGTATCATTGTATGTCTTTGTTACTAGGTGTCAGTGTATGTCAAAATAATTGGTGTAAGTGTATGTCTTTGTTACTTGGTGTAATTGTCTGTCTTTGTTATTTGGTGTCAGTGTACGTCTGTGTTACTTGGTGTAAGTGTGTGTCTGTGTTACTGGATATCAGTGTCTGTCTTTGTTCCTGTGTGTCAGTGTGTGTCTTTGTGACCTGGTGTAAGTGTGTGTCTGTGTTACTTGGTGTCAGTGTATGTCTTTGATACTTAGTGTCAGTGTATGTCTGTGTTACTTGGTGTAAGTTTGTGTTTTTGATACTTGGTGTCAGTGTCTGTCTTTGTTACTTGGTGTCAGTGTATGTCTCTGTTACTTGGTGTAAGTGTATGTCTTTGTTACTTGGTGTCAGTGTATGTCTTTGTGACTGGGTATCAGTGTATGTCTTTGTTACATGGTGTCAGTGTATGTCTTTGTTACTTGGTGTAAGTGTATGTCTTTGTTACTTTGTGTCAGTGTATGTCTTTGTTACTTGTTGTAAGTGTATGTCTTTGTGACTTGGTGTCAGTGTATGTCTTTTTTACTGTGTGTAAGTGTGTGTCTGCGTTACTGGGTATCAGTGTATGTCTTTGTTACTTGGTGTCAGTGTATGTCAAAATACTTGGTGTAAGTGTGTGTAATTGTTACTTGGTGCAATTGTCTGTCTTTGTTACTTAGTGTCAGTGTATGTCTGTGTTACTTGGTGTAAGTGTGTGTCTTTGTTACTGGGCATCAGTGTATGTCTTTGTGACAATCAGTGTATGTCTTTGTGACTTGGTGTCAGTGTATGTCTTTTTTACTGGGTGTCAGTGTGTGTCTGTGTTACTGGGTATCAGTGTGTGTTTGTTTGTGTTACTGGGTGTCAGTGTGTGTCTGTGACACTAGGTGTCATTATTTAGTTTAGTTTAGAGATACAGCACTTAAACAGGCCCTTCGGCCCACCGAGTCTGTGCAGACCATCAACAACCCATTTATACTAATCCTACACTAATCCCGGATTCCTATCACATCCCCACCTATCCCAATATATTTCCCTACCACCTACCTATACTAGGGGCAATTTATGACGGGCAATTAACCTATCAACCTGCATGTCTTTGGCATGTGGGAGGAAACCGGAGCACCGGGAGGCAACCCACGCAGACACAGGGAGAACTTGCAAACTCCGCACAGGCAGTACCCAGAATCGAACCCGGGTCCCTGGAGCTGTGAGGCTGCAGTGCTAACCACTGCGCCAATGTGCCCCCCACCCCTAGTGTGAGCCTGTGTTACTGGGTATCAGTGTATGTCTTTGTTACTTGGTGTCAGTGTATGTCTTTGTTACTGGGTATCAGCGTATGTCTTTGTTACATGGTGTCAGTGTATGTCTGTGTTACTTGGTGTAAGTGTGTATCTGTGTTACTGGGTATCAGTGTATGTCTTTGTTGCTTTGTGTCAGTGTATGTCAAAATACTTGGTGTAAGTGTATGTCTTTGTTACTTGGTGTAATTGTCTGTCTTTGTTACTTGGTGTCAGTGTATGTCTGTGTTACTTGGTGTAAGTGTGTGTCTTTGTTACTTGTTGTAAGTGTGTGGCTTTGTTACTTAGTGTCAGTGAATGTGTTTGTTACTTGGTGTCAGTGTGCGTCTGTGTTACTGGGCATCAGTGTATGTCTTAGTTATTAGGTGTCAGTGTATGTCAAAATACTTGGTGTAAGTGTATGTCTTTGTTACTTGGTGTAATTGTCTGTCTTTGTTACTTGGTGTCAGTATATTTCTGTGTTACTTGGTGTAAGTGTGTGTCTGTGTTACTGGATATCAGTGTCTGTCTTTGTTACTGGGTGTCAGTGTGTGTCTTTGTGACCTGGTGTAAGTGTGTGTCTGTGTTACTGGGTATCAGTGTCTGTCTTTGTTACTTGGTATAAGTGCATGTCTTTGTTACTTGGTGTCAGTGTATGTCTTTGATACTTGGTGTCAGTGTATTTCTGTGTTACCTGGTGTAAGTTTGTGTTTTTGGTCCTTGGTGTCAGTGTCTGTCTTTGTTACTTGGTGTCAGTGTATGTCTCTGTTACTTGGTGTAAGTGTATGTCTTTGTTACTTGGTGTCAGTGTATGTCTTTGTTACTGGGTATCAGCGTATGTCTTTGTTACATGGTGTCAGTGTATGTCTTTGTTACTTGGTGTAAGTGTATGTCTTTGTTACTTTGTGTCAGTGTATGTCTTTGTTACTTGGTGTAAGTGTATGTCTTTGTGACTTGGTGTCAGTGTATGTCTTTTTTACTGGGTGTAAGTGTGTGTCTGCGTTACTGGGTTTCATTGTATGTCTTTGCTACTTGGTGTCAGTGTATGTCTCTGTTACTTGGTGTTAGTGTATCTTTTTTTACTTGGTGTCAGCGTATGTCTTTGTTACATGGTGTCAGTGTATGTCTTTGTTACATGGTGTAAGTGTATGTCTTTCTAACTTTGTGTCAGTGTATGTCTTTGTTACTTGGTGTAAGTGTATGTCTTTGTGACTTGGTGTCAGAGTACGTCTTTTTTACTGGGTGCAAGTGTGTGTCTGCGTGACTGGGTATCATTGTATGTCTTTGTTGCTAGGTGTCAGTGTATGTCAAAATAATTGGTGTAAGTGTATGTCTTTGTTACTTGGTGTAATTGTCTGTCTTTGTTATTTGGTGTCAGTGTATGTCTGTGTTACTTGGTGTAAGTGTGTGTCTGTGTTACTGGATATCAGTGTCTGTCTTTGTTCCTGGGTGTCAGTGTGTGTCTTTGTGACCTGGTGTAAGTGTGTGTCTGTGTTACTTGGTGTCAGTGTATGTCTTTGATACTTGGTGTCAGTGTATGTCTGTGTTACTTGGTGTAAGTTTGTGTTTTTGGTACTTGGTGTCAGTGTCTGTCTTTGTTACTTGGTGTCAGTGTATGTCTCTGTTACTTGGTGTAAGTGTATGTCTTTGTTACTTGGTGTCAGTGTATGTCTTTGTGACTGGGTATCAGTGTATGTCTTTGTTACATGGTGTCAGTGTATGTCTTTGTTACTTGGTGTAAGTGTATGTCTTTGTTACTTTGTGTCAGTGTATGTCTTTGTTACTTGTTGTAAGTGTATGTCTTTGTGACTTGGTGTCAGTGTATGTCTTTTTTACTGGGTGTAAGTGTGTGTCTGCGTTACTGGGTATCAGTGTATGTCTTTGTTACTTGGTGTCAGTGTATGTCAAAATACTTGGTGTAAGTGTGTGCATTTGTTACTTGGTGTAATTGTCTGTCTTTGTTACTTAGTGTCAGTGTATGTCTGTGTTACTTGGTGTAAGTGTGTGTCTTTGTTACTGGGCATCAGTGTATGTCTTTGTGACTTGGTGTCAGTGTATGTCTTTTTTTACTGGGTGTCAGTGTGTGTCTGTGTTACTGGGTATCAGTGTGTGTTTGTGTTACTTGGTGTAAGTTTGTGTTTTTGGTACTTGGTGTCAGTGTCTGTCTTTGTTACTTCGTGTCAGTGTATGTCTCTGTTACTTGGTGCCAATGTATGTCTTTGTGACTTGGTGTCAGTGTATGTCTTTGTTACTGGGTATCAGTGTATGTCTTTGTTACATGGTGTCAGTGTATGTCTTTGTTACTTGGTGCAAGTGTATGTCTTTGTTACTTTGTGTCAGTGTATGTCTTTTTTACTTGGTGTAAGTGCGTGTCTGCGTTACTGGGTATCAGTGTATGTCTTTGTTACTTGGTGTCAGTGTATGTCAAAATACTTGGTGTAAGTGTGTGTCTTTGTTACTTGGTGCAATTGTCTGTCTTTGTTACTTGGTGTCAGTGTATGTCTGTGTTACTTGGTGTAAGTGTGTGTCTTTGTTACTGGGCATCAGTGTATGTCTTTGTGACAATCAGTGTATGTCTTTGTAACTTGGTGTCAGTGTATGTCTTTGTGACTGGGTGTTAGTGTGTGTCTGTGTTACTGGGTGTAAGTGTGTGTCTGCGTTACTGGGTATCAGTGTATGTCTTTGTTACTTGGTGTCAGTGTGTGTATTTGTTACTTGGTGTAATTGTCTGTCTTTGTTACTTAGTGTCAGTGTATGTCTTTGTTACTTGGTGTAAGTGTATGTCTTTGTGACTTGGTGTCAGTGTATGTCTTTATTACTGGGTGTAATTGTGTGTCTGCGTTACTGGGTTTCATTGTATGTCTTTGTTACTTGGTGTCAGTGTATGTCTCTGTTACTTGGTGTAAGTGTATCTCTTTGTTACTTGGTGTCAGCGTATGTCTTTGTTACATGGTGTCAGTGTATGTCTTTGTTACATGGTGTAAGTGTATGTCTTTCTAACTTTGTGACAGTGTATGTCTTTGTTACTTGGTGTAAGTGTATGTCTTTGTGACTTGGTGTCAGTGTATGTCTTTTTTACTGGGTGTAAGTGTGTGTCTGCGTGACTGGGTATCATTGTATGTCTTTGTTACTAGGTGTCAGTGTATGTCAAAATAATTGGTGTAAGTGTATGTCTTTGTTACTTGGTGTAATTGTCTGTCTTTGTTATTTGGTGTCAGTGTACGTCTGTGTTACTTGGTGTAAGTGTGTGTCTGTGTTACTGGATATCAGTGTCTGTCTTTGTTCCTGTGTGTCAGTGTGTGTCTTTGTGACCTGGTGTAAGTGTGTGTCTGTGTTACTTGGTGTCAGTGTATGTCTTTGATACTTAGTGTCAGTGTATGTCTGTGTTACTTGGTGTAAGTTTGTGTTTTTGATACTTGGTGTCAGTGTCTGTCTTTGTTACTTGGTGTCAGTGTATGTCTCTGTTACTTGGTGTAAGTGTATGTCTTTGTTACTTGGTGTCAGTGTATGTCTTTGTGACTGGGTATCAGTGTATGTCTTTGTTACATGGTGTCAGTGTATGTCTTTGTTACTTGGTGTAAGTGTATGTCTTTGTTACTTTGTGTCAGTGTATGTCTTTGTTACTTGTTGTAAGTGTATGTCTTTGTGACTTGGTGTCAGTGTATGTCTTTTTTACTGTGTGTAAGTGTGTGTCTGCGTTACTGGGTATCAGTGTATGTCTTTGTTACTTGGTGTCAGTGTATGTCAAAATACTTGGTGTAAGTGTGTGTATTTGTTACTTGGTGCAATTGTCTGTCTTTGTTACTTAGTGTCAGTGTATGTCTGTGTTACTTGGTGTAAGTGTGTGTCTTTGTTACTGGGCATCAGTGTATGTCTTTGTGACAATCAGTGTATGTCTTTGTGACTTGGTGTCAGTGTATGTCTTTTTTACTGGGTGTCAGTGTGTGTCTGTGTTACTGGGTATCAGTGTGTGTTTGTTTGTGTTACTGGGTGTCAGTGTGTGTCTGTGACACTAGGTGTCATTATTTAGTTTAGTTTAGAGATACAGCACTTAAACAGGCCCTTCGGCCCACCGAGTCTGTGCAGACCATCAACAACCCATTTATACTAATCCTACACTAATCCCGGATTCCTATCACATCCCCACCTATCCCAATATATTTCCCTACCACCTACCTATACTAGGGGCAATTTATGACGGCCAATTAACCTATCAACCTGCATGTCTTTGGCATGTGGGAGGAAACCGGAGCACCGGGAGGCAACCCACGCAGACACAGGGAGAACTTGCAAACTCCGCACAGGCAGTACCCAGAATCGAACCCGGGTCCCTGGAGCTGTGAGGCTGCAGTGCTAACCACTGCGCCAATGTGCCCCCCACCCCTAGTGTGAGCCTGTGTTACTGGGTATCAGTGTATGTCTTTGTTACTTGGTGTCAGTGTATGTCTTTGTTACTGGGTATCAGCGTATGTCTTTGTTACATGGTGTCAGTGTATGTCTGTGTTACTTGGTGTAAGTGTGTATCTGTGTTACTGGGTATCAGTGTATGTCTTTGTTGCTTTGTGTCAGTGTATGTCAAAATACTTGGTGTAAGTGTATGTCTTTGTTACTTGGTGTAATTGTCTGTCTTTGTTACTTGGTGTCAGTGTATGTCTGTGTTACTTGGTGTAAGTGTGTGTCTTTGTTACTTGTTGTAAGTGTGTGGCTTTGTTACTTAGTGTCAGTGAATGTGTTTGTTACTTGGTGTCAGTGTGCGTCTGTGTTACTGGGCATCAGTGTATGTCTTAGTTATTAGGTGTCAGTGTATGTCAAAATACTTGGTGTAAGTGTATGTCTTTGTTACTTGGTGTAATTGTCTGTCTTTGTTACTTGGTGTCAGTATATTTCTGTGTTACTTGGTGTAAGTGTGTGTCTGTGTTACTGGATATCAGTGTCTGTCTTTGTTACTGGGTGTCAGTGTGTGTCTTTGTGACCTGGTGTAAGTGTGTGTCTGTGTTACTGGGTATCAGTGTCTGTCTTTGTTACTTGGTATAAGTGCATGTCTTTGTTACTTGGTGTCAGTGTATGTCTTTGATACTTGGTGTCAGTGTATTTCTGTGTTACTTGGTGTAAGTTTGTGTTTTTGGTCCTTGGTGTCAGTGTCTGTCTTTGTTACTTGGTGTCAGTGTATGTCTCTGTTACTTGGTGTAAGTGTATGTCTTTGTTACTTGGTGTCAGTGTATGTCTTTGTTACTGGGTATCAGCGTATGTCTTTGTTACATGGTGTCAGTGTATGTCTTTGTTACTTGGTGTAAGTGTATGTCTTTGTTACTTTGTGTCAGTGTATGTCTTTGTTACTTGGTGTAAGTGTATGTCTTTGTGACTTGGTGTCAGTGTATGTCTTTTTTACTGGGTGTAAGTGTGTGTCTGCGTTACTGGGTTTCATTGTATGTCTTTGCTACTTGGTGTCAGTGTATGTCTCTGTTACTTGGTGTAAGTGTATCTTTTTTTACTTGGTGTCAGCGTATGTCTTTGTTACATGGTGTCAGTGTATGTCTTTGTTACATGGTGTAAGTGTATGTCTTTCTAACTTTGTGTCAGTGTATGTCTTTGTTACTTGGTGTAAGTGTATGTCTTTGTGACTTGGTGTCAGAGTACGTCTTTTTTACTGGGTGCAAGTGTGTGTCTGCGTGACTGGGTATCATTGTATATCTTTGTTACTAGGTGTCAGTGTATGTCAAAATAATTGGTGTAAGTGTATGTCTTTGTTACTTGGTGTAATTGTCTGTCTTTGTTATTTGGTGTCAGTGTATGTCTGTGTTACTTGGTGTAAGTGTGTGTCTGTGTTACTGGATATCAGTGTCTGTCTTTGTTCCTGGGTGTCAGTGTGTGTCTTTGTGACCTGGTGTAAGTGTGTGTCTGTGTTACTTGGTGTCAGTGTATGTCTTTGATACTTGGTGTCAGTGTATGTCTGTGTTACTTGGTGTAAGTTTGTGTTTTTGGTACTTGGTGTCAGTGTCTGTCTTTGTTACTTGGTGTCAGTGTATGTCTCTGTTACTTGGTGTAAGTGTATGTCTTTGTTACTTGGTGTCAGTGTATGTCTTTGTGACTGGGTATCAGTGTATGTCTTTGTTACATGGTGTCAGTGTATGTCTTTGTTACTTGGTGTAAGTGTATGTCTTTGTTACTTTGTGTCAGTGTATGTCTTTGTTACTTGTTGTAAGTGTATGTCTTTGTGACTTGGTGTCAGTGTATGTCTTTTTTACTGGGTGTAAGTGTGTGTCTGCGTTACTGGGTATCAGTGTATGTCTTTGTTACTTGGTGTCAGTGTATGTCAAAATACTTGGTGTAAGTGTGTGTATTTGTTACTTGGTGTAATTGTCTGTCTTTGTTACTTAGTGTCAGTGTATGTCTGTGTTACTTGGTGTAAGTGTGTGTCTTTGTTACTGGGCATCAGTGTATGTCTTTGTGACTTGGTGTCAGTGTATGTCTTTTTTTACTGGGTGTCAGTGTGTGTCTGTGTTACTGGGTATCAGTGTGTGTTTGTGTTACTTGGTGTAAGTTTGTGTTTTTGGTACTTGGTGTCAGTGTCTGTCTTTGTTACTTCGTGTCAGTGTATGTCTCTGTTACTTGGTGCCAATGTATGTCTTTGTGACTTGGTGTCAGTGTATGTCTTTGTTACTGGGTATCAGTGTATGTCTTTGTTACATGGTGTCAGTGTATGTCTTTGTTACTTGGTGCAAGTGTATGTCTTTGTTACTTTGTGTCAGTGTATGTCTTTTTTACTTGGTGTAAGTGCGTGTCTGCGTTACTGGGTATCAGTGTATGTCTTTGTTACTTGGTGTCAGTGTATGTCAAAATACTTGGTGTAAGTGTGTGTCTTTGTTACTTGGTGCAATTGTCTGTCTTTGTTACTTGGTGTCAGTGTATGTCTGTGTTACTTGGTGTAAGTGTGTGTCTTTGTTACTGGGCATCAGTGTATGTCTTTGTGACAATCAGTGTATGTCTTTGTAACTTGGTGTCAGTGTATGTCTTTGTGACTGGGTGTTAGTGTGTGTCTGTGTTACTGGGTGTAAGTGTGTGTCTGCGTTACTGGGTATCAGTGTATGTCTTTGTTACTTGGTGTCAGTGTGTGTATTTGTTACTTGGTGTAATTGTCTGTCTTTGTTACTTAGTGTCAGTGTATGTCTGTGTTACTTGGTGGAAGTGTGTGTCTTTGTTACTGGGTATCAGTGTGTGTTTGTTTGTGTTACTGGGTGTCAGTGTGTGTCTGTGACACTAGGTGTCATTATTTAGTTTAGTTTAGAAATACAGCACTTAAACAGGCCCTTCGGCCCACCGAGTATGTGCCGACCATCAACAACCCATTTATACTAATCCTACACTAATCCCGGATTCCTATCACATCCCCACCTATCACTATATATTTCCCTACCACCTACCAATACTAGGGGCAATTTATGACGGCCAATTAACCTATCAACCTGCATGTCTTTGGCATGTGGGAGGAAACCGGAGCACCGGGAGGCAACCCACGCAGACACAGGGAGAACTTGCAAACTCCGCACAGGCAGTACCCAGAATCGAACCCGGGTCCCTGGAGCTGTGAGGCTGCTGTGCTAACCACTGCGCCAATGTGCCCCCCACCCCCAGTGTGAGCCTGTGTTACTGGGTATCAGTGTATGTCTTTGTGACTTGGTGTCAGTGTATGTCTTTGTTACTGGGTATCAGCGTATGTCTTTGTTACATGGTGTCAGTGTATGTCTTTGTTACTTGGTGTAAGTGTATGTCTTTGTTACTTTGTGTCAGTGTATGTCTTTGTTACTTGGTGTAAGTGTATGTCTTTGTGACTAGGTGTCAGTGTATGTCTTTTTTACTGGGTGTAAGTGGGTGTCTGCGTTACTGGGTATCAGTGTCTGTCTTTGTTACTTGGTGTAAGTGCATGTCTTTGTTACTTGGTGTCAGCGTATGTCTTTGATACTTGGTGTCAGTGTATGTCTGTTTTACTTGGTGCAAGTTTGTGTTTTTGGTACTTGGTGTCAGTGTCTGTCTTTTTTACTTGGTGTCAGTGTATGTCTCTGTTATTTGGTGTAAGTGTATGTCTTTGTGACTTGGTGTCAGTGTATGTCTTTGTTACTGGGTATCAGTGTATGTCTTTGTTACATGGTGTCAGTGTATGTCTTTGTTACTTGGTGTAAGTGTATGTCTTTGTTACTTTGTGTCAGTGTATGTCTTTGTTACTTGGTGTAAGTGTATGTCTTTGTGACTTGGTGTCAGTGTATGTCTTTTTTACTGGGTGTAAGTGTGTGTCTGCGTTACTGGGTATCAGTGTATGTCTTTGTTACTTGGTGTCAGTGTATGTCTTTGTTACTGGGTATCAGCGTATGTCTTTGTTACATGGTGTCAGTGTATGTCTTTGTTACTTGGTGTAAGTGCATGTCTTTGTTACTTTGTGTCAGTGTATGTCTTTGTTACTTGGTGTAAGTGTATGTCTTTGTGACTTGGTGTCAGTGTATGTCTTTTTTACTGGGTGTAAGTGTGTGTCTGCGTTACTGGGTATCAGTGTATGTCTTTGTTACTTGGTGTCAGTGTATGTCTCTGTTACATGGTGTAAGTGTATGTCTTTGTTACTTGGTGTCAGTGTATGTCTTTGTTACTGGGTATCAGTGTATGTCTTTGTTACATGGTGTAAGTGTCTGTCTTTGTTACTTTGAGTCAGTGTATGTCTTTGTTACTTGGTGTAAGTGTATGTCTTTGTGACTTGGTGTCAGTGTATGTCTTTTTTACTGGGTGTAAGTGTGTGTCTGCGTTACTGGGTAACAGTGTATGTCTTTGTTACTTGGTGTCAGTGTATGTCAAAACACTTGGTGTAAGTGTATGTCTTTGTTACTTTGTGTCAGTGTATGTCTTTGTTACTTGGTGTAAGTGCATGTCTTTGTGTCTTGGTGTCAGTGTATGTCTTTGTTACATGGTGTAATTGTCTGTCTTTGTTATTTGGTGTCAGTGTATGTCTGTGTTACTTGGTGTAAGTGTGTGTCTGTGTTACTGGATATCAGTGTCTGTCTTTGTTACTGGGTGTCAGTGTGTTTCTTTGTGACCTGGTGTAAGTGTGTGTCTGTGTTACTGGGTATCAGTGTCTGTCTTTGTTACTTGGTGTAAGTGCATGTCTTTGTTACTTGGTGTCAGTGTATGTCTTTGATACTTGGTGTCAGTGTATGTCTGTGTTACTTGGTGTAAGTTTGTGTTTTTGGTACTTGGTGTAAGTGTGTGCCTGTGTTACTGGGTATCAGTGTCTGTCTTTGTTACTTGGTGTAAGTGCATGTCTTAGTTACTTGGTGTCAGTGTATGTCTTTGATACTTGGTGTCAGTGTATGTCTTTGTTACTTGGTGTAAGTTTGTGTTTTTGGTACTTGATGTCAGTGTCTGTCTTTGTTACTTGGTGTCAGTGTATGTCTCTGTTACTTGGTGTCAGTGTATGTCTTTGTGACTTGGTGTCAGTGTATGTCTTTGTTACTGGGTATCAGTGTATGTCTTTGTTACATGGTGTCAGTGTATGTCTTTGTTACTTGGTGTAAGTGTATGTCTTTGTTACTTGGTGTCAGTGTATGTCTTTGTTACTTGGTGTAAGAGTATGTCTTTGTGACTTGGTGTCAGTGTATGTCTTTTTTACATGGTGCAAGTGTATGTCTGCGTTACTGGGTATCAGTGTATGTCTTTGTTACTTGGTGTCAGTGTATGTCTGTGTTACTTGGTGTAAGTGTGTGTCTTTGTTACTTGGCATCAGTGTTTGTCTTTGTGACTTGGTATCAGTGTATGTCTTTGTGACTTGGTGTCAGTGTATGTCTTTTTTACTCGGTGTCAGTGTGTGTCTGTGTTACTGGGTATCAGTGTGTGTTTGTTTGTGTTACTGGGTGTCAGTGTGTGTCTGTGACACTAGGTGTCATTATTTAGTTTAGTTTAGAGATACAGCACTTAAACAGGCCCTTCGGCCCTCCGAGTCTGTGCCGACCATCAACAACCCATTTATACTAATCCTACACTAATCCCGGATTCCTATCACATCCCCACCTATCCCTATATATTTCCCTACCACCTACCTATACTAGGGGCAATTTATGACGGCCAATTAACCTATCAACCTGCAAGTCTTTGGCATGTGGGAGGAAACCGGAGCACCGGGAGGCAACCCACGCAGACACAGGGAGAACTTGCAAACTCCGCACAGGCAGTACCCAGAATCGAACCCGGGTCCCTTGAGCTGTGAGGCTGCGGTGCTAACCACTGCGCCAATGTGCCCCCCACCCCCAGTGTGAGCCTGTGTTACTGGGTATCAGTGTATGTCTTTGTTACTTGGTGTCAGTGTCTGTCTGTGTTACTTGGTGTCAGTGTGTTTGTCTGTGTTACTGGGTGTCAGTGTGTGTCTGTGTTACTTGGTGTAAGTGTGTGTCTGTGTTACGTGGTGTAAGTGTGTGTCTTTGTTACTTGGTGTCCTTGTGTGTCTGTGTTACTGGGTTTCAGTGTATGTCTTTGTTACTGGGTGTCAGTGTGTGTCTTTGTTACTTGGTGTAAGTGTGTGTGTGTGTTACTGGGGGTCAGTGTCTGTCTTTTTTACTTGGTCTAAGTGTGTGTCTTTGTTACTGGGTATCAGTGCATGTCTTTGTTACTTGGTGTCATTGTATGTCTGTGTTACTTGGTGTAAGTGTGTGTCTGTGTTACTGGGTATCAGTGTATGTCTTTGTTACTTTGTGTCAGTGTATGTCAAAATACTTGGTGTAAGTGTATGTCTTTGTTACTTGGTGTAATTGTCTGTCTTTGTTACTTGGTGTCAGTGTATGTCTGTGTTACTTGGTGTAAGTGTGTGTCTTTGTTACTTGGTGTAAGTGTGTGGCTTTGTTACTTGGTGTCAGTGTATGTGTTTGTTAATTGGTGTCAGTGTGTGTCTGTGTTACTGGGCATCAGTGTATGTCTTTGTTACTAGGTGTCAGTGTATGTCAAAATACTTGGTGTAAGTGTATGTCTTTGTTACTTGGTGTAATTGTCTGTCTTTGTTACTTGGTGTCAGTGTATGTCTGTGTTACTTGGTGTAAGTGTGTGTCTGTGTTACTGGATATCAGTGTCTGTCTTTATTACTGGGTGTCATTGTATGTCTTTGTGACCTGGTGTAAGTGTGTGTCTGTGTTACTGGGTATCAGTGTCTGTCTTTGTTACTTGGTGTAAGTGCATGTCTTTGTTACTTGGTGTCAGTGTATGTCTTTGATACTTTGTGTCAGTGTATGACTGTGTTACTTGGTGTAAGTTTGTGTTTTTGGTACCTGGTGTCAGTGTCTATCTTTGTTACTTGGTGTCAGTGTATGTCTCTGTTACTTGGTGTAAGTGTATGTCTTTGTTACTTGGTGTCAGTGTATTTCTTTTTTACTGGGTATCAGCGTATGTCTTTGCTACATGGTGTCAGTGTATGTCTTTGTTACTTGGTGTAAGTGTATGTCTTTGTTACTTTGTGTCAGTGTATGTCTTTGTTACTTGGTGTAAGTGTATGTCTTTGTGACTTGGTGTCAGTGTATGTCTTTTTTACTGGGTGTAAGTGTGTGTCTGCGTTACTGGGTATCAGTGTATGTCTCTGTTACCTGGTGAAAGTGTATGTCTTTGTTACTTGGTGTCAGTGTCTGTCTTTGTTACATGGTGTCAGTGTATGTCTTTGTTACTTGGTGTAATTGGCTGTCTTTGTTACTTGGTGTCAGTGTATGTCTGTGTTACTGGGTGTAAGTGTGTGTCTTTGTGACTTGGTGTCAGTGTATGTCTTTTTTACTGGGTGTCAGTGTGTGTCTGTGACACTAGGTGTCATTATTTAGTTTAGTTTAGAGACACAGCACTTAAACAGGCCCTTCGGCCCACCGAGTCTGTGCCGACCATCAACAATCCATTTATACTAATCCTACACTAATCCCGGATTCATATCACATCCGCACCTATCCCTATATATTTCCCGACCACCTACCTATACTAGGGGCAATTTATGATGGCCAATTAACCTATGAACCTGCAAGTCTTTGGCATGTGGGAGGAAACCTGAGCACCGGGAGGCAACCCACGCTGACACAGGGCGTACTTGCAAACTCCGCACAGGCAGTACCCAGAATCGAACCCGGGTCCCTGGAGCTGTGAGGCTGCGGTGCTAACAACTGCGCCAATGTGCCCGCCACCCCCCAGTGTGAGCCTGTGTTATTGGGTATCAGTGTATGTCTTTGTTACTTGGTGTCAGTGTATTTCTGTGTTACTTGGTGTCAGTGTGTTTGTCTGTGTTGCTGGGTGTCAGTGTGTGTCTGTGTTACTTGGTATAAGTGTGTGTCTTTGTTACTTGGTGTCCTTGTGTGTCTGTGTTACTGGGTGTCACTGTATGTCTTTGTTACTGGGTGTCAGTGTATGTCTTTTTTACTTGGTCTAAGTGTGTGTCTTTGTTACTGGGTATCAGTGCATGTCTTTGTTACTTGGTGTCATTGTATGTCTGTGTTACTTGGTGTAAGTGTGTGTCTGTGTTCCTGGGTATCAGTGTATGTCTTTGTTACTTTGTCTCAGTGTATGTCAAAATACTTGGTGTAAGTGTATGTCTTTGTTACTTGGTGTAATTGTCTGTCTTTGTTACTTGGTGTCAGTGTATGTCTGTGTTACTTGGTGTAAGTGTGTGTCTTTGTTACTTGGTGTAAGTGTGTGGCTTTGTTACTTGGTGTCAGTGCATGTGTTTGTTACTTGGTGTCAGTGTGTGTCTGTGTTACTGGGCATCAGTGTATGTCTTTGTTACTAGGTGTCAGTGTATGTCAAAATACTTGGTGTAAGTGTATGTCTTAGTTACTTGGTGTAATTGTCTGACTTTGTTACTTGGTGTCAGTGTATATCTGTGTTACTTGGTGTAAGTGTGTGTCTGTGTTACTGGATATCAGTGTCTGTCTTTGTTACTGGGTGTCAGTGTGTGTCTTTGTGACCTCGTGTAAGTGTGTGTCTGTGTTACTGGGTATCAGTGTCTGTATTTGTTACTTGGTGTAAGTGCATGTCTTTGTTACTTGGTGTCAGTGTATGTCTTTGATACTTGGTGTCAGTGTATGTCTGTGTTACTTGGTGTAAGTTTGTGTTTTTGGTACTTGGTGTCAGTGTCTGTCTTTGTTACTTGGTGTCAGTGTATGTCTCTGTTACTTGGTGTAAGTGTATGTCTTTGTTACTAGGTGTCAGTGTTTGTCTTTGTTACTGGGTATCAGCGTATGTCTTTGTTACATGGTGTCAGTGTATGTCTTTGTTACTTGGTGTAAGTGTATGTCTTTGTTACTTTGTGTCAGTGAATGTCATTGTTACTTGGTGTAAGTGTATGTCTTTGTGACTTGGTGTCAGTGTATGTCTTTTTTACTGGGTGTAAGTGTGTGTCTGCGTTACTGGGTATCAGTGTATGTTTTTGTTACATGGTGTCAGTGTATGTCTGTGTTACTTGGTGTAACTGTGTGTCTGTGTTACTGGGTATCAGTGTATGTCTTTGTTACTTGGTGTAATTGTCTGTCTTTGTTACTTGGTGTCAGTGTATGTCTGTGTTACTTGGTGTAAGTGTGTGTCTTTGTTACTTGGTGTAAGTGTGTGGCTTTGTTACTTGGTGTCAGTTTGTGTCTGTGTTACTGGGCATCAGTGTATGTCTTTGTGACTTGGTATCAGTGTATGTCTTTGTGACTTGGTGTCAGTGCATGTCTTTTATACTGGGTGTCAGTGTGTGTCTGTGTTACTTGGTGTCAGTGTATGTCTTTTATACTGTGTATCAGTGTTTGTTTGTGTTACTGGGTGTCAGTGTGTGTCTGTGACACTAGGTGTCAGTATTTAGTTTAGTTTAGAGATACAGCACTTAAACAGGCCCTTCGGCCCACCGAATGTGTGCCGACCATCAACCACCCATTTATACTAATCCTACACTAATCCCGTATTCCTATCACATCTCCACCTGTACCTATATATTTCCCTTCCACCTTCCTATACTCGGGGCAATTTATGATGGCCAATTAACCGATCAACCTGTAAGTCTTTGGCATGTGGGAGGAAACCGGAGCACCGGGAGGAAACGCACGCAGACACAGGGAGAACTTGCAAACTCCGCACAGGCAATACCCAGAATCGAACCCGGGTCCCTGGAGCTGTGAGGCTGCGGTGCTAACCACTGCGCCAATGTGCCCCCCCCCCCAAGTGTGTGCCTGTGTTACTGGGTATCAGTGTCTGTCTTTGTTACTTGGTGTCAGTGTATGTCTGTGTTACTTGATGTAAGTTTGTGTCTTTGTTACTTGGTGTAAGTGTATGTCTTTGTTACTTGGTGCCAGTGTATGTCTTTGTTACTTGGTGTAAGTGTGTGTCTGTGTTACTGGGTGCCAGTGTGTGTCTGTGTTACTTTGTGTAAGTGTGTGTCTTTGTTACTTGGTGTCCGGGTGTGTCTGTGTTACTGGGTGTCTGTTTATGTCCTTGTTACTTGTTGTCAGTGTATGTCTTTGTTACTTGGTGTAAGTGTGTGTCTGTATTACTGGGTATCAGTGTATGTCTTTGTTACTTGGTGTAAGTGTATGTCTTTGTTACTTGGTGTAAGTGTGTGTTTGTGTTACTTGGTGTAAGTGTGTGTCTGTGTTACTTGGTGTCAGTGTATGTCTTTGTTACTTGGTGTCAGTGTATGTCTGTGTCACTTGGTGTCAGTGTGTTTGTTTGTGTTACTGGGTGTCAGTGCGTGTCTGTGTTACTTGGTGTAAGTGTGTGTCTTTGTCACTTGGTGTCCGTGTGTGTCTGTGTTACTGGGTGTCAGTGTATGTCTTTGTTACTGGGTGTCAGTGTAATTCTTTGTTACTTGGTGTAAGTGTGTGTCTGTGTTACTGGGTACCAGTGTCTGTCTTTTTTAATTGGTGTAAGTGTGTGTCTGTGTTACTGGGTATCAGTGTATGTCTTTGTTACTTGGTGTCAGTGTATGTCTCTGTTACTTGGTGTAAGTGTGTGTCTGTGTTACTGGGTATCAGTGTATTTCTTTGTGACTTGGTGTCAGTGTATGTCTTTGTTACTGGGTGTCAGTTTGTGTCTTTGTGACTTGGTGTCAGTGTATGTCTGTGTTACTTAGTGTAAGTGTATGTCTTTGTTACCTTGTGTCAGTCTGTGTCTGTGTTACTTGGTGTAAGTGTGTGTCTTTGTTACTTGGTGTCAGTGTATGTCTTTGTTACTTGGTGTAAGAGTGCGTTTGTGTTACTTGGTGTAAGTGTGTGTCCGTGTTACTTGGTGTCAGTGTATATCTTTGTTACTTGGTGTCAGTGTATGTCTGTGTCAGTTGGTATCAGTGTGTTTGTTTGTGTTACTGGGTGTCAGTGTGTGTCTGTGTTACTTGGTGTAAGTGTGTGTCTTTGGTACTTGGTGTCCGTGTGTGTCTTTGTTACTGGGTGTCAGTGTAGGTCTTTGTTACTGGGTGTCAGTGTCTGTCTTTGTTTCTTGGTGTAAGTGTGTGTCTGTGTTACTGGATATCAGTGTATGTCTTTGTTACTTGGTGTCAGTGTATGTCTGTGCTACTTGGTGTAAGTGTGTGTCTGTGTTACTGGGTATCAGTGTATGTCTTTGTTACTTGGTGTAACTGTGTGTCTGTGTTACTGGGTTTCAGTGTATGTCTTTGTTACTTGGTGTCAGTGTATGTCTTTGTTACTTGGTGTACATAGAACATAGAACATAGAACATAGAACATACAGCACAGAACAGGCCCTTCGGCCCACAATGTTGTGCCGATCCTTTGTCCTCTGTCAAGGACAATTTAATCTATACCCCATCATTCTCCTTTATCCATATACCTATCCAAAAGCCTTTTGAAAGTCCCTAAAGTTTCTGACTCAACAACTTCCCCGGGCAAGGCATTCCATGCCTCGACCACTCTCTGGGTAAAGAACCTTCCCCTGACATCCCCCTTATATCTCCCACCCTTCACCTTAAATTTATGACCCCTTGTAACGCTTTGCTCCACCCGGGGAAAAAGTTTCTGACTGTCTACCCTATCTATTCCCCTGATCATCTTATAAACCTCTATCATGTCACCCCTCATCCTTCTCCTTTCTAATGAGAAGAGGCCGAGAATGTTCAGCCTTTCCTCGTAAGACTTATTCTCCATTCCAGGCAACATCCTGGTAAATCTCCTCTGCACCCTCTCCAAGGCTTCCACATCCTTCCTAAAATGAGGCGACCAGAACTGCACACAGTACTCCAAATGAGGCCTTACCAAGGTCCTGTACAGCTGCATCATCACCTCACGGCTTTTAAATTCAATCCCTCTGCTAATGAACGCTAACACCCCATATGCCTTCTTCACAGCCCTATCCACTTGAGTTGCAACTTTCAATGATCTATGCACATAGACCCCAAGGTCTCTCTGCTCCTCCACATGCCCAAGAACCCTACCGTTAACCCAGTATTTTGCATTCATGTTTGTCCTTCCAAAATGGACGACCTCACACTTTTCAGGGTTAAACTCCATCTGCCACTTTTCAGCCCAGCACTGCAACCTATCCAAGTCCCTTTGCAGACGACAATAGCCCTCCTCGGTATCCACAACTCCACCAACCTTTGTATCATCTGCAAATTTACTGACCCACCCTTCGACTTCCTCATCCAAGTCGTTAATAAAAATCACAAACAGGAGAGGACCCAGAACTGATCCCTGCGGCACGCCACTGGTAACTGGGCTCCAGGCTGAGTATTTACCATCTAAGACCACTCTCTGCCTTCTATCAGTTAGCCAATTCTTAATCCAACTGGCCACATTCCCCACTATCCCATGCCTCCTGACTTTCTCCATAAGTCTACCATGGGGGACCTTATCAAATGCCTTACTAAAATCCATGTACACCACATCCACTGGTTTACCCTCATCCACTTGCTTGGTCACCTGCTCAAAGAATTCAATCAGGCTTGTGAGGCAAGACCTACCCCTCACAAAACCGTGCTGACTGTCCCGAATCAAGCAGTGTCTTTCCATATGCTCAGAAATCCTATCCCTCAGCACCTTTTCCATCAACTTGCCTACCACCGAAGTAAGACTAACTGGCCTGTAATTCCCAGGGTTGTTCCTATTCCCTTTCTTGAACAGGGGCACAACATTTGCCACCCTCCAATCACCTGGTACCACCCCCGTCAGCAGAGAAGATGAAAAGATCATTGCCAGCGGCTCTGCAATTTCATCCCTTGCTTCCCATAACATCCTTGGATATACCCCGTCAGGCCCGGGAGACTTGTCTATCTTCAAGTTATTCAAAAACCCCAACACATCTTCCCTCCTAACGAGCACTTCCTCGAGCTTACCAGTCTGTTTCACACCGTCCTCTTCAGTAATACACCCCTTCTCATTCGTAAATACCGAAGAGAAGTACTCATTCAAAACCTCACTTATCTCTTCCGGCTCAACACACAGTCTCCCGCTATTGTCCTTGACCGGACCTATGGTCCCCCTGGTCATCCTCATATTTCTGACATACGCGTAAAAGGCCTTGGGGTTTTCTTTTATCCTACCCGCCAAGCATTTTTCATGCCCTCTCTTAGCTCTCCTAATCCCTTTCTTCAGATCCTTCCTGGCCATCTTGTATCCCTCCAGAGCTATGCCTGTGCCCTTTTTCCTCAACTTTATATACGCATCCTTCTTCTTCCTAACAAGACTCTCAACCTCTCTTGTCAACCACGGTTCCCTCACATGACCATCCCTTCCCTGTCTGACAGGGACATGCTTATCAATGGCCCCTACTATCTGCTCCTTGAAAAAGTTCCACATTTCGACCGTGCCCTTCCCTGCCAGCATATGCTCCCAACTTATGCTCCTCAGTTCCTGCCTGACAGCATCATATCTACCCTTCCCCCAATTGTAAACCTTGCCCTGTTGCACATACCTATCCCTCTCCATTACCACAGTGAATGCTACAGAATTGTGATCACTATCTCCAAAGTGCTCGCCCACCAACAGCTCTATCACTTGCCCTGGTTCATTACCTAGTACCAAATCCAATATTGCCTCTCCTCTGGTCGGGCAGTCTACATACTGAGTCAGAAAAGCTTCCTGGACATACTGCACAAACACTACCCCATCCAAACTATTCGATCTAAAGAGTTGCCAATCAATATTTGGGAAGTTGAAATCCCCCATAATTACTACCCTGTGACTTCTGCTCCTTTCCAAAATCTGTTTCCCAATCTGCTCTTCCACCTCCCTGCTGCTATTGGGGGGCCTATAGAAAACTCCCATCAAGGTGACTGCTCCTTTCCTGTTCCTGACCTCAACCCACAGTGCCTCAGTCGGCAGATCCTCCTCGAAAATTCTTTCAGCAGTTGTTACACTATTTCTAACTAACAATGCCACCCCCCCACCTCTTTTACCACCATTCCTAATCTTATGAAAACATCTATAACCAGGTACCTCCAAAAACCATTCCTCCCCCTCACCTATCCACGTTTCAGTGATGGCCACAACATCGTAGTCCCAAGTGCCCATCCACGCCTTCAATTCACTCACCTTATTCCTGATGCTTCTTGCGTTGAAGTATACGCACTTTAACCCTTCTCCGTGCCCATCTGTCCTCTGTGACAGTGCTACCTTCCCCAATACCTCACTACACTCTTTGTCTTTCTGAGTGGACCCACTGGTCCCTGGATTACAAGTCCGGTTCCCATCCCCCTCCCAAACTAGTTTAAACCCTCCCGAACAGTACTAGCAAACCTCCCTCCCAGGATATTGGTGCCCCTCTGGTTCAGATGCAGCCCGTCCTGTTTGAACAGGTCCCATCTTCCCCAGAATGCAGTCCAATTATCCAAGAACTGGAAGCCCTCCCTCCTACACCATTCCTGCAGCCACGTGTTCAGCTGTGCTCTCTCCCTATTCCTAGCCTCACTATCACGTAGCGCCGGCAACAAACCAGAGATAACAACTCTGTCCGTCCGAGCTTTCAGCTTCCAGCCTAACTCCCTAAACTCACTTCTAACATCTGTGCCACCCTTCCTTCCTACGTCGTTGGTGCCAATGTGCACCACGACCTCTGGCTGCTCCCCCTCCCCTTTAAGGATCCTGAAGACGCGATCACAAACATCACGGACCCTGGCACCAGGGAGGCAACAAACCATCCGTGCGTCTCGCCTGCGCCCACAGAACCGCCGGTCCGTACTCCTCACCATCGAGTCCCCGATGACTAGTGCTCTCCCATTCTCCCTCCTTCCCTTCTGAGCCACAGTGCAGGACCCCGTGCCAGAGGCCCGGTCACTGCAGCCTGCCCCCGATAGTAAGTGTATGTCTTTGTTACTTGGTGTCAGTGTATGTCTTTGTTACTTTGTGTAAGTGTGTGTCTGTGTTACTGGGTGTCAGTGTGTGTCTGTGTTGCTTGGTGTAAGTGTGTGTCTTTGTTACTTGGTGTCCGTGTGTGTCTGTGTTACTGGGTGTCAGTTTATGTCTTTGACACTTGAAGTCAGTGTATGTCTTTGTTACTTGGTGTAAGTGTGTGTCTGTGTTACTGGGTATCAGTGTCTGTCTTTGTTACTTGGTGTAAGTGTGTGCCTGTGTTACTGGATATCAGTGTATGTCTTTGTTACTTGGTGTCAGTGTATGTCTGTGTTACTTGGTGTAATTGTGTGTCTGTGTTACTGGGTATCAGTGTATGTCTTTGTGACTTGGTGTCAGTGTATGTCTTTGTTACTGGGTGTCAGTGTGTGTCTTTGTGACTTGGTGTAAGTGTATGTATTTGTTACTTGGTGTAATTGTCTGTCTGTGTTACTGGGTATCATTGTATGTCTTTGTTACTTTGTGTCAGTGCATGTCAAAATACTTGGTGTAAGTGTATGTCTTTGTTACTTGGTGTAATTGTCTGTCTTTGTTACTTGGTGTCAGTGTATGTCTGTGTTACTTGGTGTAAGTGTGTGTCTTTGTTACTTGGTGTAAGTGTGTGGCTTTGTTACTTGGTGTCAGTGTATGTGTTTGTTACGTGGTGTCAGTGTGTTTCTGTGTTACTGGGCATCAGTGTATGTCTTTGTCACTTGGTATCAGTGTATGTCTTTGTGACTTGGTGCCTGTGTATTTCTGTGTTACTTGGTGTAAGTGTATGTCTTTGTTTCTTGGTGTAAGTGTATGTCTTTGTTACTTGGTGTCAGTGTATGTCTGTGTTACTTGGTGTAACTGTGTCTCTTTGTTACTTGGTGTAAGTGTATGTCTTTGTTACTTGGTGTCAGAGTATGTCTTTGTTACTTGGTGTCAGTTTGTGTCTTTGTTACTGGGCATCAGTGTATGTCTTTGTGACTTGGTATCATTGTTTGTCTGTGTTACTGGGTGTCAAAGTGTGTCTGTGTTACTTGGTGTAAGTGTGAGTCTTTCTTACTTGGTGTCCTTGTGTGTCTGTCTTACTGGGTGTCAGTGTATGTCTTTGTTACTGGGTGTCGGTGTATGCCTTTGTTACTTGGTGTAAGTGTGTGTCTGTGTTACTGGGTATCAGGGTCTGTCTTTTTTACTTGTTGTAAGTGTGTGTCTTTGTTACTGGGTATAAGTGCATTTCTTTGTTACTTGGGGTCATTGTATGTCTGTGTTACTTGGTGCAAGTGTGTGTCTATGTTACTGGGTATCAGTGTATGTCTTTGTTACTTTGTGTCAGTGTATGTCAAAATACTTGGTGTCAGTGTATGTCTGTGTTACTTGGTGCACGTGTGTGTCTTTGAAACTTGGTGTCAGTGTATGTCTTTGTTACATGGTGTCAGTGTGTGTCTTTGTTACTGGGGATCAGTGCATGTCTTTGTGACTTGCTGTCATTGTATGTCTGTGTTACTTGGTGTAAGTGTGTGTCTGTGTTACTTGGTGTAAGTGTGTGTCTTTGAAACTTGGTGTCAGTGTATGTCTTTGTTACTTGGTGTCAGTGTATGTCTTTGTAACTGGGTATCAGTGCATGTCTTTGTTACTTGGTGTCAGTGTATGTCTGTGTTACTTGGTGAAACTGTGTTTCTTTGAAACTTGGTGTCAGTGTATGTCTTTGTTACTTGGTGTAAGTGTGTGTCTGTGTTACTGGGTATCAGGGTCTGTCTTTTTTACTTGTTGTAAGTGTGTGTCTTTGTTACTGGGTATAAGTGCTTGTCTTTGTTACTTGGTGTCATTGTATGTCTGTGTTACTTGGTGTAAGTGTGTGTCTGTGTTACTGGGTATCAGTGTATGTCTTTGTTACTTGGTGTCAGTGTATGTCAAAATACTTGGTGTAAGTGTATGTCTTTGTTACTTGGTGTAATTGTCTGTCTTTGTTACTTGGTGTCAGTGTATGTCTGTGTTACTTGGTGTAAGTGTGTGTCTTTGTTACTTGGTGTAAGTGTGTGGCTTTGTTACTTGGTGTCAGTTTGTGTCTGTGTTACTGGGCATCAGTGTATGTCTTTGAGACTTGGTATCAGTGTATGTCTTTGTGACTTGGTGTCAGTGTATGTCTTTTATACTGGGTGTCAGTGTGTGTCTGTGTTACTTGGTGTCAGTGTATGTCTTTTATACTGTGTTTCAGTGTTTGTTTGTGTTACTGGGTGTCAGTGTGTGTCTGTGACACTAGGTGTCAGTATTTAGTTTAGTTTAGAGATACAGCACTTAAATAGGCCCTTCGGCCCACCGAATGTGTGCCGACCATCAACCACCCATTTATACTAATCCTACACTAATCCCGTATTCCTATCACATCTCCACCTGTACCTATATATTTCCCTTCCACCTACCTATACTAGGGGCAATTTATGATGGCCAATTAACCTATCAACCTGTAAGTCTTTGGCATGTGGGAGGAAACCGGAGCACCGGGAGGAAACGCACGCAGACACAGGGAGAACTTGCAAACTCCGCACAGGCAGTACCCAGAATCGAACCCGGGTCCCTGGAGCTGTGAGGCTGCGGTGCTAACCACTGCGCCAATGTGCCCCCCACCCCCCCCCCCCACCCCCCCAAGTGTGTGCCTGTGTTACTGGGTATCAGTGTCTGTCTTTGTTACTTGGTGTCAGTATATGTCTGTGTTACTTGATGTAAGTGTGTGTCTTTGTTACTTGGTGTAAGTGTATGTCTTTGTTACTTGGTGCCAGTGTATGTCTTTGTTACTAGGTGTAAGTGTGTGTCTGTGTTACTGGGTGCCAGTGTGTGTCTGTGTTACTTTGTGTAAGTGTGTGTCTTTGTTACTTGGTGTCCGTGTGTGTCTGTGTTACTGGGTGTCTGTTTATGTCTTTGTTACTTGGTGTCAGTGTATGTCTTTGTTACTTGGTGTAAGTGTGTGTCTGTATTACTGGGTATCAGTGTCTGTCTATGTTACTTGGTGTAAGTGTGTGTCTTTGTTACTGGGTGTCAGTGTATGTCTTTGTTACTTGGTGTAAGTGTATGTCTTTGTTACTTGGTGTAAGTGTGTGTTTGTGTTACTTGGTGTAAGTGTGTGTCTGTGTTACTTGGTGTCAGTGTATGTCTTTGTTACTTCGTGTCAGTGTATGTCTGTGTCACTTGGTGTCAGTGTGTTTGTTTGTGTTACTGGGTGTCAGTGCGTGTCTGTGTTACTTGGTGTAAGTGTGTGTCTTTGTTACTGGGTACCAGTGTCTGTCTTTTTTAATTGGTGTAAGTGTGTGTCTGTGTTACCTGGTATCAGTGTATGTCTTTGTTACTTGGTGTCAGTGTATGCCTCTGTTACTTGGTGTAAGTGTGTGTCTGTGTTACTGGGTATCAGTGTATTTCTTTGTGACTTGGTGTCAGTGTATGTCTTTGTTACTGGGTGTCAGTGTGTGTCTTTGTGACTTGGTGTCAGTGTATGTCTGTGTTACTTAGTGTAAGTGTATGTCTTTGTTACCTGGTGTCAGTCTGTGTCTGTGTTACTTGGTGTAAGTGTGTGTCTTTGTTACTTGGTTTCAGTGTATGTCTTTGTTACTTGGTGTAAGAGTGCGTTTGTGTTACTTGGTGTTAGTGTGTGTCCGTGTTACTTGGTGTCAGTGTATATCTTTGTTACTTGGTGTCAGTGTATTTCTGTGTCAGTTGGTATCAGTGTGTTTGTTTGTGTTACTGGGTGTCAGTGTGTGTCTGTGTTACTTGGTGTAAGTGTGTGTCTTTGGTACTTGGTGTCCGTGTGTGTCTTTGTTACTGGGTGTCAGTGTAGGTCTTTGTTACTGGGTGTCAGTGTCTGTCTTTGTTACTTGGTGTAAGTGTGTGTCTGTGTTACTGGATATCAGTGTAAGTCTTTGTTACTTGGTGTCAGTGTATGTCTGTGCTACTTGGTGTAAGTGTGTGTCTGTGTTACTGGGTATCAGTGTATGTCTTTGTTACTTGGTGTAACTGTGTGTCTGTGTTACTGGGTTTCAGTGTATGTCTTTGTTACTGGGTGTCAGTGTATGTCTTTGTTACTTGGTGTAAGTGTATGTCTTTGTTACTTGGTGTCAGTGTATTTCTTTGTTACTTTGTGTAAGTGTGTGTCTGTGTTACTGGGTGTCAGTGTGTGTCTGTGTTGCTTGGTGTAAGTGTGTGTCTTTGTTACTTGGTGTCCGTGTGTGTCTGTGTTACTGGGTGTCAGTTTATGTCTTTGTCACTTGAAGTCAGTGTATGTCTTTGTTACTTGGTGTAAGTGTGTGTCTGTGCTTCTGGGGATCAGTGTCTGTCTTTGTTACTTGGTGTAAGTGTGTGCCTGTGTTACTGGATATCAGTGTATGTCTTTGTTACTTGGTGTCAGTGTATGTCTGTGTTACTTGGTGTAATTGTGTGTCTGTGTTACTGGGTATCAGTGTATGTCTTTTTGACTTGGTGTCAGTGTATGTCTTTGTTACTGGGTGTCAGTGTGTGGCTTTGTGACTTGGTGTCAGTGTATGTCTTTGTTACTTGGTGTAAATGTGTGTCTGTGTTACTGGGTATCAGTGTATGTCATTGTTACTTGGTGTAAGTATGTGTCAAAATACTTGGTGTCAGTGAATGTCTTTGTTAATGGGTGTCAGTGTGTGTCTTCGTGACTTGGTGTCAGTGTATGTCTTTGTTACTTGGTGTAAGTGTGTGTCTGTGTTTCTGGGTATCAATGTATGTCTTTGTTACTTAGTGTCAGTTTATGTCTCTGTTACATGGTGTAAGTGTGTGTCTGTGTTACTGGGTATCAGTGTCTATTTTTTTCACTTGGTGTAAGTGTGTGTCTGTGTTACTGGGTATCAGTGTAGGTCTTTGTTACTTGGTGTCAGGTGTATGTCTGTGTTACTTGGTGTAAGTGTGTGCCTGTGTTACTGGGTATCAGTGTATGTCTTTGTGACTTGGTGTCAGTGTATGTCTTTGTTACTGGGTGTCAGTGTGTGTCTTTGTGACTTGGTGTCACTATATGTCTGTGTTACTTGGTGTAAGTGTATGTCTTTGTTACTTGGTGTCAGTCTATGTCTGTGTTACTTGGTGTAAGTGTGTGTCTTTGTTACTTGGTGTCAGTGTATGTCTTTGTTACTTGGTGTAAGTGTGTGTTTGTGTTACTTGGTGTAAGTGTGTGTCTGTGTTACTTGGTATCAGTGTATGTCTTTGTTACTGGTGTCAGTGTATGTCTGTGTCACTTGGTGTCAGTGTGTTTGTTTGTGTTACTGGGTGTCAGTGTGTGTCTGTGTTACTTGGTGTAAGTGTGGGACTTTGTTACTTGGTGTCAGTGTGTGTCTGTGTTACTGGGTGTCAGTGTCTGTCTTTGTTACTTAGTGTAAGTGTGTGTCTGTGTTACTGGGTATCAGTGTATGTCTTTGTTACTTGGTGTCAGTGTATGTCTGTGCTACTTGGTGGAAGTGTGTGTCTGTGCTACTGGGTATCAGTGTATGTCTTTGTTACTTGTTGTAAGTGTGTGTCTGTGTTACTGGGAATCAGTGTATGTCTTTGTTACTTGGTGTAAGTGTATGTCTTTGTTACTTGGTGTCAGTGTATGTCTTTGTTACTTGGTGTAAGTGTGTGTCTGTGTTTCTGGGTTTCAGTGTGTGTCTGTGTTACTTGGTGTAAGTGTGTGTCTTTGTTACTTGGTGTCAGTGCATGTCTTTGTTACTTGGTGTAAGTGTGTGTGTGTGTTACTGGGTATCAGTGTCTGTCTTTGTTACTTGGTGTAAGTGTGTGTCTGTGTTACTGGGTATCAGTGTATGTCTTTGTTACTTGGTGTCAGTGTATGTCTTTGTTACTTGGTGTAAGTGTATGTCTTTGTTACTTGGTGTCAGTGTATGTCTTTGTTACTTGGTGTAAGTGTGTGTCTGTGTTTCTGGGTGTCAGTGTGTGTCTGTGTTACTTGGTGTAAGTGTGTGTCTTTGTTACTTGGTGTCCATGTGTGTCTGTGTTGCTGGGTGTCAGTTTATGTCTTTGTTACTTGATTTCAGTTTATGAAATTGTTACTTGGTGTAAGTGTGTGTGTGTGTTACTGGGTATCAGTGTCTGTCTTTGTTACTTGGTGCAAGTGTGTGTCTGTGTTACTGGGTATCAGTGTATCACTTTGTTACTTGGTTTCAGTGTATGTCTTTGTTACTTCGTGTAAGTGTATGTCTTTGTTACTTGGTGTCAGTGTATGTCTTTGTTACTTGGTGTAAGTGTGTGTCTGTGTTTCTGGGTGTCAGTGTGTGTCTGTGTTACTTGGTGTAAGTGTGTGTCTTTGTTACTTGGTGTCCATGTGTGTCTGTGTTGCTGGGGGTCAGTTTATGTCTTTGTTACTTGATTTCAGTGTCTGTCTTTGTTACTTGGTGTCCGTGTCTGTCATTGTTACTGGGTGTAAGTGTATGTCTTTGTTACTTGGTGTCAGTGTATGTCTTTGTTACTTGGTGTAAGTGCGTGTCTGTGTTTCTGGGTGCCAGTGTGTGTCTGTGTTACTTGGTGTAAGTGTGTGTCTTTGTTACTTGGTGTACGTGTGTGTGTGTGTTACTGGGTATCAGTGGCTGTCTTTGATACTTGGTGTAAGTGTGTGTCTGTGTTACTGGGTATCAGTGTATGTCTTTGTTACTTGGTGTCAGTGTATGTCTGTGTTACTTGGTGTAATTGTGTGTCTGTGTTCCTGGGTATCAGTGTATGTCTTTGTGACTTGGTGTCAGTGTATGTCTTTGTTGCATGGTGTATGTGTGTGTCTGTGTTACTGGGTATCAGTTTATGTCTTTGTTACTTGGTGTAAGTGTGTGTCTGTGTTTCTGGGTATCAGTGTATGTCTTTGTTACTTGGTGTCAGTTCATGTCTCTGTTACTTGGTGTAAGTGCATGTCTTTGTTACTTTGTGTCAGTGTATGTCTTTGTTACATGGTGTCAGTGTATGTCTTTGTGACTTGGTGTAAGTGTATGTCTTTGTTACTTGGTGTCAGTGTGTGTCTGCGTTACTGGCTTTCAGTGTATGTCTTTGTTACATGGTGTCAGTGTATGTCTTTGTTACTTGGTGTAAGTGCATGTCTTTGTTACTTTGTGTCAGTGTATTTCTTTGTTACTCGGTGTCAGTGTATGTCAAAATACCTGGTGTAAGTGTATGTCTTTGTTACTTGGTGTAATTGTCTGTCTTTGTTATTTGGTGTCAGTGTATGTCTGTGTTACTTGGTGTAAGTGTGTGTCTGTGTTACTGGGTATCAGTGTCTGTCTTTGTTACTTGGTGTAAGTGCATGTCTTTGTTACTTGCTGTCAGTGTATGTCTTTGTTACTTGGTGTCAGTGTATGTCTGTGTTACTTCGTGTAATTGTCTGTCTTTGTTATTTTGTGTCTGTGTGTATCTTTGTGACCTGGTGTAAGTGTGTGTCTGTGTTACTGGGTATCAGTGTATGTCTTTGTTACTAGGTGTCAGTGCATGTCAAAATACTTGGTGTAAGTGTATGTCTTTGTTACTTGGTGTAATTGTCTGTCTTTGTTATTTGGTGTCAGTGTGTGTCTTTGTGACCTGGTGTAAGTGTGTGTCTGTGTTACTTGGTGTAAGTGTGTGTCTTTGTTACTGGGCATCAGTGTATGTCTTTGTGACTTGGTATCAGTGTATGTCTTTGTTACTTGGTGTCATTGTATGTCTGTGTTACTTGGTGTCAGTGTGTTTGACTGTGTTACTGGGTGTCAGTGTGTGTCTGTGTTACTTGGTGTAAGTGTGTGTCTTTGTTACTTGGTGTCCTTGTGTGTCTGTGTTACTGGGTGTCAGTGTATGTCTTTGTTACTGGGTGTCAGTGTATGTCTTTGTTACTTGGTGTAAGTGTGTGTCTGTGTTACTGGGTATCAGTGTCTGTCTTTGTTACTTGGTGTAAGTGCATGTCTTTGTTACTTGGTGTCAGTGTATGTCTTTGATACTTGGTGTCAGTGTATGTCTGTGTTACTTGGTGTAAGTTTGTGTTTTTGGTCCTTGGTGTCAGTGTCTGTCTTTGTTACTTGGTGTCAGTGTATGTCTCTGTTACTTGGTGTAAGTGTATGTCTTTGTTACTTGGTGTCAGTGTATGTCTTTGTTACTGGGTATCAGCGTATGTCTTTGTTACATGGTGTCAGTGTATGTCTTTGTTACTTGGTGTAAGTGTATGTCTTTGTTACTTTGTGTCAGTGTATGTCTTTGTTACTTGGTGTAAGTGTATGTCTTTGTGACTTGGTGTCAGTGTATGTCTTTTTTACTGGGTGTAAGTGTGCGTCTGCGTTACTGGGTTTCATTGTATGTCTTTGTTACTTGGTGTCAGTGTATGTCTCTGTTACTTGGTGTAAGTGTATCTCTTTGTTACTTGGTGTCAGCGTATGTCTTTGTTACATGGTGTCAGTGTATGTCTTTGTTACATGGTGTAAGTGTATGTCTTTCTAACTTTGTGTCAGTGTATGTCTTTGTTACTTGGTGTCAGTGTATGTCTTTGTTACTTGGTGTAAGTGCATGTCTTTGTTACTTTGTGTCAGTGTATGTCTTTGTTACTTGGTGTAAGTGTATGTCTTTGTGACTTGGTGTCAGTGTATGTCTTTTTTACTGGGTGAAAGTGTGTGTGTGCGTTACTGGCTTTCAGTGTATGTCTTTGTTACTCGGTGTCAGTGTATGTCAAAATACCTGGTGTAAGTGTATGTCTTTGTTACTTGGTGTAATTGTCTGTCTTTGTTATTTGGTGTCAGTGTATGTCTGTGTTACTTGGTGTCAGTGTGTGTCTGCGTTACTGGCTTTCAGTGTATGTCTTTGTTACATGGTGTCAGTGTATGTCTTTGTTACTTGGTGTAAGTGCATGTCTTTGTTACTTTGTGTCAGTGTATTTCTTTGTTACTCGGTGTCAGTGTATGTCAAAATACCTGGTGTAAGTGTATGTCTTTGTTACTTGGTGTAATTGTCTGTCTTTGTTATTTGGTGTCAGTGTATCTCTGTGTTACTTGGTGTAAGTGTGTGTCTGTGTTACTGGGTATCAGTGTCTGTCTTTGTTACTTGGTGTAAGTGCATGTCTTTGTTACTTGCTGTCAGTGTATGTCTTTGTTACTTGGTGTCAGTGTATGTCTGTGTTACTTCGTGTAATTGTCTGTCTTTGTTATTTTGTGTCTGTGTGTATCTTTGTGACCTGGTGTAAGTGTGTGTCTGTGTTACTGGGTATCAGTGTATGTCTTTGTTACTAGGTGTCAGTGCATGTCAAAATACTTGGTGTAAGTGTATGTCTTTGTTACTTGGTGTAATTGTCTGTCTTTGTTATTTGGTGTCAGTGTGTGTCTTTGTGACCTGGTGTAAGTGTGTGTCTGTGTTACTTGGTGTAAGTGTGTGTCTTTGTTACTGGGCATCAGTGTATGTCTTTGTGACTTGGTATCAGTGTATGTCTTTGTTACTTGGTGTCATTGTATGTCTGTGTTACTTGGTGTCAGTGTGTTTGACTGTGTTACTGGGTGTCAGTGTGTGTCTGTGTTACTTGGTGTCCTTGTGTGTCTGTGTTACTGGGTGTCAGTGTATGTCTTTGTTACTGGGTGTCAGTGTATGTCTTTGTTACTTGGTGTAAGTGTGTGTCTGTGTTACTGGGTATCAGTGTCTGTCTTTGTTACTTGGTGTAAGTGCATGTCTTTGTTACTTGGTGTCAGTGTATGTCTTTGATACTTGGTGTCAGTGTATGTCTGTGTTACTTGGTGTAAGTTTGTGTTTTTGGTCCTTGGTGTCAGTGTCTGTCTTTGTTACTTGGTGTCAGTGTATGTCTCTGTTACTTGGTGTAAGTGTATGTCTTTGTTACTTGGTGTCAGTGTATGTCTTTGTTACTGGGTATCAGCGTATGTCTTTGTTACATGGTGTCAGTGTATGTCTTTGTTACTTGGTGTAAGTGTATGTCTTTGTTACTTTGTGTCAGTGTATGTCTTTGTTACTTGGTGTAAGTGTATGTCTTTGTGACTTGGTGTCAGTGTATGTCTTTTTTACTGGGTGTAAGTGTGCGTCTGCGTTACTGGGTTTCATTGTATGTCTTTGTTACTTGGTGTCAGTGTATGTCTCTGTTACTTGGTGTAAGTGTATCTCTTTGTTACTTGGTGTCAGCGTATGTCTTTGTTACATGGTGTCAGTGTATGTCTTTGTTACATGGTGTAAGTGTATGTCTTTCTAACTTTGTGTCAGTGTATGTCTTTGTTACTTGGTGTCAGTGTATGTCTTTGTTACTTGGTGTAAGTGCATGTCTTTGTTACTTTGTGTCAGTGTATGTCTTTGTTACTTGGTGTAAGTGTATGTCTTTGTGACTTGGTGTCAGTGTATGTCTTTTTTACTGGGTGAAAGTGTGTGTGTGCGTTACTGGCTTTCAGTGTATGCCTTTGTTACTCGGTGTCAGTGTATGTCAAAATACCTGGTGTAATTGTATGTCTTTGTTACTTGGTGTAATTGTCTGTCTTTGTTATTTGGTGTCAGTGTATGTCTGTGTTACTTGGTGTAAGTGTGTGTCTGTGTTACTGGGTATCAGTGTCTGTCTTTGTTACTTGGTGTAAGTGCATGTCTTTGTTACTTGCTGTCAGTGTATGTCTTTGATACTTGGTGTCAGTGTATGTCTGTGTTACTTGGTGTAATTGTCTGTCTTTGTTATTTTGTGTCTGTGTGTATCTTTGTGACCTGGTGTAAGTGTGTGTCTGTGTTACTGGGTATCAGTGTATGTCTTTGTTACTAGGTGTCAGTGCATGTCAAAATACTTGGTGTAAGTGTATGTCTTTGTTACTTGGTGTAATTGTCTGTCTTTGTTATTTGGTGTCAGTGTGTGTCTTTGTGACCTGGTGTAAGTGTGTGTCTGTGTTACTTGGTGTAAGTGTGTGTCTTTGTTACTGGGCATCAGTGTATGTCTTTGTGACTTGGTATCAGTGTATGTCTTTGTTACTTGGTGTCAGTGTATGTCTGTGTTACTTGGTGTCAGTGTGTTTGTCTGTGTTACTGGGTGTCAGTGTGTGTCTGTGTTACTTGGTGTAAGTGTGTGTCTTTGTTACTTGGTGTCCTTGTGTGTCTGTGTTACTGGGTGTCAGTGTATGTCTTTGTTACGGGGTGTCAGTGTATGTCTTTGTTACTTGGTGTAAGTGTGTGTCTTTGTTACTGGGTATCAGTGCATGTCTTTGTTACTTGGTGTCATTGTATGTCTGTGTTACTTGGTGTAAGTGTGTGTCTGTGTTACTGGGTATCAGTGTATGTCTTTGATACTTGGTGTCAGTGTATGTCTTTGTTACTGGGTATCAGCGTATGTCTTTGTTACATGGTGTCAGTGTATGTCTTTGCTACTTGGTGTAAGTGTATGTCTTTGTTACTTTGTGTCAGTGTATGTCTTTGTTGCTTGGTGTAAGTGTATGTCTTTGTGACTTGGTGTCAGTGCATGTCTTTTTTACTGGGTGTAAGTGTGTGTCTGCGTTACTGGGTATCAGTGTATGTCTTTGTTACTTGGTGTCAGTGTATGTCTCTGTTACTTGGTGTAAGTGTATGTCTTTGTTACTTGGTGTCAGTGTATGTCTTTGTTACTGGGTATCAGTGTATGTCTTTGTTACATGGTGTCAGTGTATGTCTTTGTTCCTTGGTGTAAGTGCATGTCTTTGTTACTTTGTGTCAGTGTATGTCTTTGTTACTTGGTGTAAGTGTATGTCTTTGTGACTTGGTGTCAGTGTATGTCTTTTTTACTGGGTGAAAGTGTGTGTCTGCGTTACTGGCTTTCAGTGTATGTCTTTGTTACTCGGTGTCAGTGTATGTCAAAATACCTGGTGTAAGTGTATGTCTTTGTTACTTGGTGTAATTGTCTGTCTTTGTTATTTGGTGTCAGTGTATGTCTGTGTTACTTGGTGTAAGTGTGTGTCTGTGTTACTGGGTATCAGTGTCTGTCTTTGTTACTTGGTGTAAGTGCATGTCTTTGTTACTTGCTGTCAGTGTATGTCTTTGATACTTGGTGTAAGTGTGTGTCTGTGTTACTGGGTATCAGTGTATGTCTTTGTTACTAGGTGTCAGTGCATGTCAAAATACTTGGTGTAAGTGTATGTCTTTGTTACTTGGTGTAATTGTCTGTCTTTGTTATTTGGTGTCAGTGTGTGTCTTTGTGACCTGGTGTAAGTGTGTGTCTGTGTTACTTGGTGTAAGTGTGTGTCTTTGTTACTGGGCATCAGTGTATGTCTTTGTGACTTGGTATCAGTGTATGTCTTTGTTACTTGGTGTCAGTGTATGTCTGTGTTACTTGGTGTCAGTGTGTTTGTCTGTGTTACTGGGTGTCAGTGTGTGTCTGTGTTACTTGGTGTAAGTGTGTGTCTTTGTTACTTGGTGTCCTTGTGTGTCTGTGTTACTGGGTGTCAGTGTATGTCTTTGTTACTGGGTGTCAGTGTATGTCTTTGTTACTTGGTGTAAGTGTGTGTCTGTGTTACTGGGTATCAGTGTCTGTCTTTTTTACTTGGTGTAAGTGTGTGTCTTTGTTACTGGGTATCAGTGCATGTCTTTGTGACTTGGTGTCATTGTATGTCTGTGTTACTTGGTGTAAGTGTGTATCTGTGTTACTGGGTATCAGTGTATGTCTTTGTTACTTTGTGTCAGTGTATGTCAAAATACTTGGTGTAAGTGTATGTCTTTGTTACATGGTGTAATTGTCTGTCTTTGTTACTTGGTGTAAGTGTGTGTCTTTGTTACTTGGTGTAAGTGTGTGGCTTTGTTACTTAGTGTCAGTGAATGTGTTTGTTACTTGGTGTCAGTGTGCGTCTTTGTTACTTGGTGTAAGTGTGTGGCTTTGTTACTTAGTGTCAGTGTATGTCTTTGTTACTTGGTGTAAGTGTGTGTCTGTGTTACTGGGTATCAGTGTCTGTCTTTTTTACTTGGTGTAAGTGTGTGTCTTTGTTACTGGGTATCAGTGCATGTCTTTGTGACTTGGTGTCATTGTATGTCTGTGTTACTTGGTGTAAGTGTGTATCTGTGTTACTGGGTATCAGTGTATGTCTTTGTTACTTTGTGTCAGTGTATGTCAAAATACTTGGTGTAAGTGTATGTCTTTGTTACATGGTGTAAGTGTATGTCTTTGTTACTTGGTGTAATTGTCTGTCTTTGTTACTTGGTGTCAGTGTATTTCTTTGTTACTTGGTGTAAGTGTGTGTCTGTGTTACTGGATATCAGTGTCTGTCTTTGTTACTGGGTGTCAGTGTGTGTCTTTGTGACCTGGTGTAAGTGTGTGTCTGTGTTACTGGGTATCAGTGTCTGTCTTTGTTACTTGGTGTAAGTGCATGTCTTTGTTACTTGGTGTCAGTGTATGTCTTTGATACTTGGTGTCAGTGTATGTCTGTGTTACTTGGTGTAAGTTTGTGTTTTTGGTCCTTGGTGTCAGTGACTGTCTTTGTTACTTGGTGTCAGTGTATGTCTCTGTTACTTGGTGTAAGTGTATGTCTTTGTTACTTGGTGTCAGTGTATGTCTTTGTTACTGGGTATCAGCGTATGTCTTTGTTACATGGTGTCAGTGTATGTCTTTGTTACTTGGTGTAAGTGTATGTCTTTGTTACTTTGTGTCAGTGTATGTCTTTGTTACTTGGTGTAAGTGTATGTCTTTGTGACTTGGTGTCAGTGTATGTCTTTATTACTGGGTGTAATTGTGTGTCTGCGTTACTGGGTTTCATTGTATGTCTTTGTTACTTGGTGTCAGTGTATGTCTCTGTTACTTGGTGTAAGTGTATCTCTTTGTTACTTGGTGTCAGCGTATGTCTTTGTTACATGGTGTCAGTGTATGTCTTTGTTACATGGTGTAAGTGTATGTCTTTCTAACTTTGTGACAGTGTATGTCTTTGTTACTTGGTGTAAGTGTATGTCTTTGTGACTTGGTGTCAGTGTATGTCTTTTTTACTGGGTGTAATTGTGTGTCTGCGTGACTGGGTATCATTGTATGTCTTTGTTACTAGGTGTCAGTGTATGTCAAAATAATTGGTGTAAGTGTATGTCTTTGTTACTTGGTGTAATTGTCTGTCTTTGTTATTTGGTGTCAGTGTACGTCTGTGTTACTTGGTGTAAGTGTGTGTCTGTGTTACTGGATATCAGTGTCTGTCTTTGTTCCTGTGTGTCAGTGTGTGTCTTTGTGACCTGGTGTAAGTGTGTGTCTGTGTTACTTGGTGTCAGTGTATGTCTTTGATACTTAGTGTCAGTGTATGTCTGTGTTACTTGGTGTAAGTTTGTGTTTTTGATACTTGGTGTCAGTGTCTGTCTTTGTTACTTGGTGTCAGTGTATGTCTCTGTTACTTGGTGTAAGTGTATGTCTTTGTTACTTGGTGTCAGTGTATGTCTTTGTGACTGGGTATCAGTGTATGTCTTTGTTACATGGTGTCAGTGTATGTCTTTGTTACTTGGTGTAAGTGTATGTCTTTGTTACTTTGTGTCAGTGTATGTCTTTGTTACTTGTTGTAAGTGTATGTCTTTGTGACTTGGTGTCAGTGTATGTCTTTTTTACTGTGTGTAAGTGTGTGTCTGCGTTACTGGGTATCAGTGTATGTCTTTGTTACTTGGTGTCAGTGTATGTCAAAATACTTGGTGTAAGTGTGTGTATTTGTTACTTGGTGCAATTGTCTGTCTTTGTTACTTAGTGTCAGTGTATGTCTGTGTTACTTGGTGTAAGTGTGTGTCTTTGTTACTGGGCATCAGTGTATGTCTTTGTGACAATCAGTGTATGTCTTTGTGACTTGGTGTCAGTGTATGTCTTTTTTACTGGGTGTCAGTGTGTGTCTGTGTTACTGGGTATCAGTGTGTGTTTGTTTGTGTTACTGGGTGTCAGTGTGTGTCTGTGACACTAGGTGTCATTATTTAGTTTAGTTTAGAGATACAGCACTTAAACAGGCCCTTCGGCCCACCGTGTCTGTGCAGACCATCAACAACCCATTTATACTAATCCTACACTAATCCCGGATTCCTATCACATCCCCACCTATCCCAATATATTTCCCTACCACCTACCTATACTAGGGGCAATTTATGACGGCCAATTAACCTATCAACCTGCATGTCTTTGGCATGTGGGAGGAAACCGGAGCACCGGGAGGCAACCCACGCAGACACAGGGAGAACTTGCAAACTCCGCACAGGCAGTACCCAGAATCGAACCCGGGTCCCTGGAGCTGTGAGGCTGCAGTGCTAACCACTGCGCCAATGTGCCCCCCACCCCTAGTGTGAGCCTGTGTTACTGGGTATCAGTGTATGTCTTTGTTACTTGGTGTCAGTGTATGTCTTTGTTACTGGGTATCAGCGTATGTCTTTGTTACATGGTGTCAGTGTATGTCTGTGTTACTTGGTGTAAGTGTGTATCTGTGTTACTGGGTATCAGTGTATGTCTTTGTTGCTTTGTGTCAGTGTATGTCAAAATACTTGGTGTAAGTGTATGTCTTTGTTACTTGGTGTAATTGTCTGTCTTTGTTACTTGGTGTCAGTGTATGTCTGTGTTACTTGGTGTAAGTGTGTGTCTTTGTTACTTGTTGTAAGTGTGTGGCTTTGTTACTTAGTGTCAGTGAATGTGTTTGTTACTTGGTGTCAGTGTGCGTCTGTGTTACTGGGCATCAGTGTATGTCTTAGTTATTAGGTGTCAGTGTATGTCAAAATACTTGGTGTAAGTGTATGTCTTTGTTACTTGGTGTAATTGTCTGTCTTTGTTACTTGGTGTCAGTATATTTCTGTGTTACTTGGTGTAAGTGTGTGTCTGTGTTACTGGATATCAGTGTCTGTCTTTGTTACTGGGTGTCAGTGTGTGTCTTTGTGACCTGGTGTAAGTGTGTGTCTGTGTTACTGGGTATCAGTGTCTGTCTTTGTTACTTGGTATAAGTGCATGTCTTTGTTACTTGGTGTCAGTGTATGTCTTTGATACTTGGTGTCAGTGTATTTCTGTGTTACTTGGTGTAAGTTTGTGTTTTTGGTCCTTGGTGTCAGTGTCTGTCTTTGTTACTTGGTGTCAGTGTATGTCTCTGTTACTTGGTGTAAGTGTATGTCTTTGTTACTTGGTGTCAGTGTATGTCTTTGTTACTGGGTATCAGCGTATGTCTTTGTTACATGGTGTCAGTGTATGTCTTTGTTACTTGGTGTAAGTGTATGTCTTTGTTACTTTGTGTCAGTGTATGTCTTTGTTACTTGGTGTAAGTGTATGTCTTTGTGACTTGGTGTCAGTGTATGTCTTTTTTACTGGGTGTAAGTGTGTGTCTGCGTTACTGGGTTTCATTGTATGTCTTTGGTACTTGGTGTCAGTGTATGTCTCTGTTACTTGGTGTAAGTGTATCTTTTTTTACTTGGTGTCAGCGTATGTCTTTGTTACATGGTGTCAGTGTATGTCTTTGTTACATGGTGTAAGTGTATGTCTTTCTAACTTTGTGTCAGTGTATGTCTTTGTTACTTGGTGTAAGTGTATGTCTTTGTGACTTGGTGTCAGAGTACGTCTTTTTTACTGGGTGCAAGTGTGTGTCTGCGTGACTGGGTATCATTGTATGTCTTTGTTACTAGGTGTCAGTGTATGTCAAAATAATTGGTGTAAGTGTATGTCTTTGTTACTTGGTGTAATTGTCTGTCTTTGTTATTTGGTGTCAGTGTATGTCTGTGTTACTTGGTGTAAGTGTGTGTCTGTGTTACTGGATATCAGTGTCTGTCTTTGTTCCTGGGTGTCAGTGTGTGTCTTTGTGACCTGGTGTAAGTGTGTGTCTGTGTTACTTGGTGTCAGTGTACGTCTTTGATACTTGGTGTCAGTGTATGTCTGTGTTACTTGGTGTAAGTTTGTGTTTTTGGTACTTGGTGTCAGTGTCTGTCTTTGTTACTTGGTGTCAGTGTATGTCTCTGTTACTTGGTGTAAGTGTATGTCTTTGTTACTTGGTGTCAGTGTATGTCTTTGTGACTGGGTATCAGTGTATGTCTTTGTTACATGGTGTCAGTGTATGTCTTTGTTACTTGGTGTAAGTGTATGTCTTTGTTACTTTGTGTCAGTGTATGTCTTTGTTACTTGTTGTAAGTGTATGTCTTTGTGACTTGGTGTCAGTGTATGTCTTTTTTACTGGGTGTAAGTGTGTGTCTGCGTTACTGGGTATCAGTGTATGTCTTTGTTACTTGGTGTCAGTGTATGTCAAAATACTTGGTGTAAGTGTGTGTATTTGTTACTTGGTGTAATTGTCTGTCTTTGTTACTTAGTGTCAGTGTATGTCTGTGTTACTTGGTGTAAGTGTGTGTCTTTGTTACTGGGCATCAGTGTATGTCTTTGTGACTTGGTGTCAGTGTATGTCTTTTTTTACTGGGTGTCAGTGTGTGTCTGTGTTACTGGGTATCAGTGTGTGTTTGTGTTACTTGGTGTAAGTTTGTGTTTTTGGTACTTGGTGTCAGTGTCTGTCTTTGTTACTTCGTGTCAGTGTATGTCTCTGTTACTTGGTGCCAATGTATGTCTTTGTGACTTGGTGTCAGTGTATGTCTTTGTTACTGGGTATCAGTGTATGTCTTTGTTACATGGTGTCAGTGTATGTCTTTGTTACTTGGTGCAAGTGTATGTCTTTGTTACTTTGTGTCAGTGTATGTCTTTTTTACTTGGTGTAAGTGCGTGTCTGCGTTACTGGGTATCAGTGTATGTCTTTGTTACTTGGTGTCAGTGTATGTCAAAATACTTGGTGTAAGTGTGTGTCTTTGTTACTTGGTGCAATTGTCTGTCTTTGTTACTTGGTGTCAGTGTATGTCTGTGTTACTTGGTGTAAGTGTGTGTCTTTGTTACTGGGCATCAGTGTATGTCTTTGTGACAATCAGTGTATGTCTTTGTAACTTGGTGTCAGTGTATGTCTTTGTGACTGGGTGTTAGTGTGTGTCTGTGTTACTGGGTGTTAGTGTGTGTCTGCGTTACTGGGTATCAGTGTATGTCTTTGTTACTTGGTGTCAGTGTGTGTATTTGTTACTTGGTGTAATTGTCTGTCTTTGTTACTTAGTGTCAGTGTATGTCTGTGTTACTTGGTGGAAGTGTGTGTCTTTGTTACTGGGTATCAGTGTGTGTTTGTTTGTGTTACTGGGTGTCAGTGTGTGTCTGTGACACTAGGTGTCATTATTTAGTTTAGTTTAGAAATACAGCACTTAAACAGGCCCTTCGGCCCACCGAGTCTGTGCCGACCATCAACAACCCATTTATACTAATCCTACACTAATCCCGGATTCCTATCACATCCCCACCTATCACTATATATTTCCCTACCACCTACCAATACTAGGGGCAATTTATGACGGCCAATTAACCTATCAACCTGCATGTCTTTGGCATGTGGGAGGAAACCGGAGCACCGGGAGGCAACCCACGCAGACACAGGGAGAACTTGCAAACTCCGCACAGGCAGTACCCAGAATCGAACCCGGGTCCCTGGAGCTGTGAGGCTGCTGTGCTAACCACTGCGCCAATGTGCCCCCCACCCCCAGTGTGAGCCTGTGTTACTGGGTATCAGTGTATGTCTTTGTGACTTGGTGTCAGTGTATGTCTTTGTTACTGGGTATCAGCGTATGTCTTTGTTACATGGTGTCAGTGTATGTCTTTGTTACTTGGTGTAAGTGTATGTCTTTGTTACTTTGTGTCAGTGTATGTCTTTGTTACTTGGTGTAAGTGTATGTCTTTGTGACTTGGTGTCAGTGTATGTCTTTTTTACTGGGTGTAAGTGGGTGTCTGCGTTACTGGGTATCAGTGTCTGTCTTTGTTACTTGGTGTAAGTGCATGTCTTTGTTACTTGGTGTCAGCGTATGTCTTTGATACTTGGTGTCAGTGTATGTCTGTTTTACTTGGTGCAAGTTTGTGTTTTTGGTACTTGGTGTCAGTGTCTGTCTTTTTTACTTGGTGTCAGTGTATGTCTCTGTTATTTGGTGTAAGTGTATGTCTTTGTGACTTGGTGTCAGTGTATGTCTTTGTTACTGGGTATCAGTGTATGTCTTTGTTACATGGTGTCAGTGTATGTCTTTGTTACTTGGTGTAAGTGTATGTCTTTGTTACCTTGTGTCAGTGTATGTCTTTGTTACTTGGTGTAAGTGTATGTCTTTGTGACTTGGTGTCAGTGTATGTCTTTTTTACTGGGTGTAAGTGTGTGTCTGCGTTACTGGGTATCAGTGTATGTCTTTGTTACTTGGTGTCAGTGTATGTCTTTGTTACTGGGTATCAGCGTATGTCTTTGTTACATGGTGTCAGTGTATGTCTTTGTTACTTGGTGTAAGTGCATGTCTTTGTTACTTTGTGTCAGTGTATGTCTTTGTTACTTGGTGTAAGTGTATGTCTTTGTGACTTGGTGTCAGTGTATGTCTTTTTTACTGGGTGTAAGTGTGTGTCTGCGTTACTGGGTATCAGTGTATGTCTTTGTTACTTGGTGTCAGTGTATGTCTCTGTTACATGGTGTAAGTGTATGTCTTTGTTACTTGGTGTCAGTGTATGTCTTTGTTACTGGGTATCAGTGTATGTCTTTGTTACATGGTGTAAGTGTCTGTCTTTGTTACTTTGAGTCAGTGTATGTCTTTGTTACTTGGTGTAAGTGTATGTCTTTGTGACTTGGTGTCAGTGTATGTCTTTTTTACTGGGTGTAAGTGTGTGTCTGCGTTACTGGGTAACAGTGTATGTCTTTGTTACTTGGTGTCAGTGTATGTCAAAACACTTGGTGTAAGTGTATGTCTTTGTTACTTTGTGTCAGTGTATGTCTTTGTTACTTGGTGTAAGTGCATGTCTTTGTGTCTTGGTGTCAGTGTATGTCTTTGTTACATGGTGTAATTGTCTGTCTTTGTTATTTGGTGTCAGTGTATGTCTGTGTTACTTGGTGTAAGTGTGTGTCTGTGTTACTGGATATCAGTGTCTGTCTTTGTTACTGGGTGTCAGTGTGTTTCTTTGTGACCTGGTGTAAGTGTGTGTCTGTGTTACTGGGTATCAGTGTCTGTCTTTGTTACTTGGTGTAAGTGCATGTCTTTGTTACTTGGTGTCAGTGTATGTCTTTGATACTTGGTGTCAGTGTATGTCTGTGTTACTTGGTGTAAGTTTGTGTTTTTGGTACTTGGTGTAAGTGTGTGCCTGTGTTACTGGGTATCAGTGTCTGTCTTTGTTACTTGGTGTAAGTGCATGTCTTAGTTACTTGGTGTCAGTGTATGTCTTTGATACTTGGTGTCAGTGTATGTCTTTGTTACTTGGTGTAAGTTTGTGTTTTTGGTACTTGATGTCAGTGTCTGTCTTTGTTACTTGGTGTCAGTGTATGTCTCTGTTACTTGGTGTCAGTGTATGTCTTTGTGACTTGGTGTCAGTGTATGTCTTTGTTACTGGGTATCAGTGTATGTCTTTGTTACATGGTGTCAGTGTATGTCCTTGTTACTTGGTGTAAGTGTATGTCTTTGTTACTTGGTGTCAGTGTATGTCTTTGTTACTTGGTGTAAGTGTATGTCTTTGTGACTTGGTGTCAGTGTATGTCTTTTTTACATGGTGCAAGTGTATGTCTGCGTTACTGGGTATCAGTGTATGTCTTTGTTACTTGGTGTCAGTGTATGTCTGTGTTACTTGGTGTAAGTGTGTGTCTTTGTTACTTGGCATCAGTGTTTGTCTTTGTGACTTGGTATCAGTGCATGTCTTTGTGACTTGGTGTCAGTGTATGTCTTTTTTACTGGGTGTCAGTGTGTGTCTGTGACACTAGGTGTCATTATTTAGTTTAGTTTAGAGATACAGCACTTAAACAGGCCCTTCGGCCCTCCGAGTCTGTGCCGACCATCAACAACCCATTTATACTAATCCTACACTAATCCCGGATTCCTATCACATCCCCACCTATCCCTATATATTTCCCTACCACCTACCTATACTAGGGGCAATTTATGACGGCCAATTAACCTATCAACCTGCAAGTCTTTGGCATGTGGGAGGAAACCGGAGCACCGGGAGGCAACCCACGCAGACACAGGGAGAACTTGCAAACTCCGCACAGGCAGTACCCAGAATCGAACCCGGGTCCCTTGAGCTGTGAGGCTGCGGTGCTAACCACTGCGCCAATGTGCCCCCCACCCCCAGTGTGAGCCTGTGTTACTGGGTATCAGTGTATGTCTTTGTTACTTGGTGTCAGTGTCTGTCTGTGTTACTTGGTGTCAGTGTGTTTGTCTGTGTTACTGGGTGTCAGTGTGTGTCTGTGTTACTTGGTGTAAGTGTGTGTCTGTGTTACGTGGTGTAAGTGTGTGTCTTTGTTACTTGGTGTCCTTGTGTGTCTGTGTTACTGGGTTTCAGTGTATGTCTTTGTTACTGGGTGTCAGTGTGTGTCTTTGTTACTTGGTGTAAGTGTGTGTGTGTGTTACTGGGGGTCAGTGTCTGTCTTTTTTACTTGGTCTAAGTGTGTGTCTTTGTTACTGGGTATCAGTGCATGTCTTTGTTACTTGGTGTCATTGTATGTCTGTGTTACTTGGTGTAAGTGTGTGTCTGTGTTACTGGGTATCAGTGTATGTCTTTGTTACTTTGTGTCAGTGTATGTCAAAATACTTGGTGTAAGTGTATGTCTTTGTTACTTGGTGTAATTGTCTGTCTTTGTTACTTGGTGTCAGTGTATGTCTGTGTTACTTGGTGTAAGTGTGTGTCTTTGTTACTTGGTGTAAGTGTGTGGCTTTGTTACTTGGTGTCAGTGTATGTGTTTGTTAATTGGTGTCAGTGTGTGTCTGTGTTACTGAGCATCAGTGTATGTCTTTGTTACTAGGTGTCAGTGTATGTCAAAATACTTGGTGTAAGTGTATGTCTTTGTTACTTGGTGTAATTGTCTGTCTTTGTTACTTGGTGTCAGTGTATGTCTGTGTTACTTGGTGTAAGTGTGTGTCTGTGTTACTGGATATCAGTGTCTGTCTTTATTACTGGGTGTCATTGTATGTCTTTGTGACCTGGTGTAAGTGTGTGTCTGTGTTACTGGGTATCAGTGTCTGTCTTTGTTACTTGGTGTAAGTGCATGTCTTTGTTACTTGGTGTCAGTGTATGTCTTTGATACTTTGTGTCAGTGTATGACTGTGTTACTTGGTGTAAGTTTGTGTTTTTGGTACCTGGTGTCAGTGTCTATCTTTGTTACTTGGTGTCAGTGTATGTCTCTGTTACTTGGTGTAAGTGTATGTCTTTGTTACTTGGTGTCAGTGTATTTCTTTTTTACTGGGTATCAGCGTATGTCTTTGTTACATGGTGTCAGTGTATGTCTTTGTTACTTGGTGTAAGTGTATGTCTTTGTTACTTTGTGTCAGTGTATGTCTTTGTTACTTGGTGTAAGTGTATGTCTTTGTGACTTGGTGTCAGTGTATGTCTTTTTTACTGGGTGTAAGTGTGTGTCTGCGTTACTGGGTATCAGTGTATGTCTCTGTTACCTGGTGAAAGTGTATGTCTTTGTTACTTGGTGTCAGTGTCTGTCTTTGTTACATGGTGTCAGTGTATGTCTTTGTTACTTGGTGTAATTGGCTGTCTTTGTTACTTGGTGTCAGTGTATGTCTGTGTTACTGGGTGTAAGTGTGTGTCTTTGTGACTTGGTGTCAGTGTATGTCTTTTTTACTGGGTGTCAGTGTGTGTCTGTGACACTAGGTGTCATTATTTAGTTTAGTTTAGAGACACAGCACTTAAACAGGCCCTTCGGCCCACCGAGTCTGTGCCGACCATCAACAATCCATTTATGCTAATCCTACACTAATCCCGGATTCCTATCACATCCGCACCTATCCCTATATATTTCCCTGCCACCTACCTATACTAGGGGCAATTTATGATGGCCAATTAACCTATGAACCTGCAAGTCTTTGGCATGTGGGAGGAAACCTGAGCACCGGGAGGCAACCCACGCTGACACAGGGCGTACTTGCAAACTCCGCACAGGCAGTACCCAGAATCGAACCCGGGTCCCCGGAGCTGTGAGGCTGCGGTGCTAACAACTGCGCCAATATGCCCGCCACCCCCCAGTGTGAGCCTGTGTTATTGGGTATCAGTGTCTGTCTTTGTTACTGGGTGTCAGTGTGTGTCTTTGTGACCTGGTGTAAGTGTGTGTCTGTGTTACTGGGTATCAGTGTCTGTATTTGTTACTTGGTGTAAGTGCATGTCTTTGTTACTTGGTGTCAGTGTATGTCTTTGATACTTGGTGTCAGTGTATGTCTGTGTTACTTGGTGTAAGTTTGTGTTTTTGGTACTTGGTGTCAGTGTCTGTCTTTGTTACTTGGTGTCAGTGTATGTCTCTGTTACTTGGTGTAAGTGTATGTCTTTGTTACTAGGTGTCAGTGTTTGTCTTTGTTACTGGGTATCAGCGTATGTCTTTGTTACATGGTGTCAGTGTATGTCTTTGTTACTTGGTGTAAGTGTATGTCTTTGTTACTTTGTGTCAGTGAATGTCATTGTTACTTGGTGTAAGTGTATGTCTTTGTGACTTGGTGTCAATGTATGTCTTTTTTACTGGGTGTAAGTGTGTGTCTGCGTTACTGGGTATCAGTGTATGTTTTTGTTACATGGTGTCAGTGTATGTCTGTGTTACTTGGTGTAACTGTGTGTCTGTGTTACTGGGTATCAGTGTATGTCTTTGTTACTTGGTGTAATTGTCTGTCTTTGTTACTTGGTGTCAGTGTATGTCTGTGTTACTTGGTGTAAGTGTGTGTCTTTGTTACTTGGTGTAAGTGTGTGGCTTTGTTACTTGGTGTCAGTTTGTGTCTGTGTTACTGGGCATCAGTGTATGTCTTTGTGACTTGGTATCAGTGTATGTCTTTGTGACTTGGTGTCAGTGCATGTCTTTTATACTGGGTGTCAGTGTGTGTCTGTGTTACTTGGTGTCAGTGTATGTCTTTTATACTGTGTATCAGTGTTTGTTTGTGTTCCCGGGTGTCAGTGTGTGTCTGTGACACTAGGTGTCAGTATTTAGTTTAGTTTAGAGATACAGCACTTAAACAGGCCCTTCGGCCCACCGAATGTGTGCCGACCATCAACCACCCATTTATACTAATCCTACACTAATCCCGTATTCCTATCACATCTCCACCTGTACCGATATATTTCCCTTCCACCTTCCTATACTCGGGGCAATTTATGATGGCCAATTAACCGATCAACCTGTAAGTCTTTGGCATGTGGGAGGAAACCGGAGCACCGGGAGGAAACGCACGCAGACACAGGGAGAACTTGCAAACTCCGCACAGGCAGTACCCAGAATCGAACCCGGGTCCCTGGAGCTGTGAGGCTGCGGTGCTAACCACTGCGCCAATGTGCCCCCCCCCCCCAAGTGTGTGCCTGTGTTACTGGGTATCAGTGTCTGTCTTTGTTACTTGGTGTCAGTGTATGTCTGTGTTACTTGATGTAAGTTTGTGTCTTTGTTACTTGGTGTAAGTGTATGTCTTTGTTACTTGGTGCCAGTGTATGTCTTTGTTACTTGGTGTAAGTGTGTGTCTGTGTTACTGGGTGCCAGTGTGTGTCTGTGTTACTTTGTGTAAGTGTGTGTCTTTGTTACTTGGTGTCCGTGTGTGTCTGTGTTACTGGGTGTCTGTTTATGTCTTTGTTACTTGGTGTCAGTGTATGTCTTTGTTACTTGGTGTAAGTGTGTGTCTGTATTACTGGGTATCAGTGTCTGTCTATGTTACTTGGTGTAAGTGTGTGTCTGTGTTACTGGGTGTCAGTGTATGTCTTTGTTACTTGGTGTAAGTGTATGTCTTTGTTACTTGGTGTAAGTGTGTGTTTGTGTTACTTGGTGTAAGTGTGTGTCTGTGTTACTTGGTGTCAGTGTATGTCTTTGTTACTTGGTGTCAGTGTATGTCTGTGTCACTTGGTGTCAGTGTGTTTGTTTGTGTTACTGGGTGTCAGTGCGTGTCTGTGTTACTTGGTGTAAGTGTGTGTCTTTGTTACTTGGTGTCCGTGTGTGTCTGTGTTACTGGGTGTCAGTGTATGTCTTTGTTACTGGGTGTCAGTGTAAGTCTTTGTTACTTGGTGTAAGTGTGTGTCTGTGTTACTGGGTACCAGTGTCTGTCTTTTTTAATTGGTGTAAGTGTGTGTCTGTGTTACTGGGTATCAGTGTATGTCTTTGTTACTTGGTGTCAGTGTATGTCTCTGTTACTTGGTGTAAGTGTGTGTCTGTGTTACTGGGTATCAGTGTATTTCTTTGTGACTTGGTGTCAGTGTATGTCTTTGTTACTGGGTGTCAGTTTATGTCTTTGTGACTTGGTGTCAGTGTATGTCTGTGTTACTTAGTGTAAGTGTATGTCTTTGTTACCTTGTGTCAGTCTGTGTCTGTGTTACTTGGTGTAAGTGTGTGTCTTTGTTACTTGGTGTCAGTGTATGTCTTTGTTACTTGGTGTAAGAGTGCGTTTGTGTTACTTGGTGTAAGTGTGTGTCCGTGTTACTTGGTGTCAGTGTATATCTTTGTTACTTGGTGTCAGTGTATGTCTGTGTCAGTTGGTATCAGTGTGTTTGTTTGTGTTACTGGGTGTCAGTGTGTGTCTGTGTTACTTGGTGTAAGTGTGTGTCTTTGGTACTTGGTGTCAGTGTATGTCTTTGTTACTGGGTGTCAGTGTAGGTCTTTGTTACTGGGTGTCAGTGTCTGTCTTTGTTTCTTGGTGTAAGTGTGTGTCTGTGTTACTGGATATCAGTGTATGTCTTTGTTACTTGGTGTCAGTGTATGTCTGTGCTACTTGGTGTAAGTGTGTGTCTGTGTTACTGGGTATCAGTGTATGTCTTTGTTACTTGGTGTAACTGTGTGTCTGTGTTACTGGGTTTCAGTGTATGTCTTTGTTACTTGGTGTCAGTGTATGTCTTTGTTACTTGGTGTACATAGAACATAGAACATAGAACATAGAACATACAGCACAGAACAGGCCCTTCGGCCCACAATGTTGTGCCGATCCTTTGTCCTCTGTCAAGGACAATTTAATCTATACCCCATCATTCTCCTTTATCCATATACCTATCCAAAAGCCTTTTGAAAGTCCCTAAAGTTTCTGACTCAACAACTTCCCCGGGCAAGGCATTCCATGCCTCGACCACTCTCTGGGTAAAGAACCTTCCCCTGACATCCCCCTTATATCTCCCACCCTTCACCTTAAATTTATGACCCCTTGTAACGCTTTGCTCCACCCGGGGAAAAAGTTTATGACTGTCTACCCTATCTATTCCCCTGATCATCTTATAAACCTCTATCATGTCACCCCTCATCCTTCTCCTTTCTAATGAGAAGAGGCCGAGAATGTTCAGCCTTTCCTCGTAAGACTTATTCTCCATTCCAGGCAACATCCTGGTAAATCTCCTCTGCACCCTCTCCAAGGCTTCCACATCCTTCCTAAAATGAGGCGACCAGAACTGCACACAGTACTCCAAATGAGGCCTTACCAAGGTCCTGTACAGCTGCATCATCACCTCACGGCTCTTAAATTCAATCCCTCTGCTAATGAACGCTAACACCCCATATGCCTTCTTCACAGCCCTATCCACTTGAGTTGCAACTTTCAATGATCTATGCACATAGACCCCAAGGTCTCTCTGCTCCTCCACATGCCCAAGAACCCTACCGTTAACCCAGTATTTTGCATTCATGTTTGTCCTTCCAAAATGGACGACCTCACACTTTTCAGGGTTAAACTCCATCTGCCACTTTTCAGCCCAGCACTGCAACCTATCCAAGTCCCTTTGCAGACGACAATAGCCCTCCTCGGTATCCACAACTCCACCAACCTTTGTATCATCTGCAAATTTACTGACCCACCCTTCGACTTCCTCATCCAAGTCGTTAATAAAAATCACAAACAGGAGAGGACCCAGAACTGATCCCTGCGGCACGCCACTGGTAACTGGGCTCCAGGCTGAGTATTTACCATCTAAGACCACTCTCTGCCTTCTATCAGTTAGCCAATTCTTAATCCAACTGGCCACATTCCCCACTATCCCATGCCTCCTGACTTTCTCCATAAGTCTACCATGGGGGACCTTATCAAATGCCTTACTAAAATCCATGTACACCACATCCACTGGTTTACCCTCATCCACTTGCTTGGTCACCTGCTCAAAGAATTCAATCAGGCTTGTGAGGCAAGACCTACCCCTCACAAAACCGTGCTGACTGTCCCGAATCAAGCAGTGTCTTTCCATATGCTCAGAAATCCTATCCCTCAGCACCTTTTCCATCAACTTGCCTACCACCGAAGTAAGACTAACTGGCCTGTAATTCCCAGGGTTGTTCCTATTCCCTTTCTTGAACAGGGGCACAACATTTGCCACCCTCCAATCACCTGGTACCACCCCCGTCAGCAGAGAAGATGAAAAGATCATTGCCAGCGGCTCTGCAATTTCATCCCTTGCTTCCCATAACATCCTTGGATATACCCCGTCAGGCCCGGGAGACTTGTCTATCTTCAAGTTATTCAAAAACCCCAACACATCTTCCCTCCTAACGAGCACTTCCTCGAGCTTACCAGTCTGTTTCACACCGTCCTCTTCAGTAATACACCCCTTCTCATTCGTAAATACCGAAGAGAAGTACTCATTCAAAACCTCACTTATCTCTTCCGGCTCAACACACAGTCTCCCGCTATTGTCCTTGACCGGACCTATGGTCCCCCTGGTCATCCTCATATTTCTGACATACGCGTAAAAGGCCTTGGGGTTTTCTTTTATCCTACCCGCCAAGCATTTTTCATGCCCTCTCTTAGCTCTCCTAATCCCTTTCTTCAGATCCTTCCTGGCCATCTTGTATCCCTCCAGAGCTATGCCTGTGCCCTTTTTCCTCAACTTTATATACGCATCCTTCTTCTTCCTAACAAGACTCTCAACCTCTCTTGTCAACCACGGTTCCCTCACATGACCATCCCTTCCCTGTCTGACAGGGACATGCTTATCAATGGCCCCTACTATCTGCTCCTTGAAAAAGTTCCACATTTCGACCGTGCCCTTCCCTGCCAGCATATGCTCCCAACTTATGCTCCTCAGTTCCTGCCTGACAGCATCATATCTACCCTTCCCCCAATTGTAAACCTTGCCCTGTTGCACATACCTATCCCTCTCCATTACCACAGTGAATGCTACAGAATTGTGATCACTATCTCCAAAGTGCTCGCCCACCAACAGCTCTATCACTTGCCCTGGTTCATTACCTAGTACCAAATCCAATATTGCCTCCCCTCTGGTCGGGCAGTCTACATACTGAGTCAGAAAAGCTTCCTGGACATACTGCACAAACACTACCCCATCCAAACTATTCGATCTAAAGAGTTGCCAATCAATATTTGGGAAGTTGAAATCCCCCATAATTACTACCCTGTGACTTCTGCTCCTTTCCAAAATCTGTTTCCCAATCTGCTCTTCCACCTCCCTGCTGCTATTGGGGGGCCTATAGAAAACTCCCATCAAGGTGACTGCTCCTTTCCTGTTCCTGACCTCAACCCACAGTGCCTCAGTCGGCAGATCCTCATCGAAAATTCTTTCAGCAGTTGTTACACTATTTCTAACTAACAATGCCACCCCCCACCTCTTTTACCACCATTCCTAATCTTATGAAAACATCTATAACCAGGTACCTCCAAAAACCATTCCTCCCCCTCACCTATCCACGTTTCAGTGATGGCCACAACATCGTAGTCCCAAGTGCCCATCCACGCCTTCAATTCACTCACCTTATTCCTGATGCTTCTTGCGTTGAAGTATACGCACTTTAACCCTTCTCCGTGCCCATCTGTCCTCTGTGACAGTGCTACCTTCCCCAATACCTCACTACACTCTTTGTCTTTCTGAGTGGACCCACTGGTCCCTGGATTACAAGTCCGGTTCCCATCCCCCTCCCAAACTAGTTTAAACCCTCCCGAACAGTACTAGCAAACCTCCCTCCCAGGATATTGGTGCCCCTCTGGTTCAGATGCAGCCCGTCCTGTTTGAACAGGTCCCATCTTCCCCAGAATGCAGTCCAATTATCCAAGAACTGGAAGCCCTCCCTCCTACACCATTCCTGCAGCCACGTGTTCAGCTGTGCTCTCTCCCTATTCCTAGCCTCACTATCACGTGGCGCCGGCAACAAACCAGAGATAACAACTCTGTCCGTCCGAGCTTTCAGCTTCCAGCCTAACTCCCTAAACTCACTTCTAACATCTGTGCCACCCTTCCTTCCTACGTCGTTGGTGCCAATGTGCACCACGACCTCTGGCTGCTCCCCCTCCCCTTTAAGGATCCTGAAGACGCGATCACAAACATCACGGACCCTGGCACCAGGGAGGCAACAAACCATCCGTGCGTCTCGCCTGCGCCCACAGAACCGCCTGTCCGTACTCCTCACCATCGAGTCCCCGATGACTAGTGCTCTCCCATTCTCCCTCCTTCCCTTCTGAGCCACAGTGCAGGACCCCGTGCCAGAGGCCCGGTCACTGCAGCCTGCCCCCGATAGTAAGTGTATGTCTTTGTTACTTGGTGTCAGTGTATGTCTTTGTTACTTTGTGTAAGTGTGTGTCTGTGTTACTGGGTGTCAGTGTGTGTCTGTGTTGCTTGGTGTAAGTGTGTGTCTTTGTTACTTGGTGTCCGTGTGTGTCTGTGTTACTGGGTGTCAGTTTATGTCTTTGACACTTGAAGTCAGTGTATGTCTTTGTTACTTGGTGTAAGTGTGTGTCTGTGTTACTGGGTATCAGTGTCTGTCTTTGTTACTTGGTGTAAGTGTGTGCCTGTGTTACTGGATATCAGTGTATGTCTTTGTTACTTGGTGTCAGTGTATGTCTGTGTTACTTGGTGTAATTGTGTGTCTGTGTTACTGGGTATCAGTGTATGTCTTTGTGACTTGGTGTAAGTGTATGTATTTGTTACTTGGTGTAATTGTCTGTCTGTGTTACTGGGTATCATTGTATGTCTTTGTTACTTTGTGTCAGTGCATGTCAAAATACTTGGTGTAAGTGTATGTCTTTGTTACTTGGTGTAATTGTCTGTCTTTGTTACTTGGTGTCAGTGTATGTCTGTGTTACTTGGTGTAAGTGTGTGTCTTTGTTACTTGGTGTAAGTGTGTGGCTTTGTTACTTGGTGTCAGTGTATGTGTTTGTTACGTGGTGTCAGTGTGTTTCTGTGTTACTGGGCATCAGTGTATGTCTTTGTCACTTGGTATCAGTGTATGTCTTTGTGACTTGGTGCCTGTGTATTTCTGTGTTACTTGGTGTAAGTGTATGTCTTTGTTTCTTGGTGTAAGTGTATGTCTTTGTTACTTGGTGTCAGTGTATGTCTGTGTTACTTGGTGTAACTGTGTCTCTTTGTTACTTGGTGTAAGTGTATGTCTTTGTTACTTGGTGTCAGAGTATGTCTTTGTTACTTGGTGTCAGTTTGTGTCTTTGTTACTGGGCATCAGTGTATGTCTTTGTGACTTGGTATCATTGTTTGTCTGTGTTACTGGGTGTCAAAGTGTGTCTGTGTTACTTGGTGTAAGTGTGAGTCTTTCTTACTTGGTGTCCTTGTGTGTCTGTCTTACTGGGTGTCAGTGTATGTCTTTGTTACTGGGTGTCGGTGTATGTCTTTGTTACTTGGTGTAAGTGTGTGTCTGTGTTACTGGGTATCAGGGTCTGTCTTTTTTACTTGTTGTAAGTGTGTGTCTTTGTTACTGGGTATAAGTGCATTTCTTTGTTACTTGGGGTCATTGTATGTCTGTGTTACTTGGTGCAAGTGTGTGTCTATGTTACTGGGTATCAGTGTATGTCTTTGTTACTTTGTGTCAGTGTATGTCAAAATACTTGGTGTCAGTGTATGTCTGTGTTACTTGGTGCACGTGTGTGTCTTTGAAACTTGGTGTCAGTGTATGTCTTTGTTACATGGTGTCAGTGTGTGTCTTTGTTACTGGGTATCAGTGCATGTCTTTGTTACTTGCTGTCATTGTATGTCTGTGTTACTTGGTGTAAGTGTGTGTCTGTGTTACTTGGTGTAAGTGTGTGTCTTTGAAACTTGGTGTCAGTGTATGTCTTTGTTACTTGGTGTCAGTGTATGTCTTTGTAACTGGGTATCAGTGCATGTCTTTGTTACTTGGTGTCAGTGTATGTCTGTGTAACTTGGTGAAACTGTGTTTCTTTGAAACTTGGTGTCAGTGTATGTCTTTGTTACTTGGTGTAAGTGTGTGTCTGTGTTACTGGGTATCAGGGTCTGTCTTTTTTACTTGTTGTAAGTGTGTGTCTTTGTTACTGGGTATAAGTGCTTGTCTTTGTTACTTGGTGTCATTGTATGTCTGTGTTACTTGGTGTAAGTGTGTGTCTGTGTTACTGGGTATCAGTGTATGTCTTTGTTACTTGGTGTCAGTGTATGTCAAAATACTTGGTGTAAGTGTATGTCTTTGTTACTTGGTGTAATTGTCTGTCTTTGTTACTTGGTGTCAGTGTATGTCTGTGTTACTTGGTGTAAGTGTGTGTCTTTGTTACTTGGTGTAAGTGTGTGGCTTTGTTACTTGGTGTCAGTTTGTGTCTGTGTTACTGGGCATCAGTGTATGTCTTTGAGACTTGGTATCAGTGTATGTCTTTGTGACTTGGTGTCAGTGTATGTCTTTTATACTGGGTGTCAGTGTGTGTCTGTGTTACTTGGTGTCAGTGTATGTCTTTTCTACTGTGTTTCAGTGTTTGTTTGTGTTACTGGGTGTCAGTGTGTGTCTGTGACACTAGGTGTCAGTATTTAGTTTAGTTTAGAGATACAGCACTTAAATAGGCCCTTCGGCCCACCGAATGTGTGCAGACCATCAACCACCCATTTATACTAATCCTACACTAATCCCGTATTCCTATCACATCTCCACCTGTACCTATATATTTCCCTTCCACCTTCCTATACTAGGGGCAATTTATGATGGCCAATTAACCTATCAACCTGTAAGTCTTTGGCATGTGGGAGGAAACCGGAGCACCGGGAGGAAACGCACGCAGACACAGGGAGAACTTGCAAACTCCGCACAGGCAGTACCCAGAATCGAACCCGGGTCCCTGGAGCTGTGAGGCTGCGGTGCTAACCACTGCGCCAATGTGACCCCCACCCCCCCACCCCCCCAAGTGTGTGCCTGTGTTACTGGGTATCAGTGTCTGTCTTTGTTACTTGGTGTCAGTATATGTCTGTGTTACTTGATGTAAGTGTGTGTCTTTGTTACTTGGTGTAAGTGTATGTCTTTGTTACTTGGTGCCAGTGTATGTCTTTGTTACTAGGTGTAAGTGTGTGTCTGTGTTACTGGGTGCCAGTGTGTGTCTGTGTTACTTTGTGTAAGTGTGTGTCTTTGTTACTTGGTGTCCGTGTGTGTCTGTGTTACTGGGTGTCTGTTTATGTCTTTGTTACTTGGTGTCAGTGTATGTCTTTGTTACTTGGTGTAAGTGTGTGTCTGTATTACTGGGTATCAGTGTCTGTCTATGTTACTTGGTGTAAGTGTGTGTCTGTGTTACTGGGTGTCAGTGTATGTCTTTGTTACTTGGTGTAAGTGTATGTCTTTGTTACTTGGTGTAAGTGTGTGTTTGTGTTACTTGGTGTAAGTGTGTGTCTGTGTTACTTGGTGTCAGTGTATGTCTTTGTTACTTCGTGTCAGTGTATGTCTGTGTCACTTGGTGTCAGTGTGTTTGTTTGTGTTACTGGGTGTCAGTGCGTGTCTGTGTTACTTGGTGTAAGTGTGTGTCTTTGTTACTGGGTACCAGTGTCTGTCTTTTTTAATTGGTGTAAGTGTGTGTCTGTGTTACCTGGTATCAGTGTATGTCTTTGTTACTTGGTGTCAGTGTATGTCTCTGTTACTTGGTGTAAGTGTGTGTCTGTGTTACTGGGTATCAGTGTATTTCTTTGTGACTTGGTGTCAGTGTATGTCTTTGTTACTGGGTGTCAGTGTGTGTCTTTGTGACTTGGTGTCAGTGTATGTCTGTGTTACTTAGTGTAAGTGTATGTCTTTGTTACCTGGTGTCAGTCTGTGTCTGTGTTACTTGGTGTAAGTGTGTGTCTTTGTTACTTGGTGTCAGTGTATGTCTTTGTTACTTGGTGTAAGAGTGCGTTTGTGTTACTTGGTGTTAGTGTGTGTCCGTGTTACTTGGTGTCAGTGTATATCTTTGTTACTTGGTGTCAGTGTATTTCTGTGTCAGTTGGTATCAGTGTGTTTGTTTGTGTTACTGGGTGTCAGAGTGTGTCTGTGTTACTTGGTGTAAGTGTGTGTCTTTGGTACTTGGTGTCCGTGTGTGTCTTTGTTACTGGGTGTCAGTGTAGGTCTTTGTTACTGGGTGTCAGTGTCTGTCTTTGTTACTTGGTGTAAGTGTGTGTCTGTGTTACTGGATATCAGTGTAAGTCTTTGTTACTTGGTGTCAGTGTATGACTGTGCTACTTGGTGTAAGTGTGTGTCTGTGTTACTGGGTATCAGTGTATGTCTTTGTTACTTGGTGTAACTGAGTGTCTGTGTTACTGGGTTTCAGTGTATGTCTTTGTTACTGGGTGTCAGTGTATGTCTTTGTTACTTGGTGTAAGTGTATGTCTTTGTTACTTGGTGTCAGTGTATGTCTTTGTTACTTTGTGTAAGTGTGTGTCTGTGTTACTGGGTGTCAGTGTGTGTCTGTGTTGCTTGGTGTAAGTGTGTGTCTTTGTTACTTGGTGTCCGTGTGTGTCTGTGTTACTGGGTGTCAGTTTATGTCTTTGTCACTTGAAGTCAGTGTCTGTCTTTGTTACTTGGTGTAAGTGTGTGCCTGTGTTACTGGATATCAGTGTATGTCTTTGTTACTTGGTGTCAGTGTATGTCTGTGTTACTTGGTGTAATTGTGTGTCTGTGTTACTGGGTATCAGTGTATGTCTTTTTGACTTGGTGTCAGTGTATGTCTTTGTTACTGGGTGTCAGTGTGTGTCTTTGTGACTTGGTGTCAGTGTATGTCTTTGTTACTTGGTGTAAGTGTGTGTCTGTGTTACTGGGTATCAGTGTATGTCATTGTTACTTGGTGTAAGTATGTGTCAAAATACTTGGTGTCAGTGAATGTCTTTGTTAATGGGTGTCAGTGTGTGTCTTCGTGACTTGGTGTCAGTGTATGTCTTTGTTACTTGGTGTAAGTGTGTGTCTGTGTTTCTGGGTATCAATGTATGTCTTTGTTACTTAGTGTCAGTTTATGTCTCTGTTACATGGTGTAAGTGTGTGTCTGTGTTACTGGGTATCAGTGTCTATTTTTTTCACTTGGTGTAAGTGTGTGTCTGTGTTACTGGGTATCAGTGTAGGTCTTTGTTACTTGGTGTCAGGTGTATGTCTGTGTTACTTGGTGTAAGTGTGTGCCTGTGTTACTGGGTATCAGTGTATGTCTTTGTTACTTGGTGTCAGTGTATGTCTTTGTTACTGGGTGTCAGTGTGTGTCTTTGTGACTTGGTGTCACTATATGTCTGTGTTACTTGGTGTAAGTGTATGTCTTTGTTACTTGGTGTCAGTCTATGTCTGTGTTACTTGGTGTAAGTGTGTGTCTTTGTTACTTGGTGTCAGTGTATGTCTTTGTTACTTGGTGTAAGTGTGTGTTTGTGTTCCTTGGTGTAAGTGTGTGTCTGTGTTACTTGGTATCAGTGTATGTCTTTGTTACTTGGTGTCAGTGTATGTCTGTGTCACTTGGTGTCAGTGTGTTTGTTTGTGTTACTGGGTGTCAGTGTGTGTCTGTGTTACTTGGTGTAAGTGTGGGACTTTGTTACTTGGTGTCAGTGTGTGTCTGTGTTACTGGGTGTCAGTGTCTGTCTTTGTTACTTAGTGTAAGTGTGTGTCTGTGTTACTGGGTATCAGTGTATGTCTTTGTTACTTGGTGTCAGTGTATGTCTGTGCTACTTGGTGGAAGTGTGTGTCTGTGCTACTGGGTATCAGTGTATGTCTTTGTTACTTGTTGTAAGTGTGTGTCTGTGTTACTGGGAATCAGTGTATGTCTTTGTTACTTGGTGTAAGTGTATGTCTTTGTTACTTGGTGTCAGTGTATGTCTTTGTTACTTGGTGTAAGTGTGTGTCTGTGTTTCTGGGTTTCAGTGTGTGTCTGCGTTACTTGGTGTAAGTGTGTGTCTTTGTTACTTGGTGTCCGTGTGTGTCTGTGTTGCTGGGTGTCAGTTTATGTCTTTGTTACTTGATTTCAGTGCATGTCTTTGTTACTTGGTGTAAGTGTGTGTGTGTGTTACTGGGTAGCAGTGTCTGTCTTTGTTACTTGGTGTAAGTGTGTGTCTGTGTTACTGGGTATCAGTGTATGTCTTTGTTACTTGGTGTCAGTGTATGTCTTTGTTACTTGGTGTAAGTGTGTGTCTGTGTTTCTGGGTGTCAGTGTGTGTCTGTGTTACTTGGTGTAAGTGTGTGTCTTTGTTACTTGGTGTCCATGTGTGTCTGTGTTGCTGGGTGTCAGTTTATGTCTTTGTTACTTGATTTCAGTTTATGTCTTTGTTACTTGGTGTAAGTGTGTGTGTGTGTTACTGGGTATCAGTGTCTGTCTTTGTTACTTGGTGCAAGTGTGTGTCTGTGTTACTGGGTATCAGTGTATCACTTTGTTACTTGGTGTCAGTGTATGTCTTTGTTACTTCGTGTAAGTGTATGTCTTTGTTACTTGGTGTCAGTGTATGTCTTTGTTACTTGGTGTAAGTGTGTGTCTGTGTTTCTGGGTGTCAGTGTGTGTCTGTGTTACTTGGTGTAAGTGTGTGTCTTTGTTACTTGGTGTCCGTGTGTGTCTGTGTTACTGGGTGTAAGTGTATGTCTTTGTTACTTGGTGTCAGTGTATGTCTTTGTTACTTGGTGTAAGTGCGTGTCTGTGTTTCTGGGTGCCAGTGTGTGTCTGTGTTACTTGGTGTAAGTGTGTGTCTTTGTTACTTGGTGTACGTGTGTGTGTGTGTTACTGGGTATCAGTGTCTGTCTTTGATACTTGGTGTAAGTGTGTGTCTGTGTTACTGGGTATCAGTGTATGTCTTTGTTACTTGTTGTCAGTGTATGTCTGTGTTACTTGGTGTAATTGTGTGTCTGTGTTACTGGGTATCAGTGTATGTCTTTGTGACTTGGTGTCAGTGTATGTCTTTGTTGCATGGTGTATGTGTGTGTCTGTGTTACTGGGTATCAGTTTATGTCTTTGTTACTTGGTGTAAGTGTGTGTCTGTGTTTCTGGGTATCAGTGTATGTCTTTGTTACTTGGTGTCAGTTTATGTCTCTGTTACTTGGTGTAAGTGTGTGTCTGTGTTACTGGGTATCAGTGTCTGTCTTTTTTACTTGGTGTAAGTGCGTGTCTGTGTTACTGGGTATCAGTGTATGTCTTTGTTACTTGGTGTCAGGTGTATGTCTGTGTTACTTGGTGTAAGTGTGTGTCTGTGTAACTGGGTATCAGTGTATGTCTTTGTGACTTGGTGTCAGTGTATGTCTTTGTTACTGGGTGTCAGTGTGTGTCTTTGTGACTTGGTGTCACTATATGTCTGTGTTACTTGGTGTAAGTGTATGTCTTTGTTACTTGGTGTCAGTCTATGTCTGTGTTACTTGGTGTAAGTGTGTGTCTTTGTTACTTGGTGTCAGTGTATGTCTTTGTTACTTGGTGTAAGTGTGTGTTTGTGTTACCTGGTGTAAGTGTGTGTCTGTGTTACTTGGTGTCAGTGTATGTCTTTGTTACTTGGTGTCAGTGTATGTCTGTGTCACTTGGTGTCATTGTGTTTGTTTGTGTTACTGGGTGTCAGTGTGTGTCTGTGTTAATTGGTGTAAGTGTGGGACTTTGTTACTTGTTGTCTGTGTGTGTCTGTGTTACTGGGTGTCAGTGTATGTCTTTGTTACTTTGTCTCAGTGTATGTCTTTGTTACTTGGTGTAAGTGTGTGTCTGTGTTACTGGGTGTCAGTGTCTGTCTTTGTTACTTGGTGTAAGTGTGTGTCTGTGTTACTGGGTATCAGTGTATGTCTTTGTTACTTGGTGTCAGTGTATGTCTGTGCTACTTGGTGTAAATGTGTGTCTGTGTTACTGGGTATCAGTGTATGTCTTTGTTACTTGTTGTAAGTGTGTGTCTGTGTTACAGGGAATCAGTGTATGTCTTTGTTACTTGCTGTAAGTGTATGTCTTTGTTACTTGGTGTGTGTGTGTGTCTGTGTTACTGGGTGTCAGTGTATGTCTTTGTTACTGTGTCTCAGTGTATGTCTTTGTTACTTGGTGTAAGTGTGTGTCTGTGTTACTGGGTGTCAGTGTATGTCTTTGTTACTTTGTCTCAGTGTATGTCTTTGTTACTTGGTGTAAGTGTGTGTCTGTGTTACTGGGTGTCAGTGTCTGTCTTTGTTACTTGGTGTAAGTGTGTGTCTGTGTTACTGGGTATCAGTGTATGTCTTTGTTACTTGGTGTCAGTGTATGTCTGTGCTACTTGGTGTAAATGTGTGTCTGTGTTACTGGGTATCAGTGTATGTCTTTGTTACTTGTTGTAAGTGTGTGTCTGTGTTACTGGGTATCAGTGTGTGTCTGTGTTACTGGGTATCAGTGTATGTCTTTGTTACTTGTTGTAAGTGTGTGTCTGTGTTACTGGGAATCAGTGTATGTCTTTGTTACTTGGTGTAAGTGTATGTCTTTGTTACTTGGTGTCAGTGTATGTCTTTGTTACTTGGTGTAAGTGTGTGTCTGTGTTTCTGGGTTTCAGTGTGTGTCTGTGTTACTTGGTGTAAGTGTGTGTCTTTGTTACTTGGTGTCCGTGTTTGTCTGTGTTGCTGGGTGTCAGTTTATGTCTTTGTTACCTGATTTCAGTGCATGTCTTTGTTACTTGGTGTAAGTGTGTGTGTGTGTTACTGGGTATCAGTGTCTGTCTTTGTTACTTGGTGTAAGTGTGCGTCTGTTTTACTGGGTATCAGTGTATGTCTTTGTTAAATGGTGTCAGTGTATGACTTTGTTACTTGGTGGAAGTGTATGTCTTTGTTACTTGGTGTCAGTGTATGTCTTTGTTACTTGGTGTAAGTGTGTGTCTGTTTTTCTGGGTGTCAGTGTGTGTCTGTGTTACTTGGTGTAAGTGTGTGTCTTTGTTACTTGGTGTCCATGTGTGTCTGTGTTGCTGGGTGTCAGTTTATGTCTTTGTTACTTGATTTCAGTGTATGTCTTTGTTACTTGGTGTAAGTGTGTGTGTGTGTTACTGGGTATCAGTGTCTGCCTTTGTTACTTGGTGTAAGTGTGTCTGTGTTACTGGGTATCAGTGTATGTATTTGTTACTTGGTGTCAGTGTATGTCTGTGTTACTTGGTGTAATTGTGTGTCTGTGTTACTGGGTATCAGTGTATGTCTTTGTGACTTGGTGTCAGTGTATGTCTTTGTTACTTGGTGTATGTGTGTGTCTGTGTTACTGGGTATCAGTGTATGTCTTTGTTACTTGGTGTCCATGTGTGTCTGTGTTACTGGGTATCAGTGTATGTCTTTGTTACTTGGTGTAAGTGAGTGTCTGTGTCACTGGGTTTCAGTGTATGTCTTTGTTACTTGGTGTCAGTGTATGTCTTTGTTACTTGGTGTAAGTGTGTGTCTGTGTTACTGGGTGTCAGTGTGCGCCTGTGTTACTTGGTGCAAATGTATGTCTTTGTTACTTGGTGTCAGTGTATGTCTTTGTTACTTGGTGTCAGTGTATAGCTTTGTTACTTGGTGTAAGTGTGTGTCTGTGTTACTGGGAATCAGTGTATGTCTTTGTTACTTGGTGTCAGTGTATGTCTTTGTTACTTGGTGTAAGTGTATGTCTTTGTTACTTCGTGTCAGTGTATGTCTTTGTTACTTGGTGTAAGTGTGTGTCTGTGTTTCTGGGTGTCAGTGTGTGTCTGTGTGACTTGGTGTAAGTGTGTGTCTTTGTTACTTGGTGTCCGTGTTTGTCTGTGTTGCTGGGTGTCAGTTTATGTCTTTGTTACTTGATTTCAGTGTATGTCTTTGTTACTTGGTGTAAGCGTGTGTGTGTGTTACTGGGTATCAGTGTATGTCTTTGTTACTTGGTGTCAGTGTATGTCTTTGTTACTTGGTGTAAGTGTATGTCTTTGTTACTTGGTGTCAGTGTATGTCTTTGTTACTTGGTGTAAGTGTGTGTCTGTGTTTCTGGGTGTCAGTGTGTGTCTGTGTTACTTGGTGTAAGTGTGTGTCTTTGTTACTTGGTGTCCGTGTGTGTCTGTGTTGCTGGGTGTCAGTTTATGTCTTTGTTACTTGATTTCAGTGTATGTCTTTGTTACTTGGTGTACGTGTGTGTGTGTGTTACTGGGTATCAGTGTCTGTCTTTGATACTTGGTGTAAGTGTGTGTCTGTGTTTCTCAGTATCAGTGTATGTATTTGTTACTTGGTGTCAGTGTATGTCTGTGTTACTTGGTGTAATTGTGTGTCTGTGTTACTGGGTATCAGTGTATGTCTTTGTGACTTGGTGTCAGTGTATGTCTTTGTTGCATGGTGTATGTGTGTGTCTGTGTTACTGGGTATCAGTGTATGTCTTTGTTACTTGGTGTAAGTGTGTGTCTGTGTTTCTGGGTATCAGTGTATGTCTTTGTTACTTGGTGTCAGTTTATGTCTCTGTTACTTGGTGTAAGTGTGTGTCTGTGTTACTGGGTATCAGAGTATGTCTTTGTTACTTGGTGTCAGGTGTATGTCTGTGTTACTTGGTGTAAGTGTGTGTCTGTGTTACTGGGTATCAGTGTATGTCTTTGTGACTTGGTGTCAGTGTATGTCTTTGTTACTGGGTGTCAGTGTGTGTCTTTGTGACTTGGTGTCACTATATGTCTGTGTTACTTGGTGTAAGTGTATGTCTTTGTTACTTGGTGTCAGTCTATGTCTGTGTTACTTGGTGTAAGTGTGTGTCTTTGTTACTTGGTGTCAGTGTATGTCTTTGTTACTTGGTGTAAGTGTGTGTTTGTGTTACCTGGTGTAAGTGTGTGTCTGTGTTACTTGGTGTCAGTGTATGTCTTTGTTACTTGGTGTCAGTGTATGTCTGTGTCACTTGGTGTCAGTGTGTTTGTTTGTGTTACTGGGTGTCAGTGTGTGTCTGTGTTACTTGGTGTAAGTGTGGGACTTTGTTACTTGGTGTCTGGGTGTGTCTGTGTAACTGGGTGTCAGTGTATGTCTTTGTTACTGTGTCTCAGTGTATGTCTTTGTTACTTGGTGTAAGTGTGTGTCTGTGTTACTGGGTGTCAGTGTCTGTCTTTGTTACTTGGTGTAAGTGTGTGTCTGTGTTACTGGGTATCAGTGTATGTCTTTGTTACTTGGTGTCAGTGTATGTCTGTGCTACTTGGTGTAAGTGTGTGTCTGTGTTACTGGGTATCAGTGTATGTCTTTGTTACTTGTTGTAAGTGTGTGTCTGTGTTACAGGGAATCTGTGTATGTCTTTATTACTTGGTGTAAGTGTATGTCTTTGTTACTTGGTATCAGTGTATGTCATTGTAACTTGGTGTAAGTGTGAGTCTGTGTTTCTGGGTTTCAGTGTGTGTCTGTGTTACTTGGTGTAAGTGTGTGTCTTTGTTACTTGGTGTCCTTGATTTTCTGTGTTGCTGGGTGTCAGTTTATGTCTTTGTTACTTGATTTCAGTGTATGTCTTTGTTACTTGGTGTAAGTGTGTGTGTGTGTTACTGGGTATCAGTGTCTGTCTTTGTTATTTGGTGTAAGAGTGTGTCTGTGTTACTGGGTATCAGTGTATGTCTTTGTTACTTGATGTCAGTGTATGTCTTTGTTACTTGGTGTAAGTGTGTGTCTGTGTTTCTGGGTGTCAGTGTGTGTCTGTGTTACTTGGTGTAAGTGTGTGTCTTTGTTACTTGGTGTCCGTGTGTGTCTGTGTTGCTCGGTGTCAGTTTATGTCTTTGTTAATTGATTTCAGTGTATGTCTTTGTTACTTGGTGTATGTGTGTGTCTGTGTTACTGGGTATCAATGTATGTCTTTGTTACTTGGTGTAATTGTGTGTCTGTGTTACTGGGTTTCAGTGTATGTCTTTGTTACTTGGTGTCAGTGTATGTCTTTGTTTCTTGGTGTAAGTGTGTGTCTGTGTTACTGGGTGTCAGTGTGCGCCTGTGTTACTTGGTGTAAATGTATGTCTTTGTTACTTGGTGTCAGTGTATGTCTTTGTTACTTGGTGTCAGTGTATATCTTTGTTACTTGGTGTAAGTGTGTGTCTGTGTTACTGGGAATCAGTGTATGTCTTTGTTACTTGGTGTCAGTGTATGTCTTTGTTACTTGGTGTAAGTGTATGTCTTTGTTACTTGGTGTCAGTGTATGTCTTTGTTACTTGGTGTAAGTGTGTGTCTGTGTTTCTGGGTGTCAGTGTGTGTCTGTGTGACTTGGTGTAAGTGTGTGTCTTTGTTACTTGGTGTCCGTGTTTGTCTGTGTTGCTGGGTGTCAGTTTATGTCTTTGTTCCTTGGTGTCAGTGTATGTCTTTGTTACTTGGTGTAAGTGTATGTCTTTGTTACTTGGTGTCAGTGTATGTCTTTGTTAGTTGGTGTAAGTGTGTGTCTGTGTTTCTGTGTGTCAGTGTGTGTCTGTGTGACTTGGTGTAAGTGTGTGTCTTTGTTACTTGGTGTCCGTGTTTGTCTGTGTTGCTGGGTGTCAGTTTATGTCTTTGTTACTTGATTTCAGTGTATGTCTTTGTTACTTGGTGTAAGCGTGTGTGTGTGTTACTGGGTATCAGTGTATGTCTTTGTTACTTGGTGTCAGTGTATGTCTTTGTTACTTGGTGTAAGTGTATGTCTTTGTTACTTGGTGTCAGTGTATGTCTTTGTTACTTGGTGTAAGTGTGTGTCTGTGTTTCTGGGTGTCAGTGTGTGTCTGTGTTACTTGGTGTAATTGTGTGTCTGTGTTACTGGGTATCAGTGTATGTCTTTGTGACTTGGTGTCAGTGTATGTCTTTGTTGCATGGTGTATGTGTGTGTCTGTGTTACTGGGTATCAGTGTATGTCTTTGTTACTTGGTGTAAGTGTGTGTCTGTGTTTCTGGGTATCAGTGTATGTCTTTGTTACTTGGTGTCAGTTTATGTCTCTGTTACTTGGTGTAAGTGTGTGTCTGTGTTACTGGGTATCAGTGTATGTCTTTGTTACTTGGTGTCAGGTGTATGTCTGTGTTACTTGGTGTAAGTGTGTGTCTGTGTTACTGGGTATCAGTGTATGTCTTTGTGACTTGGTGTCAGTGTATGTCTTTGTTACTGGGTGTCAGTGTGTGTCTTTGTGACTTGGTGTCACTATATGTCTGTGTTACTTGGTGTAAGTGTATGTCTTTGTTACTTGGTGTCAGTCTATGTCTGTGTTACTTGGTGTAAGTGTGTGTCTTTGTTACTTGGTGTCAGTGTATGTCTTTGTTAATTGGTGTAAGTGTGTGTTTGTGTTACCTGGTGTAAGTGTGTGTCTGTGTTACTTGGTGTCAGTGTATGTCTTTGTTACTTGGTGTCAGTGTATGTCTGTGTCACTTGGTGTCAGTGTGTTTGTTTGTGTTACTGGGTGTCAGTGTGTGTCTGTGTTACTTGGTGTAAGTGTGGGACTTTGTTACTTGGTGTCTGTGTGTGTCTGTGTTACTGGGTGTCAGTGTATGTCTTTGTTACTGTGTCTCAGTGTATGTCTTTGTTACTTGGTGTAAGTGTGTGTCTGTGTTACTGGGTGTCAGTGTCTGTCTTTGTTACTTGGTGTAAGTGTGTGTCTGTGTTACTGGGTATCAGTGTATGTCTTTGTTACTTGGTGTCAGTGTATGTCTGTGCTACTTGGTGTAAGTGTGTGTCTGTGTTACTGGGTATCAGTGTATGTCTTTGTTACTTGTTGTAAGTGTGTGTCTGTGTTACAGGGAATCAGTGTATGTCTTTGTTACTTGTTGTAAGTGTGTGTCTGTGTTACAGGGAATCAGTGTATGTCTTTATTACTTGGTGTAAGTGTATGTCTTTGTTACTTGGTATCAGTGTATGTCATTGTAACTTGGTGTAAGTGTGAGTCTGTGTTTCTTGGTTTCAGTGTGTGTCTGTGTTACTTGGTGTAAGTGTGTGTCTTTGTTACTTGGTGTCCTTGATTTTCTGTGTTGCTGGGTGTCAGTTTATGTCTTTGCTACTTCATTTCAGTGTATGTCTTTGTTCCTTGGTGTAAGTGTGTGTGTGTGTTACTGGGTATCAGTGTCTGTCTTTGTTATTTGGTGTAAGAGTGTGTCTGTGTTACTGGGTATCAGTGTATGTCTTTGTTACTTGGTGTCAGTGTATGTCTTTGTTACTTGGTGTAAGTGTATGTCTTTGTTACTTGGTGTCAGTGTATGTCTTTGTTACTTGGTGTAAGTGTGTGTCTGTGTTTCTGGGTGTCAGTGTGTGTCTGTATTACTTGGTGTAAGTGTGTGTCTTTGTTACTTGGTGTCCGTGTGTGTCTGTGTTGCTCGGTGTCAGTTTATGTCTTTGTTACTTGATTTCAGTGTATGTATTTGTTACTTGGTGTAATTGTGTGTCTGTATTACTGGGTATCAGTGTATGTCTTTGTGACTTGGTTTCAGTGTATGTCTTTGTTACTTGGTGTATGTGTGTGTCTGTGTTACTGGGTATCAGTGTATGTCTTTGTTACTTGGTGTAATTGTGTGTCTGTGTTACTGGGTATCAGTGTATGTCTTTGTTACTTGGTGTAAGTGTGTGTCTGTGTTACTGGGTTTCAGTGTATGTCTTTGTTACTTGGTGTAAGTGTATGTCTTTGTTTCTTGGTGTAAGTGTGTGTCTGTGTTACTGGGTGTCAGTGTGCGCCTGTGTTACTTGGTGTAAATGTATGTCTTTGTTACTTGGTGTCAGTGTATGTCTTTGTTACTTGGTGTCAGTGTATATCTTTGTTACTTGGTGTAAGTGTGTGTCTGTGTTACTGGGAATCAGTGTATGTCTTTGTTACTTGGTGTCAGTGTATGTCTTTGTTACTTGGTGTAAGTGTATGTCTTTGTTACTTGGTGTCAGTGTATGTCTTTGTTACTTGGTGTAAGTGTGTGTCTGTGTTTCTGGGTGTCAGTGTGTGTCTGTGTGACTTGGTGTAAGTGTGTGTCTTTGTTACTTGGTGTCCCTGTTTGTCTGTGTTGCTGGGTGTCAGTTTATGTCTTTGTTACTTGGTGTCAGTGTATGTCTTTGTTACTTTGTGTAAGTGTATGTCTTTGTTACTTGGTGTCAGTGTATGTCTTTGTTACTTGGTGTAAGTGTATGTCTTTGTTACTTGGTGTAAGCGTGTGTGTGTGTTACTGGGTATCAGTGTATGTCTTTGTTACTTGGTGTCAGTGTATGTCTTTGTTACTTGGTGTAAGTGTATGTCTTTGTTACTTGGTGTCAGTGTATGTCTTTGTTACTTGGTGTAAGTGTGTGTCTGTGTTTCTGGGTGTCAGTGTGTGTCTGTGTTACTTGGTGTAAGTGTGTGTCTTTGTTACTTGGTGTCCGTGTGTGTCTGTGTTGCTTGGTGTCAGTTTATGTCTTTGTTACTTGATTTCAGTGTATGTCTTTGTTACTTGGTGTACGTGTGTGTGTGTTTTACTGGGTATCAGTGTCTGTCTTTGTTACTTGGTGTAAGTGTGTGTCTGTGTTACTGGGTATCAGTGTATGTATTTGTTACTTGGTGTCAGTGTATGTCTGTGTTACTTGGTGTAATTGTGTGTCTGTGTTACTGGGTATCAGTGTATGTCTTTGTGACTTGGTGTCAGTGTATGTCTTTGTTGCATGGTGTATGTGTGTGTCTGTGTTACTGGGTATCAGTGTATGTCTTTGTTACTTGGTGTAAGTGTGTGTCTGTGTTTCTGGGTATCAGTGTATGTCTTTGTTACTTGGTGTCAGTTTATGTCTCTGTTACTTGGTGTAAGTGTGTGTCTGTGTTACTGGGTATCAGTGTATGTCTTTGTTACTTGGTGTCAGGTGTATGTCTGTGTTACTTGGTGTAAGTGTGTGTCTGTGTTACTGGGTATCAGTGTATGTCTTTGTGACTTGGTGTCAGTGTATGTCTTTGTTACTGGGTGTCAGTGTGTGTCTTTGTGACTTGGTGTCACGAGATGTCTGTGTTACTTGGTGTAAGTGTATGTCTTTGTTACTTGGTGTCAGTCTATGTCTGTGTTACTTGGTGTAAGTGTGTGTCTTTGTTACTTGGTGTCAGTGTATGTCTTTGTTACTTGGTGTAAGTGTGTGTTTGTGTTACCTGGTGTAAGTGTGTGTCTGTGTTACTTGTTGTCAGTGTATGTCTTTGTTACTTGGTGTCAGTGTATGTCTGTGTCACTTGGTGTCAGTGTGTTTGTTTGTGTTACTGGGTGTCAGTGTGTGTCTGTGTTACTTGGTGTAAGTGTGGGACTTTGTTACTTGGTGTCTGTGTGTGTCTGTGTTACTGGGTGTCAGTGTATGTCTTTGTTACTGTGTCTCAGTGTATGTCTTTGTTACTTGGTGTAAGTGTGTGTCTTTGTTACTGGGTGTCAGTGTCTGTCTTTGTTACTTGGTGTAAGTGTGTGTCTGTGTTACTGGGTATCAGTGTATGTCTTTGTTACTTGGTGTCAGTGTATGTCTATGCTACTTGGTGTAAGTGTGTGTCTGTGTTACTGGGTATCAGTGTAAGTCTTTGTTACTTGTTGTAAGTGTGTGTCTGTGTTACAGGGAATCAGTGTATGTCTTTATTACTTGGTGTAAGTGTATGTCTTTGTTACTTGGTATCAGTGTATGTCATTGTTACTTGGTGTAAGTGTGAGTCTGTGTTTCTGGGTTTCAGTGTGTGTCTGTGTTACTTGGTGTAAGTGTGTGTCTTTGTTACTTGGTGTCCTTGATTTTCTGTGTTACTGGGTGTCAGTTTATGTCTTTGTTACTTGATTTCAGTGTATGTCTTTGTTACTTGGTGTAAGTGTGTTTGTCTGTTACTGGGCATCAGTGTCTGTCTTTGTTATTTGGTGTAAGAGTGTGTCTGTGTTACTGGGTATCAGTGTATGTCTTTGTTACTTGGTGTCAGTGTATGTCTTTGTTACTTGGTGTAAGTGTATGTCTTTGTTACTTGGTGTCAGTGTATGTCTTTGTTACTTGGTGTAAGTGTGTGTCTGTGTTTCTGGGTGTCAGTGTGTGTCTGTGTTACTTGGTGTAAGTGTGTGTCTTTGTTACTTGGTGTCCGTGTGTGTCTGTGTTGCTCGGTGTCAGTTTATGTCTTTGTTACTTGATTTCAGTGTATGTATTTGTTACTTGGTGTAATTGTGTGTCTGTGTTACTGGGTATCAGTGTATGTCTTTGTGACTTGGTGTCAGTGTATGTCTTTGTTACTTGGTGTATGTGTGTGTCTGTGTTACTGGGTATCAGTGTATGTCTTTGTTACTTGGTGTAATTGTGTGTCTGTGTTACTGGGTATCAGTGTATGTCTTTGTTACTTGGTGTAAGTGTGTGTCTGTGTTGCTGGGTTTCAGTGTATGTCTTTGTTACTTGGTGTCAGTGTATGTCTTTGTTTCTTGGTGTAAGTGTGTGTCTGTGTTACTGGGTGTCAGTGTGCGCCTGTGTTACTTGGTGTAAATGTATGTCTTTGTTACTTGGTGTCAGTGTATGTCTTTGTTACTTGGTGTCAGTGTATATCTTTGTAACTTGGTGTAAGTGTGTGTCTGTGTTACTGGGAATCAGTGTATGTCTTTGTTACTTGGTGTCAGTGTATGTCTTTGTTACTTGGTGTAAGTGTATGTCTTTGTTACTTGGTGTCAGTGTATGTCTTTGTTACTTGGTGTAAGTGTGTGTCTGTGTTTCTGGGTGTCAGTGTGTGTCTGTGTGACTTGGTGTAAGTGTGTGTCTTTGTTACTTGGTGTCCGTGTTTGTCTGTGTTGCTGGGTGTCAGTTTATGTCTTTGTTACTTGGTGTCAGTGTATGTCTTTGTTACTTGGTGTAAGTGTATGTCTTTGTTACTTGGTGTCAGTGTATGTCTTTGTTACTTGGTGTAAGTGTGTGTCTGTGTTTCTGGGTGTCAGTGTGTGTCTGTGTTACTTGGTGTAAGAGTGTGTCTTTGTTACTTGGTGTCCGTGTGTGTCTGTGTTGCTGGGTGTCAGTTTATGTCTTTGTTACTTGATTTCAGTGTATGTCTTTGTTACTTGGTGTACGTGTGTGTGTGTGTTACTGGGTATCAGTGTCTGTCTTTGTTACTTGGTGTAAGTGTGTGTCTGTGTTACTGGGTATCAGTGTATGTATTTGTTACTTGGTGTCAGTGTATGTCTGTGTTACTTGGTGTAAGTGTGTGTCTGTGTTACTGGGTATCAGTGTATGTCTTTGTGACTTGGTGTCAGTGTATGTCTTTGTTGCATGGTGTATGTTTGTGTCTGTGTTACTGGGTATCAGTGTATGTCTTTGTTACTTGGTGTAAGTGTGTGTCTGTGTTTCTGGGTATCAGTGTATGTCTTTGTTACTTGGTGTCAGTTTATGTCTCTGTTACTTGGTGTAAGTGTGTGTCTGTGTTACTGGGTATCAGTGTATGTCTTTGTTACTTGGTGTCAGGTGTATGTCTGTGTTACTTGGTGTAAGTGTGTGTCTCTGTTACTGGGTATCAGTGTATGTCTTTGTGACTTGGTGTCAGTGTATGTCTTTGTTACTGGGTGTCAGTGTGTGTCTTTGTGACTTGGTGTCACTATATGTCTGTGTTACTTGGTGTAAGTGTATGTCTTTATCACTTGGTGTCAGTCTATGTCTGTGTTACTTGGTGTAAGTGTGTGTCTTTGTTACTTGGTGTCAGTGTATGTCTTTGTTACTTGGTGTAAGTGTGTGTTTGTGTTACCTGGTGTAAGTGTGTGTCTGTGTTACTTGGTGTCAGTGTATGTCTTTGTTACTTGGTGTCAGTGTATGTCTGTGTCACTTGGTGTCAGTGTGTTTGTTTGTGTTACTGGGTGTCAGTGTGTGTCTGTGTTACTTGGTGTAAGTGTGGGACTTTGTTACTTGGTGTCTGTGTGTGTCTGTGTTACTGGGTGTCAGTGTATGTCTTTGTTACTGTGTCTCAGTGTATGTCTTTGTTACTTGGTGTAAGTGTGTGTCTGTGTTACTGGGTGTCAGTGTCTGTCTTTGTTACTTGGTGTAAGTGTGTGTCTGTGTTACTGGGTATCAGTGTATGTCTTTGTTACTTGGTGTCAGTGTATGTCTGTGCTACTTGGTGGAAGTGTGTGTCTGTGTTACTGGGTATCAGTGTATGTCTTTGTTACTTGTTGTAAGTGTGTGTCTGTGTTACAGGGAATCAGTGTATGTCTTTGTTACTTTGTGTAAGTGTATGTCTTTGTTACTTGGTATCAGTGTATGTCTTTGTTACTTGGTGTAAGTGTGAGTCTGTGTTTCTGGGTTTCAGTGTGTGTCTGTGTTACTTGGTGTAAGTGTGTGTCTTTGTTACTTGGTGTCCGTGATTTTCTGTGTTGCTGGGTGTCAGTTTATGTCTTTGTTACTTGATTTCAGTGTATGTCTTTGTTACTTGGTGTAAGTGTGTGTGTGTGTTACTGGGTATCAGTGTCTGTCTTTGTTATTTGGTGTAAGACTGTGTCTGTGTTACTGGGTATCAGTGTATGTCTTTGTTACTTGGTGTCAGTGTATGTCTTTGTTACTTGGTGTAAGTGTATGTCTTTGTTACTTCGTGTCAGTGTATGTCTTTGTTACTTGGTGTAAGTGTGTGTCTGTGTTTCTGGGTGTCAGTGTGTGTCTGTGTTACTTGCTGTAAGTGTGTGTCTTTGTTACTTGGTGTCCGTGTGTGTCTGTGTTGCTCGGTGTCAGTTTATGTCTTTGTTACTTGATTTCAGTGTATGTCTTTGTTACTTGGTGTAATTGTGTGTCTGTGTTACTGGGTATCAGTGTATGTCTTTGTGACTTGGTGTCAGTGTATGTCTTTGTTACTTGGTGTATGTGTGTGTCTGTGTTACTGGGTATCAGTGTATGTCTTTGTTACTTGGTGTAAGTGTGTGTCTGTGTTACTGGGTATCATTGCATGTCTTTGTTACTTGGTGTAAGTGTGTGTCTGTGTTACTGGGTTTCAGTGTATGTCTTGGATACTTGGTGTCAGTGTATGTCTTTGTTACTTGGTGTAAGTGTATGTCTTTGTCACTTGGTGTCAGTGTGTGTCTGTGTTACTGGGTGTCAGTGTGTGCCTGTGTTACTTGGTGTAAATGTGTGTCTTTGTTACTTGGTGTCCGTGTGTGTCTGTGTTACTGGGTGTCAGTTTATGTCTTTGTTACTTGGTGTAAGTGTGTGTCTTTGTTACTTTGTGTCAGTGTATGTCTTTGTTACTTGGTGTAAGTGTGTGTTTGTGTTACTTGGTGTAGGTGTGTGTCTGTGTTACTTGGTGTCAGTGTATGTCTTTGTTACTTGGTGTCAGTGTATGTCTGTGTCACTTGGTGTCAGTGTGTTTGTTTGAGTTACTGGGTGTCAGTGTGTGTCTGTGTTACTTGGTGTAAGTGTGGGACTTTGTTACTTGGTGTCTGTGTGTGTCTGTGTTACTGGGTGTCAGTGTATGTCTTTGTTACTGTGTCTCAGTGTATGTCTTTGTTACTTGGTGTAAGTGTGTGTCTGTGTTACTGGGTGTCAGTGTCTGTCTTTGTTACTTGGTGTAAGTGTGTGTCTGTGTTATCGGGTATCAGTGTATGTCTTTGTTACTTGGTGTCAGTGTATGTCTGTGCTACTTGGTGTCAGTGTGTGTCTGTTTTACTGGGTATCAGTGTATGTCTTTGTTACTTGGTGTAAGTGTGTGTCTGTGTTACTGGGAATCAGTGTATGTCTTTGTTACTTGGTGTCAGTGTATGTCTTTGTTACTTGGTGTAAGTGTATGTCTTTGTTACTTGGTGTCAGTGTATGTCTTTGTTACTTGGTGTAAGTGTGTGTCTGTGTTTCTGGGTGTCAGTGTGTGTCTGTGTTACTTGGTGTAAGTGTGTGTCTTTGTTACTTGGTGTCCGTGTTTGTCTGTGTTGCTGGGTGTCAGTTTATGTCTTTGTTACTTCATTTCAGTGTATGTCTTTGTTACTTTGTGTAAGTGTGTGTGTGTGTTACTGGGTATCAGTGTCTGTCTTTGTTACTTGGTGTAAGTGTGTGTCTGTGTTACTGGGTATCAGTGTATGTCTTTGTTACTTGGTGTCAGTGTATGTCTTTGTTACTTGGTGTAAGTGTATGTCTTTGTTACTTGGTGTCAGTGTATGCCTTTGTTACTTGGTGTAAGTGTGTGTCTGTGTTTCTGGGTTTCAGTGTGTGTCTGTGTTACTTGGTGTAAGTGTGTGTCTTTGTTACTTGGTGTCCGTGTGTGTCTGTGTTACTTGGTGTAAGTGTATGTCTTTGTCACTTGGTGTCAGTCTATGTCTGTGTTACTTGGTGTAAGTGTGTGTCTTTGTTACTTGGTGTCAGTGTATGTCTTTGTTACTTGGTGTAAGTGTGTGTTTGTGTTACCTGGTGTAAGTGTGTGTCTGTGTTACTTGGTGTCAGTGTATGTCTTTGTTACTTGGTGTCAGTGTATGTCTGTGTCACTTGGTGTCAGTGTGTTTGTTTGTGTTACTGGGTGTCAGTGTGTGTCTGTGTTACTTGGTGTAAGTGTGGGACTTTGTTACTTGGTGTCTGTGTGTGTCTGTGTTACTGGGTGTCAGTGTATGTCTTTGTTACTGTGTCTCAGTGTATGTCTTTGTTACTTGGTGTAAGTGTGTGTCTGTGTTACTGGGTGTCAGTGTCTGTCTTTGTTACTTGGTGTAAGTGTGTGTCTGTGTTACTGGGTATCAGTGTATGTCTTTGTTACTTGGTGTCAGTGTATGTCTTTGCTACTTGGTGGAAGTGTGTGTCTGTGTTACTGGGTATCAGTGTATGTCTTTGTTACTTGTTGTAAGTGTGTGTCTGTGTTACAGGGAATCAGTGTATGTCTTTGTTACTTTGTGTAATTGTATGTCTTTGTTACTTGGTATCAGTGTATGTCTTTGTTACTTGGTGTAAGTGTGAGTCTGTGTTTCTGGGTTTCAGTGTGTGTCTGTGTTACTTGGTGTAAGTGTGTGTCTTTGTTACTTGGTGTCCGTGATTTTCTGTGTTGCTGGGTGTCAGTTTATGTCTTTGTTACTTGATTTCAGTGTATGTCTTTGTTACTTGGTGTAAGTGTGTGTGTGTGTTACTGGGTATCAGTGTCTGTCTTTGTTATTTGGTGTAAGAGTGTGTCTGTGTTACTGGGTATCAGTGTATGTCTTTGTTACTTGGTGTCAGTGTATGTCTTTGTTACTTGGTGTAAGTGTATGTCTTTGTTACTTCGTGTCAGTGTATGTCTTTGTTACTTGGTGTAAGTGTGTGTCTGTGTTTCTGGGTGTCAGTGTGTGTCTGTGTTACTTGCTGTAAGTGTGTGTCTTTGTTACTTGGTGTCCGTGTGTGTCTGTGTTGCTCGGTGTCAGTTTATGTCTTTGTTACTTGATTTCAGTGTATGTCTTTGTTACTTGGTGTAATTGTGTGTCTGTGTTACTGGGTATCAGTGTATGTCTTTGTGACTTGGTGTCAGTGTATGTCTTTGTTACTTGGTGTATGTGTGTGTCTGTGTTACTGGGTATCAGTGTATGTCTTTGTTACTTGGTGTAAGTGTGTGTCTGTGTTACTGGGTATCATTGCACGTCTTTGTTACTTGGTGTAAGTGTGTGTCTGTGTTACTGGGTTTCAGTGTATGTCTTGGATACTTGGTGTCAGTGTATGTCTTTGTTACTTGGTGTAAGTGTATGTCTTTGTCACTTGGTGTCAGTGTGTGTCTGTGTTACTGGGTGTCAGTGTGTGCCTGTGTTACTTGGTGTAAATGTATGTCTTTGTTACTTGGTGTCCGTGTGTGTCTGTGTTACTGGGTGTCAGTTTATGTCTTTGTTACTTGGTGTAAGTGTGTGTCTTTGTTACTTTGTGTCAGTGTATGTCTTTGTTACTTGGTGTAAGTGTGTGTTTGTGTTACTTGGTGTAGGTGTGTGTCTGTGTTACTTGGTGTCAGTGTATGTCTTTGTTACTTGGTGTCAGTGTATGTCTGTGTCACTTGGTGTCAGTGTGTTTGTTTGAGTAACTGGGTGTCAGTGTGTGTCTGTGTTACTTGGTGTAAGTGTGGGACTTTGTTACTTGGTGTCTGTGTGTGTCTGTGTTACTGGGTGTCAGTGTATGTCTTTGTTACTGTGTCTCAGTGTATGTCTTTGTTACTTGGTGTAAGTGTGTGTCTGTGTTACTGGGTGTCAGTGTCTGTCTTTGTTACTTGGTGTAAGTGTGTGTCTGTGTTATCGGGTATCAGTGTATGTCTTTGTTACTTGGTGTCAGTGTATGTCTGTGCTACTTGGTGTCAGTGTGTGTCTGTTTTACTGGGTATCAGTGTATGTCTTTGTTACTTGGTGTAAGTGTGTGTCTGTGTTACTGGGAATCAGTGTATGTCTTTGTTACTTGGTGTCAGTTTATGTCTTTGTTACTTGGTGTAAGTGTATGTCTTTGTTACTTGGTGTCAGTGTATGTCTTTGTTACTTGGTGTAAGTGTGTGTCTGTGTTTCTGGGTGTCAGTGTGTGTCTGTGTTACTTGGTGTAAGTGTGTGTCTTTGTTACTTGGTGTCCGTGTTTGTCTGTGTTGCTGGGTGTCAGTTTATGTCTTTGTTACTTCATTTCAGTGTATGTCTTTGTTACTTTGTGTAAGTGTGTGTGTGTGTTACTGGGTATCAGTGTCTGTCTTTGTTACTTGGTGTAAGTGTGTGTCTGTGTTACTGGGTATCAGTGTATGTCTTTGTTACTTGGTGTCAGTGTATGTCTTTGTTACTTGGTGTAAGTGTATGTCTTTGTTACTTGGTGTCAGTGTATGTCTTTGTTACTTGGTGTAAGTGTGTGTCTGTGTTTCTGGGTTTCAGTGTGTGTCTGTGTTACTTGGTGTAAGTGTGTGTCTTTGTTACTTGGTGTCCGTGTGTGTCTGTGTTGCTGGGTGTCAGTTTATGTCTTTGTTACTTGATTTCAGTGTATGTCTTTGTTGCTTGGTGTAAGTGTGTGTGTGTGTCACTGGGTATCAGTGTATGTATTTGTTACTTGGTGTCAGTGTATGTCTGTGTTACCTGGTGTAATTGTATGTCTGTGTCACTGGGTATCAGTGTATGTCTTTGTTACTTGGTGTAAGTGTGTGTCTGTGTTACTGGGTATCAGTGTATGTCTTTCTTACTTGGTGTCAGTGTATGTCTTTGTTACTTGGTGTAAGTGTATGTCTTTGTTACTTGGTGTCAGTGTATGTCTTTGTTACTTGGTGTAAGTGTGTGTCTGTGTTACTGGGAGACAGTGTGTGCCTGTGTTACTTGTTGTGAATGTGTGTCTTTGTTACTTGGTGTCCGAGTGTGTCTGTGTTACTGGGTGTCAGTTTATGTCTTTGTTACTTGAAGTCATTGTATGTCTTTGTTACTTGGTGTAAGTGTGTGTCTGTGTTACTGGGTATCAGTGTCTGTCTTTGTTACTTGGTGTAAGTGTGTGCCTGCGTTACTGGGTATCAGTGTATGTCTTTGTTACTTGGTGGCAGTGTATGTCTGTGTTACTTGGTGTAATTGTGTGTCTGTGTTACTGGGTATCAGTGTATGTCTTTGTGACTTGGTGTCAGTGTATGTCTTTGTTACTGGGTGTCAGTGTGTGTCTTTGTAACTTGGTGTCATTGTATGTCTTTGTTACTTGGTGTAAGTGTCTGTCTGTGTAACTGGGTATCAGTGTATGTCATTGTTACTTGGTGTAAGTGTGTGTCAAAATACTTGGTGTCAGTGTATGTCTTTGTTACTGGGTGTCAGTGTGTGTCTTGGTGACTTGGTGTCAGTGTATGTCTTTGTTACTTGGTGTAAGTGTGTGTCTGTGTTTTGGGTATCAGTGTATGTCTTTGATACTTGGTGTCAGTGTATGTCTGTGTTACTTGGTGTAAGTTTGTGTTTTTGGTACTTGGTGTCAGTGTCTGTCTTTGTTACTTGGTGTCAGTGTGTCTCTGTTACTTGGTGTAAGTGTATATCTTTGTGACTTGGTGTCAGTGTATGTCTTTGTTACTGGGTATCAGCGTATGTCTTTGTTACATGGTGTCAGTGTATGTCTTTGCTACTTGGTGTAAGTGTATGTCTTTGTTACTTTGTGTCAGTGTATGTCTTTGTTGCTTGGTGTAAGTGCATGTCTTTGTGACTTGGTGTCTGTGTATGTCTTTTTTACTGGGTGTAAGTGTGTGTCTGCGTTACTGGGTATCAGTGTATGTCTTTGTTACTTGGTGTCAGTGTATGTCTCTGTTACTTGGTTTAAGTGTATGTCTTTGTTACTTGGTGTCAGTGTATGTCTTTGTTACTGGGTATCAGTGTATGTCTTTGTTACATGGTGTCAGTGTATGTCTTTGTTACTTGGTGTAAGTGCATGTCTTTGTTACTTTGTGTCAGTGTATGTCTTTGTTACTTGGTGTAAGTGTATGTCTTTGTGACTTGGTGTCAGTGTATGTCTTTTTTACTGGGTGTAAGTGTGTGTCTGCGTTACTGGCTTTTCTGTGTTTGTCTTTGTTACTCGGTGTCTGTGTATGTCAAAATACCTGGTGTAAGTGTATGTCTTTGTTACTTGGTGTAATTGTCTGTCTTTGTTATTTGGTGTCAGTGTATGTCTGTGTTACTTGTTGTAAGTGTGTGTCTGTGTTACTGGGTATCAGTGTCTGTCTTTGTTACTTGGTGTAAGTGCATGTCTTTGTTACTTGCTGTCAGTGTATGTCTTTGATACTTGGTGTCAGTGTATGTCTGTGTTACTTGGGGTAATTGTCTGTCTTTGTTATTTGGTGTCAGTGTGTATCTTTGTGACCTGGTGTAAGTGTGTGTCTGTGTTACTGGGTATCAGTGTATGTCTTTGTTACTAGGTGTCAGTGCATGTCAAAATACTTGGTGTAAGTGTATGTCTTTGTTACTTGGTGTAATTGTCTGTCTTTGTTATTTGGTGTCAGTGTGTGTCTTTGTGACCTGGTGTAAGTGTGTGTCTGTGTTACTTGGTGTAAGTGTGTGTCTTTGTTACTGGGCATCAGTGTATGTCTTTGTGACTTGGTATCAGTGTATGTCTTTGTTACTTGGTGTCAGTGTATGTCTGTGTTACTTGGTGTCAGTGTGTTTGTCTGTGTTACTGGGTGTCAGTGTGTGTCTGTGTTACTTGGTGTAAGTGTGTGTCTTTGTTACTTGGTGTCCTTGTGTGTCTGTGTTACTGGGTGTCAGTGTATGTCTTTGTTACTGGGTGTCAGTGTATGTCTTTGTTACTTGGTGTAAGTGTGTGTCTGTGTTACTGGGTATCAGTGTCTGTCTTTTTTACTTGGTGTAAGTGTGTGTCTTTGTTACTGGGTATCAGTGCATGTCTTTGTGACTTGGTGTCATTGTATGTCTGTGTTACTTGGTGTAAGTGTGTATCTGTGTTACTGGGTATCAGTGTATGTCTTTGTTACTTTGTGTCAGTGTATGTCAAAATACTTGGTGTAAGTGTATGTCTTTGTTACTTGGTGTAATTGTCTGTCTTTGTTACTTGGTGTCAGTGTATGTCTGTGTTACTTGGTGTAATGTGTGTCTTTGTTACTTGGTGTAAGTGTGTGGCTTTGTTACTTAGTGTCAGTGAATGTGTTTGTTACTTGGTGTCAGTGTGCGTCTGTGTTACTGGGCATCAGTGTATGTCTTAGTTATTAGGTGTCAGTGTATGTCAAAATACTTGGTGTAAGTGTATGTCTTTGTTACTTGGTGTAATTGTCTGTCTTTGTTACTTGATGTCAGTGTATTTCTGTGTTACTTGGTGTAAGTGTGTGTCTGTGTTACTGGATATCAGTGTCTGTCTTTGTTACTGGGTGTCAGTGTGTGTCTTTGTGACCTGGTGTAAGTGTGTGTCTGTGTTACTGGGTATCAGTGTCTGTCTTTGTTACTTGGTGTAAGTGCATGTCTTTGTTACTTGGTGTCAGTGTATGTCTTTGATACTTGGTGTCAGTGTATGTCTGTGTTACTTGGTGTAAGTTTGTGTTTTTGGTCCTTGGTGTCAGTGTCTGTCTTTGTTACTTGGTGTCAGTGTATGTCTCTGTTACTTGGTGTAAGTGTATGTCTTTGTTACTTGGTGTCAGTGTATGTCTTTGTTACTGGGTATCAGCGTATGTCTTTGTTACATGGCGTCAGTGTATGTCTTTGTTACTTGGTGTAAGTGTATGTCTTTGTTACTTTGTGTCAGTGTATGTCTTTGTTACTTGGTGTAAGTGTATGTCTTTGTGACTTGGTGTCAGTGTATGTCTTTTTTACTGGGTGTAAGTGTGTGTCTGCGTTACTGGGTTTCATTGTATGTCTTTGTTACTTGGTGTCAGTGTATGTCTCTGTTACGTGGTGTAAGTGTATCTCTTTGTTACTTGGTGTCAGCGTATGTCTTTGTTACATGGTGTCAGTGTATGTCTTTGTTACATGGTGTAAGTGTATGTCTTTCTAACTTTGTGTCAGTGTATGTCTTTGTTACTTGGTGTAAGTGTATGTCTTTGTGACTTGGTGTCAGTGTCTGTCTTTTTTACTGGGTGTAAGTGTGTGTCTGCGTTACTGGGTATCAGTGTATGTCTTTGTTACTTGGTGTCAGTGTATGTCAAAATACTTGGTGTAAGTGTGTGTCTTTGTTACTTGGTGTAATTGTCTGTCTTTGTTACTTGGTGTCAGTGTATGTATGTGTTACTTGGTGTAAGTGTGTGTCTTTGTTACTGGGCATCAGTGTATGTCTTTGTGACAATCAGTGTATGTCTTTGTGACTTGGTGTCAGTGTATGTCTTTTTTACTGGGTGTCAGTGTGTGTCTGTGTTACTGGGTATCAGTGTGTGTTTGTTTGTGTTACTGGGTGTCAGTGTGTGTCTGTGACACGAGGTGTCATTATTTAGTTTAGTTTAGAGATACAGCACTTAAACAGGCCCTTCGGCCCACCGAGTCTGTGCCGACCATCAACAACCCATTTATACTAATCCTACACTAATCCCGTATTCCTATCACATCCCCACCTATCCCAATATATTTCCCTACCACCTACCTATACTAGGGGCAATTTATGACGGCCAATTAACCTATCAACCTGCATGTCTTTGGCATGTGGGAGGAAACCGGAGCACCGGGAGGCAACCCACGCAGACACAGGGAGAACTTGCAAACTCCACACAGGCAGTACCCAGAATCGAACCCGGGTCCCTGGAGCTGTGAGGCTGCGGTGCTAACCACGGCGCCAATGTGCCCCCCACCCCGAGTGTGAGCCTGTGTTACTGGGTATCAGTTTATGTCTTTGTTACTTGGTGTCAGTGTATGTCTTTGTTACTGGGTATCAGCGTATGTCTTTGTTACATGGTGTCAGTGTATGTCTTTGTTACTTGGTGTAAGTGTATGTCTTTGTTACTTTGTGTCAGTGTATGTCTTTGTAACTTGGTGTAAGTGTATGTCTTTGTGACTTGGTGTCAGTGTATGACTTTTTTACTGGTTGTAAGTGTGTGTCTGCGTTACTGGGTATCAGTGTATGTCTTTGTTACTTGGTGTCAGTGTATGTCTCTGTTACATGGTGTAAGTGTATGTCTTTGTTACTTGGTGTCAGTGTATGTCTTTGTTACTGGGTATCAGTGTATGTCTTTGTTACATGGTGTCAGTGTATGTCTTTGTTACTTGGTGTAAGTGTCTGTCTTTGTTACTTTGTGTCAGTGTATGTCTTTGTTACTTGGTGTAAGTGTATGTCTTTGTGACTTGGTGTCAGTGTATGTCTTTTTTACTGGGTGTAAGTGTGTGTCTGCGTTACTGGTTATCAGTGTATGTCTTTGTTACTTGGTGTCAGTGTATGTCTCTGTTACATGGTGTAAGTGTATGTCTTTGTTACTTGGTGTCAGTGTATGTCTTTGTTACTGGGTATCAGTGTATGTCTTTGTTACATGGTGTCAGTGTATGTCTTTGTTACTTGGTGTAAGTGTCTGTCTTTGTTACTTTGTGTCAGTGTATGTCTTTGTTACTTGGTGTAAGTGCATGTCTTTGTGACTTGGTGTCAGTGTATGTCTTTTTTACTGGGTGTAAGTGTGTGTCTGCGTTACTGGGTATCAGTGTATGTCTTTGTTACTAGGTGTAATTGTCTGTTTTTGTTATTTGGTGTCAGTGTATGTCTGTGCTACTTGGTGTAAGTGTGTGTCTGTGTTACTGGATATCAGTGTCTGTCTTTGTTACTGGGTGTCAGTGTGTGTCTTTGTGACCTGGTGTAAGTGTGTGTCTGTGTTACTGGGTATCAGTGTCTGTCTTTATTACTTGGTGTAAGTGCATGTCTTTGTTACTTGGTGTCAGTGTATGTCTTTGATACTTGGTGTCAGTGTATGTCTGTGTTACTTGGTGTAAGTTTGTGTTTTTGGTACTTGGTGTCAGTGTCTGTCTTTGTTACTTCGTGTCAGTGTATGTCTCTGTTACTTGGTGTCAGTGTATGTCTTTGTGACTTGGTGTCAGTGTATGTCTTTGTTACTGGGTATCAGTGTATGTCTTTGTTACTTGGTGTCATTGTATGTCTGTGTTACTTGGTGCAAGTGTTTGTCTGTGTTACTGGGTCTCAGTGTGTGTCTGTGTTACTTGGTGTAAGTGTGTGTCTTTGTTACTTGGTGTCCTTGTTTGTCAGTGTTACTGGGTATCAGTGTATGTCATTGTTACTTGGTGTCATTGTATGTCTGTGTTACTTGGTGTAAGTGTGAGTCTTTGTTACTTGCTGTAAGTGTATGTCTTTGTTACTTGGTGTCAGTGTATGTCAGTGTTACTTTGTGTAAGTGTGTGTCTTTGTTACTTGGTATAACTGTATGTCTTTGTTACTTGGTGTCAGTGTGTGTCTTTGTTACTGGGCATCAGTGTATGTCTTTGTGACTTGGTTTCAGTGGATGTCTTTTTTACTGGGTGTAAGTGTGTGTCTGCGTTACTGGGTCTCAGTGTATGTCTTTGTTACTTGGTGTCAGTGTCTGTCAAAATACTTGGTGCAAGTGTGTTTGTCTGTGTTACTGGGTGTCAGTGTGTGTCTGTGTTACCTGGTGTCAGTGTGTGTCTTTGTTACTTTGTATCAGTGTTTCTCTGTGTTACTGGGTGTCAGTGTGTGTTTGTTTGTGGTACTGGGTGTCAGTGTGTGTCTGTGTTACTGGGTGTCAGTGTGTGTCTTTGTGACCTGGTGTAAGTGTGTGTCTGTGTTACTGGGTATCAGTGTCTGTCTTTATTACTTGGTGTAAGTGCATGTCTTTGTTACTTGGTGTCAGTGTATGTCTTTGATACTTCGTGTCAGTGTATGTCTGTGTTGCTTGGTGTAAGTTTGTGTTTTTGGTACTTGGTGTCAGTGTCTGTCTTTGTTACTTCGTGTCAGTGTATGTCTCTGTTACTTGGTGTCAGTGTATGTCTTTGTGACTTGGTGTCAGTGTATGTCTTTGTTACTGGGTATCAGTGTATGTCTTTGTTACATGGTGTCAGTGTATGTCTTTGTTACTTTGTGTCAGTGTATGTCTTGTTTACTTGGTGTAAGTGTGTGTCTGCGTTACTGGGTATCAGTGTATGTCTTTGTTACTTGGTGTCAGTGTATGTCAAAATACTTGGTGTAAGTGTGTGTCTTTGTTACTTGGTGTAATTGTCTGTCTTTGTTACTTGGTGTCAGTGTATGTCTGTGTTACTTGGTGTAAGTGTGTGTCTTTGTTACTGGGCATCAGTGTATGTCTTTGTGACAATCAGTGTATGTCTTTGTAACTTGGTGTCAGTGTATGTCTTTGTGACTGGGTGTCAGTGTGTGTCTGTGTTACTGGGTGTAAGTGTGTGTCTGCGTTACTGGGTATCAGTGTATGTCTTTGTTACTTGGTGTAAGTGTGTGTATTTGTTACTTGGTGTAATTGTCTGTCTTTGTTACTTAGTGTCAGTGTATGTCTGTGTTACTTGGTGTAAGTGTGTGTCTTTGTTACTGGGCATCAGTGTATGTCTTTGTGACAATCAGTGTATGTCTTTGTGACTTGGTGTCAGTGTATGTCTTTTTTACTGGGTGTCAGTGTTACTGGGTGTCAGTGTGTGTCTGTGACACTAGGTGTCATTATTTAGTTTAGTTTAGAGATACAGCACTTAAACAGGCCCTTCGGCCCACCGAGTCTGTGCCGACCATCAACAACCCATTTATACTAATCCTACACTAATCCCGGATTCCTATCACATCCCCACCTATCCCAATATATTTCCCTACCACCTACCTATACTAGGGGCAATTTATGACGGCCAATTAACCTATCAACCTGCATGTCTTTGGCATGTGGGAGGAAACCGGAGCACCGGGAGGCAACCCACGCAGGCACTGGGAGAACTTGCAAACTCCGCACAGGCAGTACCCAGAATCGAACCCGGGTCCCTGGAGCTGTGAGGCTGCGGTGCTAACCACTGCGCAAATGTGCCCCCCACCCCTAGTGTGAGCCTGTGTTACTGGGTATCAGTGTATGTCTTTGTTACTTGGTGTCAGTGTATGTCTTTGTTCCTGGGTATCAGCGTATGTCTTTGTTACATGGTGTCAGTGTATGTCTTTGTTCCTTGGTGTAAGTGTATGTCTTTGTTACTTTGTGTCAGTGTATGTCTTTGTAACTTGGTGTAAGTGTATGTCTTTGTGACTTGGTGTCAGTGTATGTCTTTTTTACTGGGTGTAAGTGTGTGTCTGCGTTACTGGGTATCAGTGTATGTCTTTGTTACTTGGTGTCAGTGTATGTCTCTGTTACATGGTGTAAGTGTATGTCTTTGTTACTTGGTGTCAGTGTATGTCTTTGTTACTGGGTATCAGTGTATGTCTTTGTTACATGGTGTCAGTGTATGTCTTTGTTACTTGGTGTAAGTGTCTGTCTTTGTTACTTTGTGTCAGTGTATGTCTTTGTTACTTGGTGTAAGTGTATGTCTTTGTGACTTGGTGTCAGTGTATGTCTTTTTTACTGGGTGTAAGTGTGTGTCTGCGTTACTGGGTATCAGTGTATGTCTTTGTTACTAGGTGTCAGTGTATGTCAAAACACTTGGTGTAAGTGTATGTCTTTGTTACTTGGTGTAATTGTCTGTTTTTGTTATTTGGTGTCAGTGTATGTCTGTGTTACTTGGTGTAAGTGTGTGTCTGTGTTACTGGATATCAGTGTCTGTCTTTGTTACTGGGTGTCAGTGTGTGTCTTTGTGACTAGGTGTAAGTGTGTGTCTGTGTTACTGGGTATCAGTGTCTGTCTTTGTTACTTGTTGTAAGTGCATGTCTTTCTTACTTGGTGTCAGTGTATGTCTTTGATACTTGGTGTCAGTGTATGTCTGTGTTACTTGGTGTAAGTTTGTGTTTTTGGTACTTGGTGTCAGTGTCTGTCTTTGTTACTTCGTGTCAGTGTATGTCTCTGTTACTTGGTGTCAGTGTATGTCTTTGTGACTTGGTGTCAGTGTATGTCTTTGTTACTGGGTATCAGTGTATGTCTTTGTTACATGGTGTCAGTGTATGTCTTTGTTACATGGTGTAAGTGTATGTCTTTGTTACTTTGTGTCAGTGTATGTCTTTTTTACTTGGTGTAAGTGTGTGTCTGCGTTACTGGGTATCAGTGTATGTCTTTGTTACTTGGTGTCAGTGTATGTCAAAATACTTGGTGTAAGTGTGTGTCTTTGTTACTTGGTGTAATTGTCTGTCTTTGTTACTTGGTGTCAGTGTATGTCTGTGTTACTTGGTGTAAGTGTGTGTCTTTGTTACTGGGCATCAGTGTATGTCTTTGTGACAATCAGTGTATGTCTGTGTAACTTGGTGTCAGTGTATGTCTTTGTGACTGGGTGTCAGTGTGTGTCTGTGTTACTGGGTATCAGTGTGTGTTTGTTTGTGTTACTGGGTGTCAGTGTGTGTCTGTGACACTAGGTGTCATTATTTAGTTTAGTTTAGAGATACAGCACTTAAACAGGCCCTTCGGCCCACCGAGTCTGTGCCGACCATCAACAACCCATTTATACTAATCCTACACTAATCCCGGATTCCTATCACATCCCCACCTCTCACTATATATTTCCCTACCACCTACCAATACTAGGGGCAATTTATGACGGCCAATTAACCTATCAACCTGCATGTCTTTGGCATGTGGGAGAAAACCGGATCACCGGGAGGCAACCCACGCAGACACAGGGAGAACTTGCAAACTCCACACAGGCAGTACCCAGAATCGAACCCGGGTCCCTGGAGCTGTGAAGCTGCGGGGCTAACCACTGCGCCAATGTGCCCCCCACCCCGAGTGTGAGCCTGTGTTACTGGGTATCAGTGTATGTCTTTGTTACTTGGTGTCAGTGTATGTCTTTGTTCCTGGCTTTCAGCGTATGTCTTTGTTACATGGTGTCAGTGTATGTCTTTGTTACTTGGTGTAAGTGTATGTCTTTGTTACTTTGTGTCAGTGTATGTCTTTGTAACTTGGTGTAAGTGTATGTCTTTGTGACTTGGTGTCAGTGTATGTCTTTTTTACTGGGTGTAAGTGTGTGTCTGCGTTACTGGGTATCAGTGTATGTCTTTGTTACTTGGTGTCAGTGTATGTCACTGTTACATGGTGTAAGTGTATGTCTTTGTTACTTGGTGTCAGTGTATTTCTTTGTTACTGGGTATCAGTGTATGTCTTTGTTACATGGTGTCAGAGTATGTCTTTGTTACTTGGTGTAAGTGTCTGTCTTTGTTACTTTGTGTCAGTGTATGTTTTTGTCACTTGGTGTAAGTGTATGTCTTTGTGACTTGGTGTCAGTGTATGTCTTTTTTACTGGGTGTACGTGTGTGTCTGCTTTACTGGGTATCAGTGTATGTCTTTGTTACTAGGTGTCAGTGTATGTCAAAACACTGGGTGTAAGTGTATGTCTTTGTTACTTGGTGTAATTGTCTGTATTTGTTATTTGGTGTCAGTGTATGTCTGTGTTGCTTGGTGTAAGTGTGTGTCTGTGTTACTGGATATCAGTGTCTGTCTTTGTTACTGGGTGTCAGTGTGTGTCTTTGTGACCTGGTGTAAGTGTGTGTCTGTGTTACTGGGTATCAGTGTATGTCTTTGTTACTTGGTGTAAGTGCATGTCTTTGTTTCTTGGTGTCAGTGTATGTCTTTGATACTTGGTGTCAGTGTATGTCTGTGTTACTTGGTGTAAGTATGTGTTTTTGGTACTTGGTGTCAGTGTCTGTCTTTGTTACTTCGTGTCAGTGTATGTCTCTGTTACTTGGTGTCAGTGTATGTCTTTGTGACTTGGTGTCAGTGTATGTCTTTGTTACTGGGTATCAGTGTATGTCTTTGTTACATGGTGTCAGTGTATGTCTTTGTTACTTGGTGTAAGTGTATGTCTTTGTTACTTTGTGTCAGTGTATGTCTTTTTTACTTGGTGTAAGTGCGTGTCTGCGTTACTGGGTATCAGTGTATGTCTTTGTTACTTGGTGTCAGTGTATGTCAAAATACTTGGTGTAAGTGTGTGTCTTTGTTACTTGGTGTAATTGTCTGTCTTTGTTACTTGGTGTCAGTGTATGTATGTGTTACTTGGTGTAAGTGTGTGTCTTTGTTACTGGGCATCAGTGTATGTCTTTGTGACAATCAGTGTATGTCTTTGTGACTTGGTGTCAGTGTATGTCTTTTTTACTGGGTGTCAGTGTGTGTCTGTGTTACTGGGTATCAGTGTGTGTTTGTTTGTGTTACTGGGTGTCAGTGTGTGTCTGTGACACTAGGTGTCATTATTTAGTTTAGTTTAGAGATACAGCACTTAAACAGGCCCTTCGGCCCACCGAGTCTGTGCCGACCATCAACAACCCATTTATACTAATCCTACACTAATCCCGGATTCCTATCACATCCCCACCTATCACTATATATTTCCCTACCACCTACCAATACTAGGGGCAATTTATGACGGCCAATTAACCTATCAACCTGCATGTCTTTGGCATGTGGGAGGAAACCGGAGCACCGGGAGGCAACCCACGCAGACACAGGGAGAACTTGCAAACTCCGCACAGGCAGTACCCAGAATCGAACCCGGGTCCCTGGAGCTGTGAGGCTGCGGTGCTAACCACGGCGCCAATGTGCCCCCCACCCCGAGTGTGAGCCTGTGTTACTGGGTATCAGTGTATGTCTTTGTGACTTGGTGTCAGTGTATGTCTTTGTTACTGGGTATCAGCGTATGTCTTTGTTACATGGTGTCAGTGTATGTCTTTGTTACTTGGTGTAAGTGTATGTCTTTGTTACTTTGTGTCAGTGTATGTCTTTGTTACTTGGTGTAAGTGTATGTCTTTGTGACTTGGTGTCAGTGTATGTCTTTTTTACTGGGTGTAAGTGTGTGTCTGCGTTACTGGGTATCAGTGTATGTCTTTGTTACTTGGTGTCAGTGTATGTCTCTGTTACATGGTGTAAGTGTATGTCTTTGTTACTTGGTGTCAGTGTATGTCTTTGTTACTGGGTATCAGTGTATGTCTTTGTTACATGGTGTCAGTGTATGTCTTTGTTACTTGGTGTAAGTGTGTGTCTTAGTTACTTTGAGTCAGTGTATGTCTTTGTTACTTGGTGTAAGTGTATGTCTTTGTGACTTGGTGTCAGTGTATGTCTTTTTTACTGGGTGTAAGTGTGTGTCTGCGTTACTGGGTATCAGTGTATGTCATTGTTACTAGGTGTCAGTGTATGTCAAAACACTTGGTGTAAGAGTATGTCTTTGTTACTTTGTGTCAGTGTATGTCTTTGTTACTTGGTGTAAGTGTATGTCTTTGTGACTTGGTGTCAGTGTATGTCTTTGTTACTTGGTGTAATTGTCTGTCTTTGTTATTTGGTGTCAGTGTATGTCTTTGTTACTTGGTGTAAGTGTGTGTCTGTGTTACTGGATATCAGTGTCTGTCTTTGTTACTGGGTGTCAGTGTGTGTCTTTGTGACCTGGTGTAAGTGTGTGTCTGTGTAACTGGGTATCAGTGTCTGTCTTTGTTACTTGGTGTAAGTGCATGTCTTTGTTACTTGGTGTCAGTGTATGTCTTTGATACTTGGTGTCAGTGTATGTCTGTGTTACTTGGTGTAAGTTTGTGTTTTTGGTACTTGGTGTAAGTGTGTGTCTGTGTTACTGGGTATCAGTGTCTGTCTTTGTTACTTGGTGTAAGTGCATGTCTTTGTTACTTGGTGTCAGCGTATGTCTTTGATACTTGGTGTCAGTGTATGTCTGTGTTACTTGGTGTAAGTTTGTGTTTTTGGTACTTGGTGTCAGTGTCTATCTTTTTTACTTGGTGTCAGTGTTTGTCTCTGTTACTTGGTGTAAGTGTATGTCTTTGTGACTTGGTGTCAGTGTATGTCTTTGTTACTGGGTGTCAGTGTATGTCTTTGTTACATGGTGTCAGTGTATGTCTTTGTTACTTGGTGTAAGTGTATGTCTTTGTTACTTTGTGTCAGTGTATGTCTTTGTTACTTGGTGTAAGTGTATGTCTTCGTGACTTGGTGTCAGTGTATGTCTTTTTTACTGGGTGTAAGTGTGTGTCTGCGTTACTGGGTATCAGTGTATGTCTTTGTTACTTGGTGTCAGTGTATGTCTTTGTTACTGGGTATCAGCGTATGTCTTTGTTACATGGTGTCAGTGTATGTCTTTGTTACTTGGTGTAAGTGTATGTCTTTGTTACTTTGTGTCAGTGTATGTCTTTGTTACTTGGTGTAAGTGTATGTCTTTGTGACTTGGTGTCAGTGTATGTCTTTTTTACTGGGTGTAAGTGTGTGTCTGCGTTACTGGGTATCAGTCTATGTCTTTGTTACTTGGTGTCGGTGTATGTCTCTGTTACATGGTGTAAGTGTATGTCTTTGTTACTTGGTGTCAGTGTATGTCTTTGTTACTGGGTATCAGTGTATGTCTTTGTTACATGGTGTAAGTGTCTGTCTTTGTTACTTTGAGTCAGTGTATGTCTTTGTTACTTGGTGTAAGTGTATGTCTTTGTGACTTGGTGTCAGTGTATGTCTTTTTCACTGGGTGTAAGTGTGTGTCTGCGTTACTGGGTAACAGTGTATGTCTTTGTTACTTGGTGTCAGTGTATGTCAAAACACTTGGTGTAAGTGTATGTCTTTGTTACTTTGTGTCAGTGTATGTCTTTGTTACTTGGTGTAAGAGCATGTCTTTTTGACTTGGTGTCAGTGTATGTCTTTGTTACTTGGTATAATTGTCTGTCTTTGTTATTTGGTGTCAGTGTATGTCTGTGTTACTTGGTGTAAGTGTGTGTCTGTGTTACTGGATATCAGTGTCTGTCTTTGTTACTGGGTGTCAGTGTGTGTCTTTGTGACCTGGTGTAAGTGTGTGTCTGTGTTACTGGGTATCAGTGTCTGTCTTTGTTACTTGGTGTAAGTGCATGTCTTTGTTACTTGGTGTCAGTGTATGTCTTTGATACTTGGTGTCAGTGTATGTCTGTGTTACTTGGTGTAAGTTTGTGTTTTTGGTACTTGGTGTAAGTGTGTGTCTGTCTTACTGGGTATCAGTGTCTGTCTTTGTTACTTGGTGTAAGTGCATGTCTTTGTTACTTGGTGTCAGTGTATGTCTTTGATACTTGGTGTCAGTGTATGTCTTTGTTACTTGGTGTAAGTTTGTGTTTTTGGTACTTGGTGTCAGTGTCTGTCTTTGTTATTTGGTGTCAGTGTATGTCTCTGTTACTTGGTGTCAGTGTATGTCTTTGTGACTTGGTGTCAGTGTATGTCTTTGTTACTGGGTATCAGTGTATGTCTTTGTTACATGGTGTCAGTGTATGTCTTTGTTACTTGGTGTAAGTGTATGTCTTTGTTACTTTGTGTCAGTGTATGTCTTAGTTACTTGGTGTAAGTGTATGTCTTTTTTACATGGTGTAAGTGTGTGTCTGCGATACTGGGTATCAGTGTATGTCTTTGTTACTTGGTGTCAGTGTATGTCTGTGTTACTTGGTGTAAGTGTGTGTCTTTGTTACTGGGCATCAGTGTTTGTCTTTGTGACTTGGTATCAGTGTATGTCTTTGTGACTTGGTGTCAGTGTATGTCTTTTTTACTGGGTGTCAGTGTGTGTCTGTGTTACTGGGTATCAGTGTGTGTTTGTTTGTGTTACTGGGTGTCAGTGTGTGTCTGTGACACTAGGTGTCATTATTTAGTTTAGTTTAGAGATACAGCACTTAAACAGGCCCTTCGGCCCACCGAGTCTGTGCCGACCATCAACAACCCATTTATACTAATCCTACACTAATCCCGGATTCCTATCACATCCCCACCTATCACTATATATTTCCCTACCACCTACCAATACTAGGGGCAATTTATGACGGCCAATTAACCTATCAACCTGCATGTCTTTGGCATGTGGGAGGAAACCGGAGCACCGGGAGGCAACCCACGCAGACACAGGGAGAACTTGCAAACTCCGCACAGGCAGTACCCAGAATCGAACCCGGGTCCCTGGAGCTGTGAGGCTGCGGTGCTAACCACTGCGCCAATGTGACCCCCACCCCCCAGTGTGAGCCTGTGTTATTGGGTATCAGTGTATGTCTGTGTTACTTGGTGTCAGTGTGTGTCTGTGTTACTGGGTATCAGTGTATGTCTTTGTTACTTTGTCTCAGTGTATGTCAAAATACTTGGTGTAAGTGTATGTCTTTGTTACTTGGTGTCAGTGTATGTCTTTGTTACTTGGTGTAATTGGCTGTCTTTGTTACCTGGTGTCAGTGTATGTCTGTGTTACTGGGTGTAAGTGTGTGTCTTTGTTACTGGGCATCAGTGTATGTCTTTGTGACTTGGTGTCAGTGTATGTCTTTTTTACTGGGTGTCAGTGTGTGTCTGTGACACTAGGTGTCATTATTTAGTTTAGTTTAGAGACACAGCACTTAAACAGGCCCTTCGGCCCACCGAGTCTGTGCCGACCATCAACAATCCATTTATACTAATCCTACACTAATCCCGGATTCCTATCACATCCGCACCTATCCCTATATATTTCCCGACCACCTACCGATACTAGGGGCAATTTATGATGGCCAATTAACCTATGAACCTGCAAGTCTTTGGCATGTGGGAGGAAACCTGAGCACCGGGAGGCAACCCACGCAGACACAGGGCGTACTTGCAAACTCCGCACAGGCAGTACCCAGAATCGAACCCGTGTCCCTGGAGCAGTGAGGCTGCGGTGCTAACAACTGCGCCAATGTGCCCGCCACCCCCCAGTGTGAGCCTGTGTTATTGGGTATCAGTGTATGTCTTTGTTACTTGGTGTCAGTGTATGTCTGTGTTACTTGGTGTCAGTGTGTTTATCTGTGTTGCTGGGAGTCAGCGTGTGTCTGTGTTACTTGGTGTAAGTGTGTGTCTTTGTTACTTGGTGTCCTTGTGTGTCTGTGTTACTGGGTTTCAGTGTATGTCTTTGTTACTGGGTGTCAGTGTATGTCTTTTTTACTTGTTCTAAGTGTATGTCTTTGTTACTTTGTCTCAGTGTATGTCAAAATACTTGGTGTAAGTGTATGTCTTTGTTACTTGGTGTAATTGTCTGTCTTTGTTACTTGGTGTCAGTGTATGTCTGTGTTACTTGGTGTAAGTGTGTGTCTTTGTTACTTGGTGTAAGTGTGTGGCTTTGTTACTTGGTGTCAGTGTATGTGTTTGTTACTTGGTGTCAGTGTGTGTCTGTGTTACTGGGCATCAGTGTATGTCTTTGTTACTAGGTGTCAGTGTATGTCAAAATACTTGGTGTAAGTGTATGTCTTAGTTACTTGGTGTAAGTGTGTGTCTGTGTTACTGGATATCAGTGTCTGTCTTTGTTACTGGGTGTCAGTGTGTGTCTTTGTGACCTGGTGTAAGTGTGTGTCTGTGTTACTGGGTATCAGTGTCTGTATTTGTTACTTCGTGTAAGTGCATGTCTTTGTTACTTGGTGTCAGTGTATGTCTTTGATACTTGGTGTCAGTGTATGTCTGTGTTACTTGGTGTAAGTTTGTGTTTTTGGTACTTGGTGTCAGTGTCTGTCTTTGTTACTTGGTGTCAGTGTATGTCTTTGTTACTTTGTGTCAGTGTATGTCATTGTTACATGGTGTCAGTGTATGTCTTTGTTACTTGGTGTAAGTGTATGTCTTTGTTACTTTGTGTCAGTGTATGTCATTGTTACTTGGTGTAAGTGTATGTCTTTGTGACTTGGTGTCAGTGTATGTCTTTTTTACTGGGTGTAAGTGTGTGTCTGCGTTACTGGGTATCAGTGTATGTTTTTGTTACATGGTGTCAGTGTATGTCTTTGTTACTTGGTGTAATTGGCTGTCTTTGTTACTTGGTGTCAGTGTATGTCCGTGTTACTGGGTGTAAGTGTGTGTCTTTGTTACTGGGCATCAGTGTATGTCTTTGTGACTTGGTGTCAGTGTATGTCTTTTTTACTGGGTGTCAGTGTGTGTCTGTGTTACTGGGTATCAGTGTATGTCTTTGTTACATGGTGTCAGTGTATGTCTTTGTTACTTGGTGTAATTGTCTGTCTTTGTTACTTGATTTCAGTGTATGTCTGTGTTACTGGGTGTAAGTGTGTGTCTTTGTTACTGGGCATCAGTGTATGTCTTTGTGACTTGGTATCAGTGTTTGTCTGTGTTACTGGGTATCAGTGTATGTGTGTGTTACTTGGTGTCAGTGTGTTTGTCTGTGTTACTGGGTGTCAGTGTGTGTCTGTGTTACTTGGTGTAAGTGTGTGTCTTTGTTACTTGGTGTCCTTGTGTGTCTGTGTTACTGGGTGTCAGTGTATGTCTTTGTTACTGGGTGTCAGTGTATGTCTTTGTTACTTGGTGTAAGTGTGTGTCTGTGTTAAAGGGTATCAGTGTCTGTCTTTTTTACTTGGCGTAAGTGTGTGTCTTTGTTACTGGGTATCAGTGCATGTCTTTGTTACTTTGTGTCAGTGCATGTCAAAATACTTGGTGTAAGTGTATGTCTTTGTTACTTGGTGTAATTGTCTGTCTGTGTTTCTGGGTATCAGTGTATGTCTTTGTTACTTTGTGTCAGTGCATGTCAAAATACTTGGTGTAAGTGTATGTCTTTGCTACTTGGTGTAATTGTCTGTCTTTGTTACTTGGTGTCAGTGTATGTCTGTGTTACTTAGTGTAAGTGTGTGTCTTTGCTACTTGGTGTAAGTGTGTGGCTTTGTTACTTGGTGTCAGTGTATGTGTTTGTTACGTGGTGTCAGTGTGTGTCTGTGTTACTGGGCATCAGTGTATGTCTTTGTCACTTGGTATCAGTGTATGTCTTTGTGACTTGGTGCCTGTGTATTTCTGTGTTACTTGGTGTAAGTGTATGTCTTTGTTACTTGGTGTCAGTGTATGTCTGTGTCACTTGGTCTAACTGTGTCTCTTTGTTACTTGGTGTAAGTGTATGTCTTTGTTACTTGGTGTCAGAGTATGTCTTTGTTACTTGGTGTCAGTTTGTGTCTTTGTTACTGGGCATCAGTGTATGTCTTTGTGACTTGGTATCATTGTTTGTCTGTGTTACTGGGTGTCAGTGTGTGTCTGTGTTACTTGGTGTAAGTGTGAGTCTTTCTTACTTGGTGTCCTTGTGTGTCTGTCTTACTGGGTGTCAGTGTATGTCTTTGTTACTGGGTGTCGGTGTATGTCTTTGTTACTTGGTGTAAGTGTGTGTCTGTGTTACTGGGTATCAGGGTCTGTCTTTTTTACTTGTTGTAAGTGTGTGTCTTTGTTACTGTGTATAAGTGCATTTCTTTGTTACTTGGGGTCATTGTATGTCTGTGTTACTTGGTGCAAGTGTGTGTCTATGTTACTGGGTATCAGTGTATGTCTTTGTTACTTTGTGTCAGTGTATGTCAAAATACTTGGTGTCAGTGTATGTCTGTGTTACTTGGTGCACGTGTGTGTCTTTGAAACTTGGTGTCAGTGTATGTCTTTGTTACTTGGTGTCAGTGTGTGTCTTTGTTACTGGGTATCAGTGCATGTCTTTCTTACTTGCTGTCATTGTATGTCTGTGTTACTTGGTGTAAGTGTGTGTCTGTGTTACTTGGTGTAAGTGTGTGTCTTTGAAACTTGGTGTCAGAGTATGTCTTTGTTACTTGGTGTCAGTGTGTGTCTTTGTAACTGGGTATCAGTGCATGTCTTTGTTACTTGGTGTCAGTGTATGTCTGTGTTACTTGGTGTAACTGTGTGTCTTTGAAACTTGGTGTCAGTGTATGTCTTTGTTACTTGGTGTAAGTGTGTGTCTGTGTTACTTGGGTATCAGGGTCTGTCTTTTTTACTTGTTGTAAGTGTGTGTCTTTGTTACTGGGTATAAGTGCTTGTCTTTGTTACTTGGTGTCATTGTATGTCTGTGTTACTTGGTGTAAGTGTGTGTCTGTGTTACTGGGTATCAGTGTATGTCTTTGTTACTAGGTGTAATTGTCTGTCTTTGTTACTTGGTGTCAGTGTATGTCTGTGTTACTTGGTGTAAGTGTGTGTCTTTGTTACTTGGTGTAAGTGTGTGGCTTTGTTACTTGGTGTCAGTTTGTGTCTGTGTTACTGGGCATCAGTGTATGTCTTTGTGACTTGGTATCAGTGTATGTCTTTGTGACTTGGTGTCAGTGTATGTCTTTTATACTGGGTGTCAGTGTGTGTCTGTGTTACTTGGTGTCAGTGTATGTCTTTTATACTGTGTATCAGTGTTTGTTTGTGTTACTGGGTGTCAGTGTGTGTCTGTGACACTAGGTGTCAGTATTTAGTTTAGTTTAGAGATACAGCACTTAAACAGGCCCTTCGGCCCACCGAATGTGTGCCGACCATCAACCACCCATTTATACTAATCCTACACTAATCCCGTATTCCTATCACATCTCCACCTATACCTATATATTTCCCTTCCACCTACCTATACTAGGGGCAATTTATGATGGCCAATTAACCTATCAACCTGTAAGTCTTTGGCATGAGGGACGAAACCGGAGCACCGGGAGGAAACGCACGCAGACACAGGGAGAACTTGCAAACTCCGCACAGGCAGTACCCAGAATCGAACCCGGGTCCCTGGAGCTGTGAGGCTGCGGTGCTAACCACTGCGCCAATGTGCCCCCCCACCCCCCAAGTGTGTGCCTGTGTTACTGGGTATCAGTGTCTGTCTTTGTTACTTGGTGTCAGTGTATGTCTGTGTTACTTGATGTAAGTGTGTGTCTTTGTTACTTGGTGTAAGTGTATGTCTTTGTTACTTGGTGCCAGTGTATGTCTTTGTTACTTGGTGTAAGTGTGTGTCTTTGTTACTGGGTGCCAGTGTGTGTCTGTGTTACATTGTGTAAGTGTGTGTCTTTGTTACTTGGTGTCCGTGTGTGTCTGTGTTACTGGGTGTCTGTTTATGTCTTTGTTACTTGGTGTCAGTGTATGTCTTTGTTACTTGGTGTAAGTGTATGTCTTTGTTACTTGGTGTCAGTGTATGTCTTTGTTACTTTGTGTAAGTGTGTGTCTGTGTTACTGGGTGTCTGTTTATGTCTTTGTTACTTGGTGTCAGTGTATGTCTTTGTTACTTGGTGTAAGTGTATGTCTTTGTTACTTGGTGTCAGTGTATGTCTTTGTTACTTTGTGTAAGTGTGTGTCTGTGTTACTTGGTGTCAGTGTATGTCTGTGTCACTTGGTGTCAGTGTGTTTGTTTGTGTTACTGGGTGTCAGTGCGTGTCTGTGTTACTTGGTGTAAGTGTGTGTCTTTGTTACTTGGTGTCCGTGTGTGTCTGTGTTACTGGGTGTCAGTGTATGTCTTTGTTACTGGGTGTCAGTGTAAGTCTTTGTTACTTGGTGTAAGTGTGTGTCTGTGTTACTGGGTACCAGTGTCTGTCTTTTTTAATTGGTGTAAGTGTGTGTCTGTGTTACTGGGTATCAGTGTATGTCTTTGTTACTTGGTGTCAGTGTATGTCTCTGTTACTTGGTGTAAGTGTGTGTCTGTGTTACTGGGTATCAGTGTATTTCTTTGTGACTTGGTGTCAGTGTATGTCTTTGTTACTGGGTGTCAGTTTGTGTCTTTGTGACTTGGTGTCAGTGTATGTCTGTGACACACTACATAAGATGGCTCCTGGGCTGGAAGCTCCCTAGGAAGCTCCCTTGCTGTTCACCTCTATCCATGGCCATCTGCCCCCATCCCTAACGTTTTCTCCCCCAATCTGCCCTCTTAAACTGTTTAAATTCCCCTGGCTCTTTAAATCAGTTCATTTTAGCCCTATCTAAAAGTTAACAGTTAGTTTAGTGTATGTTACCTGGGCCCACTGCCCTCCCCCAGCCACACCTGCTCTTTGTTTTCTCAATGAAATTGATCCGGATGAAACTGACGAGAACAGCTGCCGATACTTCAATCTCCGATCCTGCTGTCTTCACAGTCCAGAGTGTCTGCAGCCACGGCATGCGGTAAGTCCATTGAGGTGAAGAAGGAGCTGCGGGACCCGAGAGAAGTCCTGGGAAAAGGTGCCCCGAACACCCAAAACATCCACCAACGGCCCCCCCGGCCGCAACTTCAAAGCGCCCGCGGGAGATGGCTCGGAGAGCATCTGCAGTGCACTGTCGGCAATGCTGCATGCCTTTATTTAAACCACTGCAAAAAAAAACCCTTAGCAAATGTAATCACCTCTAAGTCTGCCAAATGATGCTTCACCTCCCGAAGGACATGGATGAGCTTTCCGGACGTCGATGGTGGGCACTGAGGAAATGGCTTATTACCTGCACCAGATTCCACCCCCCCTCCCCCCCCCTTTACCCCCCTTCCACCCCCCCCACCCCCGTCCCCTTCCCTGCTCCACCCTCTCAGCTCACCCCCTCACAACCCCGTCCCAGCCCGCCCCCCCCTCGCACCATCTTCACCCCGCACCCCCTTCCCCTGCACCCCCCCCACCCCCTCCCTCTACCCCTCCCCCTTGCATGCCCTCCTCCCACCGGCACCATCCTACACCTGTGTAGGGGCCCCAACAACCCCACTGCCTTGTGGGCGTCTCGGGAGAGACCAAGGCTAAGGGAGTAAACCCTAACAGAAAATCCGGAGCGGAACCCCGTAGGCGGTCATGTGTCACCTTTGGCATGTTTCCGGCAGTTCCTGCAGCCATACTGGTGCCAAACGTCGTGTCCTGCACTCCTTTGGACCCCACCAGAAAGGCCGAGAGGGGGGTTTTGACGACTGGGCAACTCTCAACCTCCATAAATTTGCCCAGGCATGCGCCATGGAGAGGTCACTCCATAGTTGCCTCACAGCGACTGAAACAACACGGAAGGCAGCAGTTACGGGTTATAAGTCCAGATAAATTGGCGTAGAAACTGGGCGCCACGGGTTGCCTTTGTCGGTGGGAGAGGTCATTGCACCTCACTGGACAGCTACCGCCGCCTCAAACCGGGCAGCCCCCGGTCAATAAGGTTCTGTCCCGCCACAGTCTGCCTGCTTCAATGGGTGCTTGGAGCTCAGGGTCATTGCCCGAAAGGTGGACTGATACACCGCACCAAACAACATGAAAAAAGGAAAGAAGGTACCAGCCCTTCGCTTTGCAAGCTGGAACGTCAGAACTATGTGTCCTGGCCTGTCGGAAGACCTTACACAAATCAACGATTCTCGGAAGACCGCCATCATTAACAACGAGCTCAGTAGACTCAATGTGGACATTGCAGCACTTCAGGAGACTCGCCTCCCCGCGAGTGGCTCTCTAGCAGAGCAAGACTACACCTTCTTCTGGCAGGGCAGGGATCCTGAAGAACCAAGACAGCATGGAGTGGGCTTCGCCATCAGAAACTCCTTGCTCAGCATGATAGAGCCTCCCTCAAATGGCTCGGAACGCATACTGTCCATCCGACTGCTCACCACCTCTGGTCCAGTACACCTACTCAGCATCTATGCTCCAACACTCTGTTCCGCACCTGAAGCTAAAGACCAGTTCTATGAACAACTCCATAACATCATTAGCAGCATCCCCAACACCGAACACCTATTCCTGCTGGGGGACTTTAATGCCAGGGTTGGGGCCGACCATGACTCATGGCCCTCCTGCCTTGGGCGCTATGGCGTTGGAAGGATGAATGAGAACGGGCAGAGACTGCTTGAGTTGTGTACCTATCATAACCTCTGCATCACCAACTCGTTCTTTCACACTAAACCCTGTCACCAGGTTTCATGGAGGCACCCAGGATCACGTCGTTGGCACCAGCTAGACCTCATTGTCACAAGGCGAGCCGCCTTAAACAGTGTTCAAATCACACGCAGCTTCCACAGTGCGGACTGCGACACCGACCACTCCCTGGTGTGCAGCAAGGTTAGACTCAGACCAAAGAAGTTGCATCATTCCAAGCAGAAGGGCCACCCGCGCATCAACACGAGCAGAATTTCTCACCCACAGCTGTTACAAAAATTTCTAAATTCACTTGTAACAGCCCTTCAAAACACTCCCACAGGGGATGCTGAGACCAAGTGGGCCCACATCAGAGACGCCATCTATGAGTCAGCTTTGACCACCTACGGCAAAAGTGCGAAGAGAAATGCAGACTGGTTTCAATCTCATAATGAAGAGCTGGAACCTGTCATAGCCGCTAAGCGCATTGCACTTTTGAACTACAAGAAAGCCCCCAGCGATTTAACATCCGCAGCACTTAAAGCAGCCAGAAGTACTGCACAAAGAACAGCTAGGCGTTGCGCAAACGACTACTGGCAACACCTATGCAGTCATATTCAGCTGGCCTCAGACACCGGAAACATCAGAGGAATGTATGATGGCATGAAGAGAGCTCTTGGGCCAACCATCAAGAAGATCACCCCCCTCAAATCTAAATCGGGGGACATAATCACTGACCAACGCAAACAGATGGACCGCTGGGTTGAGCACTACCTAGAACTGTACTCCAGGGAGAATGCTGTCACTGAGACTGCCCTCAATGCAGCCCAGCCTCTACCAGTCATGGATGAGCTGGACATACAGCCAACCAAATCGGAACTCAGTGATGCCATTGATTCCCTAGCCAGCGGAAAAGCCCCTGGGAAGGACAGCATTACCCCTGAAATAATCAAGGGTGCCAAGCCTGCTATACTCTCAGCACTACATGAACTGCTATGCCTGTGCTGGGACGAGGGAGCAGTACCCCAGGACATGCGCGATGCCAACATCATCACCCTCTATAAAAACAAAGGTGACCGCGGTGACTGCAACAACTACCGTGGAATCTCCCTGCTCAGCATAGTGGGGAAAGTCTTTGCTCGAGTCGCTCTGAACAGGCTCCAGAAGCTGGCCGAGCGCGTCTACCCTGAGGCACAGTGTGGCTTTCGTGCAGAGAGATCGACTATTGACATGCTGTTCTCCCTTCGTCAGATACAGGAGAAATGCCGTGAACAACAGATGCCCCTCTACATTGCTTTCATTGATCTCACCAAAGCCTTTGACCTCGTCAGCAGACGTGGTCTCTTCAGACTACTAGAAAAGATCGGATGTCCACCAAAGCTACTAAGTATCATCACCTCATTCCATGACAATATGAAAGGCACAATTCAACATGGTGGCTCCTCATCAGAGCCCTTTCCTATCCTGAGTGGTGTGAAACAGGGCTGTGTTCTCGCACCCACACTTTTTGGGATTTTCTTCTCCCTGCTGCTTTCACATGCGTTCAAATCCTCTGAAGAAGGAATTTTCCTCCACACAAGATCAGGGGGCAGGTTGTTCAACCTTGCCCGTCTAAGAGCGAAGTCCAAAGTACGTAAAGTCCTCATCAGAGAACTCCTCTTTGCTGACGATGCTGCTTTAACATCTCACACTGAAGAATGCCTGCAGAGTCTCATCGACAGGTTTGCGTCTGCCTGCAATGAATTTGGCCTAACCATCAGCCTCAAGAAAACGAACATCATGGGGCAGGATGTCAGAAATGCTCCATCCATCAATATTGGCGACCACGCTCTGGAAGTGGTTCAAGAGTTCACCTACCTAGGCTCAACTATCACCAGTAACCTGTCTCTAGATGCAGAAATCAACAAGCGCATGGGTAAGGCTTCCACTGCTATGTTCAGACTGGCCAAGAGAGTGTGGGAAAATGGCGCACTGACACGGAACACAAAAGTCCGAGTGTATCAGGCCTGTGTCCTCAGTACCTTGCTCTACGGCAGCGAGGCCTGGACAACGTATGCCAGCCAAGAGCGACGTCTCAATTCATTCCATCTTCGCTGCCTTCGGAGAATACTTGGCATCAGGTGGCAGGACTATATCTCCAACACAGAAGTCCTTGAAGCGGCCAACATCCCCAGCTTATACACACTACTGAGTCAGCGGCGCTTGAGATGGCTTGGCCATGTGAGCCGCATGGAAGATGGCAGGATCCCCAAAGACACATTGTACAGCGAGCTCGCCACTGGTATCAGACCCACCGGCCGTCCATGTCTCCGTTATAAAGACGTCTGCAAACGCGACATGAAATCGTGTGACATTGATCACAAGTCGTGGGAGTCAGTTGCCAGCATTCGCCACAGCTGGCGGGCAGCCATAAAGACAGGGCTAAATTGTGGCGAGTCGAAGAGACTTAGTAGTTGGCAGGATAAAAGACAGAGGCGCAAGGGGAGAGCCAACTGTGCAACAGCCCCAACAAACAAATTTCTCTGCAGCACCTGTGGAAGAGCCTGTCACTCCAGAATTGGCCTTTATAGCCACTCCAGGCGCTGCTTCACAAACCACTGACCACCTCCAGGCGCGTATCCATTGTCTCTCGAGATAAGGAGGCCCAAAAGATGTCTGTGTTACTTAGTGTAAGTGTATGTCTTTGTTACCTGGTGTCAGTCTGTGTCTGTGTTACTTGGTGTAAGTGTGTGTCTTTGTTACTTGGTGTCAGTGTATGTCTTTGTTACTTGGTGTAAGAGTGCGTTTGTGTTACTTGGTGTAAGTGTGTGTCCGTGTTACTTGGTGTCAGTGTATATCTTTGTTACTTGGTGTCAGTGTATGTCTGTGTCAGTTGGTATCAGTGTGTTTGTTTGTGTTACTGGGTGTCAGTGTGTGTCTGTGTTACTTGGTGTAAGTGTGTGTCTTTGGTACTTGGTGTCCGTGTGTGTCTTTGTTACTGGGTGTCAGTGTAGGTCTTTGTTACTGGGTGTCAGTGTCTGTCTTTGTTACTTGGTGTAAGTGTGTGTCTGTGTTACTGGATATCAGTGTATGTCTTTGTTACTTGGTGTCAGTGTATGTCTGTGCTACTAGGTGTAAGTGTGTGTCTGTGTTACTGGGTATCAGTGTATGTCTTTGTTACTTGGTGTAACTGTGTGTCTGTGTTACTGGGTTTCAGTGTATGTCTTTGTTACTTGGTGTAAGTGTATGTCTTTGTTACTTGGTGTCAGTGTATGTCTTTGTTACATTGTGTAAGTGTGTGTCTGTGTTACTGGGTGTCAGTTTGTGTCTGTGTTGCTTGGTGTAAGTGTGTGTCTTTGTTACTTGGTGTCCGTGTGTGTCTGTGTTACTGGGTGTCAGTTTATGTCTTTGTCACTTGAAGTCAGTGTATGTCTTTGTTACTTGGTGTAAGTGTGTGTCTGTGTTACTGGGTATCAGTGTCTGTCTTTGTTACTTGGTGTAAGTGTGTGCCTGTGTTACTGGATATCAGTGTATGTCTTTGTTACTTGGTGTCAGTGTATGTCTGTGTTACTTGGTGTAATTGTGTGTCTGTGTTACTGGGTATCATTGTATGTCTTTGTGACTTGGTGTCAGTGTATGTCTTTGTTACTGGGTGTCAGTGTGTGTCTTTGTGACTTGGTGTAAGTGTATGTCTTTGTTACTTGGTGTAATTGTCTGTCTGTGTTACTGGGTATCAGTGTATGTCTTTGTTACTTTGTGTCAGTGCATGTCAAAATACTTGGTGTAAGTGTATGTCTTTGTTACTTGGTGTAATTGTCTGTCTTTGTTACTTGGTGTCAGTGTATGTCTGTGTTACTTGGTGTAAGTGTGTGTCTTTGTTACTTGGTGTAAGTGTGTGGCTTTGTTACTTGGTGTCAGTGTATGTGTTTGTTACGTGGTGTCAGTGTGTTTCTGTGTTACTGGGCATCAGTGTATGTCTTTGTCACTTGGTATCAGTGTATGTCTTTGTGACTTGGTGCCTGTGTATTTCTGTGTTACTTGGTGTAAGTGTATGTCTTTGTTTCTTGGTGTAAGTGTATGTCTTTGTTACTTGGTGTCAGTGTATGTCTGTGTTACTTGGTGTAACTGTGTCTCTTTGTTACTTGGTGTAAGTGTATGTCTTTGTTACTTGGTGTCAGAGTATGTCTTTGTTAGTTGGTGTCAGTTTGTGTCTTTGTTACTGGGCATCAGTGTATGTCTTTGTGACTTGGTATCATTTTTTGTCTGTGTTACTGGGTGTCAGTGTGTGTCTGTGTTACTTGGTGTAAGTGTGAGTCTTTCTTACTTGGTGTCCTTGTGTGTCTGTCTTACTGGGTGTCAGTGTATGTCTTTGTTACTGGGTGTCGGTGTATGTCTTTGTTACTTGGTGTAAGTGTGTGTCTGTGTTACTGGGTATCAGGGTCTGTCTTTTTTACTTGTTTTAAGTGTGTGTCTTTGTTACTGGGTATAAGTGCATTTCTTTGTTACTTGGGGTCATTGTATGTCTGTGTTACTTGGTGCAAGTGTGTGTCTATGTTACTGGGTATCAGTGTATGTCTTTGTTACTTTGTGTCAGTGTATGTCAAAATACTTGGTGTCAGTGTATGTCTGTGTTACTTGGTGCACGTGTGTGTCTTTGAAACTTGGTGTCAGTGTATGTCTTTGTTACATGGTGTCAGTGTGTGTCTTTGTTACTGGGTATCAGTGCATGTCTTTGTTACTTGCTGTCATTGTATGTCTGTGTTACTTGGTGTAAGTGTGTGCCTGTGTTACTTGGTGTAAGTGTGTGTCTTTGAAACTTGGTGTCAGTGTATGTCTTTGTTACTTGGTGTCAGTGTGTGTCTTTGTAACTGGGTATCAGTGCATGTCTTTGTTACTTGGTGTCACTGTATGTCTGTGTTACTTGGTGTAACTGTGTGTCTTTGAAACTTGGTGTCAGTGTATGTCTTTGTTACTTGGTGTAAGTGTGTGTCTGTGTTACTGGGTATCAGGGTCTGTCTTTTTTACTTGTTGTAAGTGTGTGTCTTCGTTACTGGGTATAAGTGCTTGTCTTTGTTACTTGGTGTCATTGTATGTCTGTGTTACTTGGTGTAAGTGTGTGTCTGTGTTACTGGGTATCAGTGTATGTCTTTGTTACTTGGTGTCAGTGTATGTCAAAATACTTGGTGTAAGTGTATGTCTTTGTTACTTGGTGTAATTGTCTGTCTTTGTTACTTGGTGTCAGTGTATGTCTGTGTTACTTGGTGTAAGTGTGTGTCTTTGTTACTTGGTGTAAGTGTGTGGCTTTGTTACTTGGTGTCAGTTTGTGTCTGTGTTACTGGGCATCAGTGTATGTCTTTGTGACTTGGTATCAGTGTATGTCTTTGTGACTTGGTGTCAGTGTATGTCTTTTATACTGGGTGTCAGTGTGTGTCTGTGTTACTTGGTGTCAGTGTATGTCTTTTATACTGTGTTTCAGTGTTTGTTTGTGTTACTGGGTGTCAGTGTGTGTCTGTGACACTAGGTGTCAGTATTTAGTTTAGTTTAGAGATACAGCACTTAAACAGGCCCTTCGGCCCACCGAATGTGTGCCGACCATCAACCACCCATTTATACTAATCCTACACTAATCCCGTATTCCTATCACATCTCCACCTGTACCTATATATTTCCCTTCCACCTACCTATACTAGGGGCAATTTATGATGGCCAATTAACCTATCAACCTGTATGTCTTTGGCATGTGGGAGGAAACCGGAGCACCGGGAGGAAACGCACGCAGACACAGGGAGAACTTGCAAACTCCGCACAGGCAGTACCCAGAATCGAACCCGGGTCCCTGGAGCTGTGAGGCTGCGGTGCTAACCACTGCGCCAATGTGCCCCCCACGCCCCCTAAGTGTGTGCCTGTGTTACGGGGTATCAGTGTCTGTCTTTGTTACTTGGTGTTAGTGTATGTCTGTGTTACTTGATGTAAGTGTGTGTCTTTGTTACTTGGTGTAAGTGTATGTCTTTGTTACTTGGTGCCAGTGTATGTCTTTGTTACTTGGTGTAAGTGTGTGTCTGTGTTACTGGGTGCCAGTGTGTGTCTGTGTTACTTTGTGTAAGTGTGTGTCTTTGTTACTTGGTGTCCGTGTGTGTCTGTGTTACTGGGTGTCTGTTTATGTCTTTGTTACTTGGTGTCAGTGTATGTCTTTGTTAATTGGTGTAAGTGTGTGTCTGTATTACTGGGTATCAGTGTCTGTCTATGTTACTTGGTGTAAGTGTGTGTCTGTGTTACTGGGTGTCAGTGTATGTCTTTGTTACTTGGTGTAAGTGTATGTCTTTGTTACTTGGTGTAAGTGTGTGTTTGTGTTACTTGGTGTAAGTGTGTGTCTGTGTTACTTGGTGTCAGTGTATGTCTTTGTTACTTCGTGTCAGTGTATGTCTGTGTCACTTGGTGTCAGTGTGTTTGTTTGTGTTACTGGGTGTCAGTGCGTGTCTGTGTTACTTGGTGTAAGTGTGTGCCTTTGTTACTTGGTGTCCGTGTGTGTCTGTGTTACTGGGTGTCAGTGTATGTCTTTGTTACTGGGTGTCAGTGTAAGTCTTTGTTACTTGGTGTAAGTGTGTGACTGTGTTACTGGGTACCAGTGTCTGTCTTTTTTAATTGGTGTAAGTGTGTGTCTGTGTTACTGGGTATCAGTGTATTTCTTTGTGACTTGGTGTCAGTGTATGTCTTTGTTACTGGGTGTCAGTGTGTGTCTTTGTGACTTGGTGTCAGTGTATGTCTGTGTTACTTAGTGGAAGTGTATGTCTTTGTTACCTGGTGTCAGTCTGTGTCTGTGTTACTTGGTGTAAGTGTGTGTCTTTGTTACTTGGTGTCAGTGTATGTCTTTGTTACTTGGTGTAAGAGTGCGTTTGTGTAACTTGGTGTTAGTGTGTGTCCGTGATACTTGGTGTCAGTGTATATCTTTGTTACTTGGTGTCAGTGTATGTCTGTGTCAGTTGGTATCAGTGTGTTTGTTTGTGTTACTGGGTGTCAGTGTGTGTCTGTGTTACTTGGTGTAAGTGTGTGTCTTTGGTACTTGGTGTCCGTGTGTGTCTTTGTTACTGGGTGTCAGTGTAGGTCTTTGTTACTGGGTGTCAGTGTCTGTCTTTGTTACTTGGTGTAAGTGTGTGTCTGTGTTACTGGATATCAGTGTATGTCTTTGTTACTTGGTGTCAGTGTATGTCTGTGCTACTTGGTGTAAGTGTGTGTCTGTGTTACTGGGTATCAGTGTATGTCTTTGTTACTTGGTGTAACTGTGTGTCTGTGTTACTGGGTTTCAGTGTATGTCTTTGTTACTTGGTGTCAGTGTATGTCTTTGTTACTTGGTGTAAGTGTATGTCTTTGTTACTTGGTGTCAGTGTATGTCTTTGTTACTTGGTGTCAGTGTATGTCTTTGTTACTTTGTGTAAGTGTGTGTCTGTGTTGCTTGGTGTAAGTGTGTGTCTTTGTTACTTGGTGTCCGTGTGTGTCTGTGTTACTGGGTGTCAGTTTATGTCTTTGTCACTTGAAGTCAGTGTATGTCTTTGTTACTTGGTGTAAGTGTGTGTCTGTGTTACTGGGTATCAGTGTCTGTCTTTGTTACTTGGTGTAAGTCTGTGCCTGTGTTACTGGATATCAGTGTCTGTCTTTGTTACTTGGTGTCAGTGTATGTCTGTGTTACTTGGTGTAATTGTGTGTCTGTGTTACTGGGTATCAGTGTATGTCTTTTTGACTTGGTGTCAGTGTATGTCTTTGTTACTGGGTGTCAGTGTGTGTCTTTGTGACTTGGTGTCAGTGTATGTCTTTGTTACTTGGTGTAAGTGTGTGTCTGTGTTACTGGGTATCAGTGTATGTCATTGTTACTTGGTGTAAGTATGTGGCAAAATACTTGGTGTCAGTGAATGTCTTTGTTAATGGGTGTCAGTGTGTGTCTTCGTGACTTGGTGTCAGTGTATGTCTTTGTTACTTGGTGTAAGTGTGTGTCTGTGTTTCTGGGTATCAGTGTATGTCTTTGTTACTTGGTGTCAGTTTATGTCTCTGTTACATGGTGTAAGTGTGTGTCTGTGTTACTGGGTATCAGTGTCTATTTTTGCACTTGGTGTAAGTGTGTGTCTGTGTTACTGGGTATCAGTGTAGGTCTTTGTTACTTGGTGTCAGGTGTATGTCTGTGTTACTTGGTGTAAGTGTGTGCCTGTGTTACTGGGTATCAGTGCATGTCTTTGTGACTTGGTGTCAGTGTATGTCTTTGTTACTGGGTGTCAGTGTGTGTCTTTGTGACTTGGTGTCACTATATGTCTGTGTTACTTGGTGTAAGTGTATGTCTTTGTTACTTGGTGTCAGTCTATGTCTGTGTTACTTGGTGTAAGTGTGTGTCTTTGTTACTTGGTGTCAGTGTATGTCTTTGTTAATTGGTGTAAGTGTGTGTTTGTGTTACTTGGTGTAAGTGTGTGTCTTTGTTACTTTGTATCAGTGTATGTCTTTGTTACTTGGTGTCAGTGTATGTCTGTGTCACTTGGTGTCAGTGTGTTTGTTTGTGTTACTGGGTGTCAGTGTGTGTCTGTGTTACTTGGTGTAAGTGTGGGACTTTGTTACTTGGTGTCAGTGTGTGTCTGTGTTACTGGGTGTCAGTGTCTGTCTTTGTTACTTAGTGTAAGTGTGTGTCTGTGTTACTGGGTATCAGTGTATGTCTTTGTTACTTGGTGTCAGTGTATGTCTGTGCTACTTGGTGTAAGTGTGTGTCTGTGTTACTGGGTATCAGTGTATGTCTTTGTTACTTGGTGTAACTGTGTGTCTGTGTTACTGGGTTTCAGTGTATGTCTTTGTTACTTGGTGTCAGTGTATGTCTTTGTTACTTGGTGTAAGTGTATGTCTTTGTTACTTGGTGTCAGTGTATGTCTTTGTTACTTGGTGTCAGTGTATGTCTTTGTTACTTTGTGTAAGTGTGTGTCTGTGTTGCTTGGTGTAAGTGTGTGTCTTTGTTACTTGGTGTCCGTGTGTGTCTGTGTTACTGGGTGTCAGTTTATGTCTTTGTCACTTGAAGTCAGTGTATGTCTTTGTTACTTGGTGTAAGTGTGTGTCTGTGTTACTGGGTATCAGTGTCTGTCTTTGTTACTTGGTGTAAGTCTGTGCCTGTGTTACTGGATATCAGTGTCTGTCTTTGTTACTTGGTGTCAGTGTATGTCTGTGTTACTTGGTGTAATTGTGTGTCTGTGTTACTGGGTATCAGTGTATGTCTTTTTGACTTGGTGTCAGTGTATGTCTTTGTTACTGGGTGTCAGTGTGTGTCTTTGTGACTTGGTGTCAGTGTATGTCTTTGTTACTTGGTGTAAGTGTGTGTCTGTGTTACTGGGTATCAGTGTATGTCATTGTTACTTGGTGTAAGTATGTGGCAAAATACTTGGTGTCAGTGAATGTCTTTGTTAATGGGTGTCAGTGTGTGTCTTCGTGACTTGGTGTCAGTGAATGTCTTTGTTACTTGGTGTAAGTGTGTGTCTGTGTTTCTGGGTATCAGTGTATGTCTTTGTTACTTGGTGTCAGTTTATGTCTCTGTTACATGGTGTAAGTGTGTGTCTGTGTTACTGGGTATCAGTGTCTATTTTTGCACTTGGTGTAAGTGTGTGTCTGTGTTACTGGGTATCAGTGTAGGTCTTTGTTACTTGGTGTCAGGTGTATGTCTGTGTTACTTGGTGTAAGTGTGTGCCTGTGTTACTGGGTATCAGTGCATGTCTTTGTGACTTGGTGTCAGTGTATGTCTTTGTTACTGGGTGTCAGTGTGTGTCTTTGTGACTTGGTGTCACTATATGTCTGTGTTACTTGGTGTAAGTGTATGTCTTTGTTACTTGGTGTCAGTCTATGTCTGTGTTACTTGGTGTAAGTGTGTGTCTTTGTTACTTGGTGTCAGTGTATGTCTTTGTTAATTGGTGTAAGTGTGTGTTTGTGTTACTTGGTGTAAGTGTGTGTCTTTGTTACTTTGTATCAGTGTATGTCTTTGTTACTTGGTGTCAGTGTATGTCTGTGTCACTTGGTGTCAGTGTGTTTGTTTGTGTTACTGGGTGTCAGTGTGTGTCTGTGTTACTTGGTGTAAGTGTGGGACTTTGTTACTTGGTGTCAGTGTGTGTCTGTGTTACTGGGTGTCAGTGTCTGTCTTTGTTACTTAGTGTAAGTGTGTGTCTGTGTTACTGGGTATCAGTGTATGTCTTTGTTACTTGGTGTCAGTGTATGTCTGTGCTACTTGGTGTAAGTGTGTGTCTGTGCTACTGGGTATCAGTGTATGTCTTTGTTACTTGTTGTAAGTGTGTGTCTGTGTTACTGGGAATCAGTGTATGTCTTTGTTACTTGGTGTAAGTGTATGTCTTTGTTACTTGGTGTCAGTGTATGTCTTTGTTACTTGGTGTAAGTGTGTGTCTGTGTTTCTGGGTTTCAGTGTGTGTCTGTGTTACTTGGTGTAAGTGTGTGTCTTTGTTACTTGGTGTCCGTGTGTGTCTGTGTTGCTGGGTGTCAGTTTATGTCTTTGTTACTTGATTTCAGTGTATGTCTTTGTTACTTGGTGTAAGTGTGTGTGTGTGTTACTGGGTATCAGTGTCTGTCTTTGTTACTTGGTGGAAGTGTGTGTCTGTGTTACTGGGTATCAGTGTATCACTTTGTTACTTGGTGTCAGTGTATGTCTTTGTTACTTCGTGTAAGTGATGTCTTTGTTACTTGGTGTCAGTGTATGTCTTTTTTACTTGGTGTAAGTGTGTGTCTGTGTTTCTGGGTGTCAGTGTGTGTCTGTGTTACTTGGTGTAAGTGTGTGTCTTTGTTACTTGGTGTCCATGTGTGTCTGTGTTGCTGGGTGTCAGTTTATGTCTTTGTTACTTGATTTCAGTGTCTGTCTTTGTTACTTGGTGGAAGTGTGTGTCTGTGTTACTGGGTATCAGTGTATCACTTTGTTACTTGGTGTCAGTTTATGTCTTTGTTACTTCGTGTAAGTGTATGTCTTTGTTACTTGGTGTCAGTGTATGTCTTTGTTACTTGTGTAAGTGTGTGTCTGTGTTTCTGGGTGTCAGTGTGTGTCTGTGTTACTTGGTGTAAGTGTGAGTCTTTCTTACTTGGTGTCCTTGTGTGTCTGTCTTACTGGGTGTCAGTGTATGTCTTTGTTACTGGGTGTCGGTGTATGTCTTTGTTACTTGGTGTAAGTGTGTGTCTGTGTTACTGGGTATCAGGGTCTGTCTTTTTTACTTGTTGTAATTGTGTGTCTTTGTTACTGGGTATAAGTGCATTTCTTTGTTACTTGGGGTCATTGTATGTCTGTGTTACTTGGTGCAAGTGTGTGTCTATGTTACTGGGTATCAGTGTATGTCTTTGTTACTTTGTGTCAGTGTATGTCAAAATACTTGGTGTCAGTGTATGTCTGTGTTACTTGGTGCACGTGTGTGTCTTTGAAACTTGGTGTCAGTGTATGTCTTTGTTACTTGGTGTCAGTGTGTGTCTTTGTTACTGGGTATCAGTGCATGTCTTTGTTACTTGCTGTCATTGTATGTCTGTGTTACTTGGTGTAAGTGTGTGTCTGTGTTACTTGGTGTAAGTGTTTGTCTTTGAAACTTGGTGTCAGTGTATGTCTTTGTTACTTGGTGTAAGTGTGTGTCTGTGTTACTGGGTATCATTGTATTTCTTTGTGACTTGGTGTCAGTGTATGTCTTTGTTACTGGGTGTCAGTTTGTGCCTTTGTGACTTGGTGTCAGTGTATGTCTGAGTTACTTAGTGTAAGTGTATGTCTTTGTTACCTGGTGTCAGTCTGTGTCTGTGTTACTTGGTGTAAGTGTGTGTCTTTGTTACTTGGTGTCAGTGTATGTCTTTGTTACTTGGTGTAAGAGTGCGTTTGTGTTACTTGGTGTAAGTGTGTGTCCGTGTTACTTGGTGTCAGTGTATATCTTTGTTACTTGGTGTCAGTGTATGTCTGTGTCAGTTGGTATCAGTGTGTTTGTTTGTGTTACTGGGTGTCAGTGTGTGTCTGTGTTACTTGGTGTAAGTGTGTGTCTTTGGTACTTGGTGTCCGTGTGTGTCTTTGTTACTGGGTGTCAGTGTAGGTCTTTGTTACTGGGTGTCAGTGTCTGTCTTTGTTACTTGGTGTAAGTGTGTGTCTGTGTTACTGGATATCAGTGTATGTCTTTGTTACTTGGTGTCAGTGTATGTCTGTGCTACTAGGTGTAAGTGTGTGTCTGTGTTACTGGGTATCAGTGTATGTCTTTGTTACTTGGTGTAACTGTGTGTCTGTGTTACTGGGTTTCAGTGTATGTCTTTGTTACTTGGTGTAAGTGTATGTCTTTGTTACTTGGTGTCAGTGTATGTCTTTGTTACATTGTGTAAGTGTGTGTCTGTGTTACTGGGTGTCAGTTTGTGTCTGTGTTGCTTGGTGTAAGTGTGTGTCTTTGTTACTTGGTGTCCGTGTGTGTCTGTGTTACTGGGTGTCAGTTTATGTCTTTGTCACTTGAAGTCAGTGTATGTCTTTGTTACTTGGTGTAAGTGTGTGTCTGTGTTACTGGGTATCAGTGTCTGTCTTTGTTACTTGGTGTAAGTGTGTGCCTGTGTTACTGGATATCAGTGTATGTCTTTGTTACTTGGTGTCAGTGTATGTCTGTGTTACTTGGTGTAATTGTGTGTCTGTGTTACTGGGTATCATTGTATGTCTTTGTGACTTGGTGTCAGTGTATGTCTTTGTTACTGGGTGTCAGTGTGTGTCTTTGTGACTTGGTGTAAGTGTATGTCTTTGTTACTTGGTGTAATTGTCTGTCTGTGTTACTGGATATCAGTGTATGTCTTTGTTACTTGGTGTCAGTGTATGTCTGTGCTGCTTGGTGTAAGTGTGTGTCTGTGTTACTGGGTATCAGTGTATGTCTTTGTTACTTGGTGTAACTGTGTGTCTGTGTTACTGGGTTTCAGTGTATGTCTTTGTTACTTGGTGTCAGTGTATGTCTTTGTTACTTGGTGTAAGTGTATGTCTTTGTTACTTGGTGTCAGTGTATGTCTTTGTTACTTTGTGTAAGTGTGTGTCTGTGTTACTGGGTGTCAGTGTGTGTCTGTGTTGCTTGGTGTAAGTGTGTGTCTTTGTTACTTGGTGTCCGTGTGTGTCTGTGTTACTGGTTGTCAGTTTATGTCTTTGTCACTTGAAGTCAGTGTATGTCTTTGTTACTTGGTGTAAGTGTGTGTCTGTGTTACTGGGTATCAGTGTCTGTCTTTGTTACTTGGTGTAAGTGTGTGCCTGTGTTACTGGATATCAGTGTATGTCTTTGTTACTTGGTGTCAGTGTATGTCTGTGTTACTTGGTGTAATTGTGTGTCTGTGTTACTGGGTATCAGTGTATGTCTTTGTGACTTGGTGTCAGTGTATGTCTTTATTACTGGGTGTCAGTGTGTGTCTTTGTGACTTGGTGTAAGTGTATGTCTTTGTTACTTGGTGTAATTGTCTGTCTGTGTTACTGGGTATCAGTGTATGTCAAAATACTTGGTGTAAGTGTATGTCTTTGTTACTTGGTGTAATTGTCTGTCTTTGTTACTTGGTGTCAGTGTATGTCTTTGTTACTTGGTGTAAGTGTGTGTCTTTGTTACTTGGTGTAAGTGTGTGGCTTTGTTACTTGGTGTCAGTGTATGTGTTTGTTACGTGGTGTCAGTGTGTTTCTGTGTTACTGGGCATCAGTGTCTGTCTTTGTCACTTGGTATCAGTGTATGTCTTTGTGACTTGGTGCCTGTGTATTTCTGTGTTACTTGGTGTAAGTGTATGTCTTTGTTTCTTGGTGTAAGTGTATGTCTTTGTTACTTGGTGTCAGTGTATGTCTGTGTTACTTGGTGTAACTGTGTCTCTTTGTTACTTGGTGTAAGTGTATGTCTTTGTTACTTGGTGTCAGAGTATGTCTTTGTTAGTTGGTGTCAGTTTGTGTCTTTGTTACTGGGCATCAGTGTATGTGTTTGTGACTTGGTATCATTGTTTGTCTGTGTTACTGGGTGTCAGTGTGTGTCTGTGTTACTTGGTGTAAGTGTGAGTCTTTCTTACTTGGTGTCCTTGTGTGTCTGTCTTACTGGGTGTCAGTGTATGTCTTTGTTACTGGGTGTCGGTGTATGTCTTTGTTACTTGGTGTAAGTGTGTGTCTGTGTTACTGGGTATCAGGGTCTGTCTTTTTTACTTGTTGTAAGTGTGTGTCTTTGTTACTGGGTATAAGTGCATTTCTTTGTTACTTGGGGTCATTGTATGTCTGTGTTACTTGGTGTAAGTGTGTGTCTGTGTTACTGGGTATCAGTGTATGTCTTTGTTACTTTGTGTCAGTGTATGTCAAAATACTTGGTGTCAGTGTATGTCTGTGTTACTTGGTGCACGTGTGTGTCTTTGAAACTTGGTGTCAGTGTATGTCTTTGTTACATGGTGTCAGTGTGTGTCTTTGTTACTGGGTATCAGTGCATGTCTTTGTTACTTGCTGTCATTGTATGTCTGTGTTACTAGGTGTAAGTGTGTGTCTGTGTTACTTGGTGTAAGTGTGTGTCTTTGAAACTTGGTGTCAGTGTATGTCTTTGTTACTTGGTGTCAGTGTGTGTCTTTGTAACTGGGTATCAGTGCATGTCTTTGTTACTTGGTGTCAGTGTATGTCTGTGTTACTTGGTGTAACTGTGTGTCTTTGAAACTTGGTGTCAGTGTATGTCTTTGTTACTTGGTGCAAGTGTGTGTCTGTGTTACTGGGTATCAGGGTCTGTCTTTTTTACTTGTTGTAAGTGTGTGTCTTTGTTACTGGGTATAAGTGCTTGTCTTTGTTACTTGGTGTCATTGTATGTCTGTGTTACTTGGTGTAAGTGTGTGTCTGTGTTACTGGGTATCAGTGTATGTCTTTGTTACTTGGTGTCAGTGTATGTCAAAATACTTGGTGTAAGTGTATGTCTTTGTTACTTGGTGTAAGTGTCTGTCTTTGTTACTTGGTGTCAGTGTATGTCTGTGTTACTTGGTGTAAGTGTGTGTCTTTGTTACTTGGTGTAAGTGTGTGCCTTTGTTACTTGGTGTCAGTTTGTGTCTGTGTTACTGGGCATCAGTGTATGTCTTTGTGACTTGGTATCAGTGTATGTCTTTGTGACTTGGTGTCAGTGTATGTCTTTTATACTGGGTGTCAGTGTGTGTCTGTGTTACTTGGTGTCAGTGTATGTCTTTTATACTGTGTTTCAGTGTTTGTTTGTGTTACTGGGTGTCAGTGTGTGTCTGTGACACTAGGTGTCAGTATTTAGTTTAGTTTAGAGATACAGCACTTAAACAGGCCCTTCGGCCCACCGAATGTGTGCCGACCATCAACCACCCATTTATACTAATCCTACACTAATCCCGTATTCTTATCACATCTCCACCTGTACCTATATATTTCCCTTCCACCTACCTATACTAGGGGCAATTTATGATGGCCAATTAACCTATCAACCTGTAAGTCTTTGGCATGTGGGAGGAAACCGGAGCACCGGGAGGAAACGCACGCAGACACAGGGAGAACTTGCAAACTCCGCACAGGCAGTACCCAGAATCGAACCCGGGTCCCTGGAGCTGTGAGGCTGCGGTGCTAACCACTGCGCCAATGTGCCCCCACCCCCCCCCCCCCCCCAAGTGTGTGCCTGTGTTACGGGGTATCAGTGTCTGTCATTGTTACTTGGTGTCAGTGTATGTCTGTGTTACTTGATGTAAGTGTGTGTCTTTGTTACTTGGTGTAAGTGTATGTCTTTGTTACTTGGTGCCAGTGTATGTCTTTGTTACTTGGTGTAAGTGTGTGTCTGTGTTACTGGGTGCCAGTGTGTGTCTGTGTTACTTTGTGTAAGTGTGTGTCTTTGTTACTTGGTGTCCGTGTGTGTCTGTGTTACTGGGTGTCTGTTTATGTCTTTGTTACTTGGTGTCAGTGTATGTCTTTGTTACTTGGTGTAAGTGTGTATCTGTATTACTGGGTATCAGTGTCTGTCTATGTTACTTGGTGTAAGTGTGTGTCTGTGTTACTGGGTGTCAGTGTATGTCTTTGTTACTTGGTGTAAGTGTATGTCTTTGTTACTTGGTGTAAGTGTGTGTTTGTGTTACTTGGTGTAAGTGTGTGTCTGTGTTACTTGGTGTCAGTGTATGTCTTTGTTACTTCGTGTCAGTGTATGTCTGTGTCACTTGGTGTCAGTGTGTTTGTTTGTGTTACTGGGTGTCAGTGCGTGTCTGTGTTACTTGGTGTAAGTGTGTGCCTTTGTTACTTGGTGTCCGTGTGTGTCTGTGTTACTGGGTGTCAGTGTATGTCTTTGTTACTGGGTGTCAGTGTAAGTCTTTGTTACTTGGTGTAAGTGTGTGACTGTGTTACTGGGTACCAGTGTCTGTCTTTTTTAATTGGTGTAAGTGTGTGTCTGTGTTACTGGGTATCAGTGTATGTCTTTGTTACTTGGTGTCAGTGTATGTCTCTGTTACTTGGTGTAAGTGTGTGTCTGTGTTACTGGGTATCAGTGTATTTCTTTGTGACTTGGTGTCAGTGTATGTCTTTGTTACTGGGTGTCAGTGTGTGTCTTTGTGACTTGGTGTCAGTGTATGTCTGTGTTACTTAGTGTAAGTGTTTGTCTGTGTTACCTGGTGTCAGTCTGTGTCTGTGTTACTTGGTGTAAGTGTGTGTCTTTGTTACTTGGTGTCAGTGTATGTCTTTGTTACTTGGTGTAAGTGTGTGTTTGTGTTACTTGGTGTAAGTGTGTGTCTGTGTTACTTGGTGTCAGTGTATGTCTTTGTTACTTCGTGTCAGTGTATGTCTGTGTCACTGGGTATCAGTGTATGTATTTGTTACTTGGTGTCAGTGTATGTCTGTGTTACTTGGTGTAATTGTGTGTCTGTGTTACTGGGTATCAGTGTATGTCTTTGTGACTTGGTGTCAGTGTATGTCTTTGTTACTTGGTGTATGTGTGTGTCTGTGTTACTGGGTATCAGTGTATGTCTTTGTTACTTGGTGTAAGTGTGTGTCTGTGTTACTGGGTATCAGTGTATGTCTTTGTTACTTGGTGTAAGTGTGTGTCTGTGTCACTGGGTTTCAGTGTATGTCTATGTTACTTGGTGTCAGTGTATGTCTTTGTTACTTGGTGTAAGTGTGTGTCTGTGTTACTGGGTGTCAGTGTGCGCCTGTGTTACTTGGTGTAAATGTATGTCTTTGTTACTTGGTGTCAGTGTATGTCTTTGTTACTTGGTGTAAGTGTGTGTCTGTGTTACTGGGAATCAGTGTATGTCTTTGTTACTTGGTGTAAGTGTATGTCTTTGTTACTTGGTGTCAGTGTATGTCTTTGTTACTTGGTGTAAGTGTGTGTCTGTGTTTCTGGGTTTCAGTGTGTGTCTGTGTTACTTGGTGTAAGTGTGTGTCTTTGTTACTTGGTGTCCGTGTGTGTCTGTGTTGCTGGGTGTCAGTTTATGTCTTTGTTACTTGATTTCAGTGTATGTCTTTGTTACTTGGTGTAAGTGTGTGTGTGTGTTACTGGGTATCAGTGTCTGTCTTTGTTACTTGGTGGAAGTGTGTGTCTGTGTTACTGGGTATCAGTGTATCACTTTGTTACTTGGTGTCAGTGTATGTCTTTGTTACTTCGTGTAAGTGTATGTCTTTGTTACTTGGTGTCAGTGTATGTCTTTTTTACTTGGTGTAAGTGTGTGTCTGTGTTTCTGGGTGTCAGTGTGTGTCTGTGTTACTTGGTGTAAGTGTGTGTCTTTGTTACTTGGTGTCCATGTGTGTCTGTGTTGCTGGGTGTCAGTTTATGTCTTTGTTACTTGATTTCAGTGTCTGTCTTTGTTACTTGGTGGAAGTGTGTGTCTGTGTTACTGGGTATCAGTGTATCACTTTGTTACTTGGTGTCAGTTTATGTCTTTGTTACTTCGTGTAAGTGTATGTCTTTGTTACTTGGTGTCAGTGTATGTCTTTGTTACTTGTGTAAGTGTGTGTCTGTGTTTCTGGGTGTCAGTGTGTGTCTGTGTTACTTGGTGTAAGTGTGAGTCTTTCTTACTTGGTGTCCTTGTGTGTCTGTCTTACTGGGTGTCAGTGTATGTCTTTGTTACTGGGTGTCGGTGTATGTCTTTGTTACTTGGTGTAAGTGTGTGTCTGTGTTACTGGGTATCAGGGTCTGTCTTTTTTACTTGTTGTAATTGTGTGTCTTTGTTACTGGGTATAAGTGCATTTCTTTGTTACTTGGGGTCATTGTATGTCTGTGTTACTTGGTGCAAGTGTGTGTCTATGTTACTGGGTATCAGTGTATGTCTTTGTTACTTTGTGTCAGTGTATGTCAAAATACTTGGTGTCAGTGTATGTCTGTGTTACTTGGTGCACGTGTGTGTCTTTGAAACTTGGTGTCAGTGTATGTCTTTGTTACTTGGTGTCAGTGTGTGTCTTTGTTACTGGGTATCAGTGCATGTCTTTGTTACTTGCTGTCATTGTATGTCTGTGTTACTTGGTGTAAGTGTGTGTCTGTGTTACTTGGTGTAAGTGTTTGTCTTTGAAACTTGGTGTCAGTGTATGTCTTTGTTACTTGGTGTAAGTGTGTGTCTGTGTTACTGGGTATCATTGTATTTCTTTGTGACTTGGTGTCAGTGTATGTCTTTGTTACTGGGTGTCAGTTTGTGCCTTTGTGACTTGGTGTCAGTGTATGTCTGAGTTACTTAGTGTAAGTGTATGTCTTTGTTACCTGGTGTCAGTCTGTGTCTGTGTTACTTGGTGTAAGTGTGTGTCTTTGTTACTTGGTGTCAGTGTATGTCTTTGTTACTTGGTGTAAGAGTGCGTTTGTGTTACTTGGTGTAAGTGTGTGTCCGTGTTACTTGGTGTCAGTGTATATCTTTGTTACTTGGTGTCAGTGTATGTCTGTGTCAGTTGGTATCAGTGTGTTTGTTTGTGTTACTGGGTGTCAGTGTGTGTCTGGGTTACTTGGTGTAAGTGTGTGTCTTTGGTACTTGGTGTCCGTGTGTGTCTTTGTTACTGGGTGTCAGTGTAGGTCTTTGTTACTGGGTGTCAGTGTCTGTCTTTGTTACTTGGTGTAAGTGTGTGTCTGTGTTACTGGATATCAGTGTATGTCTTTGTTACTTGGTGTCAGTGTATGTCTGTGCTGCTTGGTGTAAGTGTGTGTCTGTGTTACTGGGTATCAGTGTATGTCTTTGTTACTTGGTGTAACTGTGTGTCTGTGTTACTGGGTTTCAGTGTATGTCTTTGTTACTTGGTGTCAGTGTATGTCTTTGTTACTTGGTGTAAGTGTATGTCTTTGTTACTTGGTGTCAGTGTATGTCTTTGTTACTTTGTGTAAGTGTGTGTCTGTGTTACTGGGTGTCAGTGTGTGTCTGTGTTGCTTGGTGTAAGTGTGTGTCTTTGTTACTTGGTGTCCGTGTGTGTCTGTGTTACTGGTTGTCAGTTTATGTCTTTGTCACTTGAAGTCAGTGTATGTCTTTGTTACTTGGTGTAAGTGTGTGTCTGTGTTACTGGGTATCAGTGTCTGTCTTTGTTACTTGGTGTAAGTGTGTGCCTGTGTTACTGGATATCAGTGTATGTCTTTGTTACTTGGTGTCAGTGTATGTCTGTGTTACTTGGTGTAATTGTGTGTCTGTGTTACTGGGTATCAGTGTATGTCTTTGTGACTTGGTGTCAGTGTATGTCTTTATTACTGGGTGTCAGTGTGTGTCTTTGTGACTTGGTGTAAGTGTATGTCTTTGTTACTTGGTGTAATTGTCTGTCTGTGTTACTGGGTATCAGTGTATGTCAAAATACTTGGTGTAAGTGTATGTCTTTGTTACTTGGTGTAATTGTCTGTCTTTGTTACTTGGTGTCAGTGTATGTCTTTGTTACTTGGTGTAAGTGTGTGTCTTTGTTACTTGGTGTAAGTGTGTGGCTTTGTTACTTGGTGTCAGTGTATGTGTTTGTTACGTGGTGTCAGTGTGTTTCTGTGTTACTGGGCATCAGTGTCTGTCTTTGTCACTTGGTATCAGTGTATGTCTTTGTGACTTGGTGTAATTGTGTGTCTGTGTTACTGGGTATCAGTGTATGTCTTTGTGACTTGGTGTCAGTGTATGTCTTTGTTACTTGGTGTATGTGTGTGTCTGTGTTACTGGGTATCAGTGTATGTCTTTGTTACTTGGTGTAAGTGTGTGTCTGTGTTTCTGGGTATCAGTGTATGTCTTTGTTACTTGGTGTAAGTGTGTGTCTGTGTCACTGGGTTTCAGTGTATGTCTATGTTACTTGGTGTCAGTGT